>NW_022196912.1:27203508-27234173 GCF_008632895.1 Mastomys coucha
TCTCTCTCTCTCTCTCTCTCTCTCTCTCTCTCTCTCTCTCACACACACACACACACACACACACATAGCACAGGTAGGGATATGAGCACAAGTGTTCAGCATAGGATCCAACATCTTGAAACAATAATCCTTGCTGAGAAGCATGATTCGCAATGGCTTCATTGAGAGGTTGAAACACAAGAGGCCCCTGTGGAAGTGCTTCTTGTGGAAATTTTTTTTTTAAAGATTTATTTATTTATTATATGTAAGTACACTGTAGCTGTCTTCAGACACACCAGAAGAGAGCGTCAGATCTCATTATGGATGGTTGTGAGCCACCATGTGGTTGCTGGGATTTGAACTCAGGACCTTGGGAAAAGCAGTCAGTGCTCTTAACCGCTGAGCCATCTCTCCAGCCCACTTGTGGAAATTTTTAATCCCAACCTGGGGTTACTACCCTGCCTTTGACCATTCAGTTCCCAAATAAAAGCCACACACAACCTTCATATTTACAATAAGCCTTAAACAGCACGAGAGCTGGACAGATATCTACCCTCTTTGTTATTAGAATCTACTTTCCTAAAGATATACCTGAGTTATTGCTTATTATGTTTCATCTGGGCTGCTCTCAACTCCAATTGGCCTCAGTTTCTCTTGAACACACCTAAGCCATGGCAGCTTCTCCTTCCTCCATTTTCTCCTTCCTTCCTACTCTTCTCCAACCAGGTCACTCCAAACCCACCTACCTCTAATCCCTCCAGTAATGGGCTGTAGCCAATTTTATTTAACTAATAGTTTGAAATCAAGGAACATGGTTTGCACAACAAAAGCCTGCAAAAGTGAGAATTCATCCATAGGCCTAGATCTTCTCGTCTGGTACATAATTTAGCACTATAATACACAGCAACACACCCCGCCTCAACTCTTTTTGTAAAGATTTATTTATTTTATTTATATGAGCACATTGTTTCTGTCTTCAGACACACCAGAGGAGGGCACTGGATTCAATTATAGATAGTTGTGAGACACCATGTGGTTGCTAGGAATTGAACTCAGGACCTCTAGAAGAGCCGTCAGTGCTCTTAACTGCTGAGCCATCTCTCCAGCCCACCTCAACACTTCTTTCCCCCCCCACCACCCCCAGAGATGGAGTCTTGATGTGTTGTTTAGGCTGGCCTCCAGTCCATGATTTTCCTGCCTCAGTATTCTGAGTAGCTGGAATCAAAAGTGCATGTTCCTACACCACAAAAGAAGTCCTTTTACATAAGCCTATGATGGCATCGATGTAAGCATGTGGCCTGTCGGTCTTCCATGACAGTTATCATCAGGCAGGCGTGCATAAGAACCCTTCGTTCATAACCTATGACTTTATTTTCTTGTTTGCTGAGGTTGACACATGCACTTCTATTTTGGTTAAGTTTGGAAAGTTTGATTAAAACTTTTACAATCTTCAGTGCTACTGAGTTTAGATCTTATCACCTTGGGGAGTGGTTGTAGCATCAGGTAGCTGCATATGCCCACTGTATGAGCTCCAGAAAAGACTTCTCCTGGAGGTGCTTGACTTGCAGACAGGCAGGTTTTTTTTTTTTCTAAAGACAAGGTCCTAGCTGGGTTGCAGTGGTACACTCCTTTAATCCCAGCACAAGGAGGCAGAGACAGGAGAATCTTTGAGTTTAAGGCCAGCCTGGTCTAGAGAGCTACTTGGAGGACAACCAGAACAACACAGTGAAACCCTGTATCAAAAAACAAAAACAACTACAAACAAACAAAACAAAAAAGACAATGTTCCATGATCAAAATACATTGAGTTTATATGTTGTTAAATCTCCTTCCCAGGGGAAGACTTAATCAATGTCCACCTGTGATGGTTTGTATACGTTGTCCCAGGGAGTGGTACTTTTAGGAGGTGTAGTCTTGTTGGAATAGGTGTGTCACCTATTAAATAGGTTTTAACACCCTAGTCCTAGCTGCCTGGAGGTCAATGTTCTGCTAGCAGCCTTCAGATGAACACATAGAACTCTCAACTCCTCGTGCACCATACCTGCCTGGATGCTACCATGATGATAATGAACTGAATCTCTGAACCTGTAAGCCAGCCCCAATTAAATGCTGTCCTTATAAGAGTTGCCTTGGTTGTGGTGTCTGTACACAGCAGTAAAACCCTAACTAAGACACCACCCCTTCTCCTAAGTTTCTGATAACAAACAGAGGAATGGTCCTGCCAAATTCACTTTGGGGAGCCAATAAGTCTATTGTGCTTCTTAGAACATACATAGGGAGTTCCTTACAAGAGAGTGAACATTCCTCCCCCACAACACATCACATTCACTAAGCCCTTACCCAGAAGGGATGAAGGCTTTCCATTGAGTAATAGATTGAGCTCCTCAGTCCTAATCCTCCCCAACCTTTTTAGTCTAGTCCCTCCCCAAGGTCATATCCATTCAGGTGAAGGAACAGTCACTCTCCTTACACCTCTATGTGTAAACAACCAACAAGCCCAGAAGGAATCCTTCTGCAAGGAGGTACAGCTGACCTCCTCAAGATGGCTATTGGTAAGTTGGATGATGGTCACTCACACAGCATGTTGAAATTCTTAAATAATAAATACATATATTAAAAATACTAAAAATAATGGCAAGTCCTTGAGTTATTGCCCAGCTTGGCTTTGAGCTATTGGTACTCCTGTCTCATCCTCTACAGTATAGACACCATTGAGTATGGTGGGATGCTAAACTTCATATAGTGCAGAGGACCATCTCCCACAGCAAGAATTACCTATTTCTAAATGTCAGTTGTGTCAAGGTCAAAAAAATCCTAATGTAGGCATGAGAAACCCCCTTTTGAGTCAGGGTTTTCCAAGGACTTTAAAAATATTAAAAGCTGTTTGTTATGGCCTTTGTTGCCTCCCAGAGGTGGAAAGTAAATAAATCCCTATTGCTGACTCTATCAGACACAGGACCCAGAGGTCCCTGAGCTGGAACTGTCCTGAATGCCTCCATCCTGATTACTAGTATTCATGGTCCCAAAAGGCACCATGCAAGCTTCCAAAAGGAAGCAACCAACGGCCCTACTCAGTTCTAACTGTTATGAGCCACAATGACCAGCATGGCTTGATACCTCTACAGGTGCAGTCGAGGTGCAAATACCTTGGTGGCAATAAGCAGTTGTCGAATTGGACCACTCAGCAAGAGGTTAATCATCCGTGCTGCTGGAAGCCCAGCCAGCTGCTCAGGTCTAATGAAGTCATGAATCTTAGAGGAAAACCTACATCCACCATGGAATTAAACCAGCATAGTCCCTAACTACATTCTAAAGTTGTGTCCTTATACCCTCAGATAAGTTTAGTCCTCACCCCTCATCAAGGAAACTTTTCTTTACAAAGGCAGAGACTACCTAAGAAAGCCATCGCCCATTTCTCAGAGTTCAGGCGGAGGCAGCAGCAGCTGAGGGCAAGCCCTCGACTCTGGGGTGCAGCCACAGCATCTCCACGTTGGGCAGTACCTGCTGAGCCAGCTTGGTTAAATGTGACCCTCCTTCAGCTGAGGGCTGATTCTTCAGACCCCATCTTGCCACAAATAACCACCCCTCTCTGCCCACCTCCTGCTAGTTGCCACGCCTCTCTCCAAGTTCCAGTTGCGCTGGAAGTCCCGCCTCCAGAGACTAAAGAAGAAGTTGCTGATTGGGCCACGTTGCTGACGAACTTGGGGGAGGAGTTTTGCTTTACCTATCTACCTGGTTTTGCTTGTAACAAAGAGAATTGAATGAAAGATGGCAGACTGAAAACACATCATGTGTTAGTCTAATTTTTACAAACCCTTCCGGCAATTCCAGTACCCCAAAATTATTTCTCAGGACCTTGACTCATTCCAGAAAACTCATTCATACATGTGGCTGCTGGGCGGCTACAGTTAAGTCCTTCCCATGGCCTGAAGGGGCCTGTCAACAGGACTAGGGATTCCAACCCAGAAAAGGGTAATGTGCCCTGGGCAGCCATTGAAACCGTGTCTTCCAGGATCCAAGAGCCAGTCTAGAGATTGCAAGGCCCTGAGAGGCAGGGTTGAGGATCTTAGCCAGTGGACACCTGCAGTGGGTACTGAACAAGGGTGTCCACCTTCTTCCCCTCAGAGCCTAGGGTTTCTGTCTGCTACCCAATATCCTCAGATAGCATGCTGTTGATGCACTTTGACCGGCCAGGGAGACCAGAATATCACTTTCTATGTGAAAGATGTGGCCAAACCAAGTCCAGGAGATGGTGAAGTCCTCCTGAAGGTGACAGCCAGCACCCTAAACAGGGATGACATACTCCAGTACCTAGGGATTCCAATGGTCAGTCCAGGACAGACTCCAGAGATCAACCTTTGTTTTCAGTGGGCTGAGCAGGCACAGAGAAGATATTGGTGTGCTGTGTATTCTGAGACCCAAATGTAAACAAAGCCGCTTTGTTTACATAAAAATGAGGGGGTTGTGCTGATGGTGTAGCTCATTTGTAGAGCCTTTGCCTAGCAAGCTCCAGGCCCTGTGTAATCCCCAACAACAAAAACCAAGAGTATCTGCAAAGCAGACTCCACCATGTGTTCACACATTATCTCCTCTGGCATCCTGGCAAGGCGTAGGGATGGACCATTTGTTGAAACAGGGAGGATGTGGGGGGAGGGTGTACATCTGGTCTAATTAACTCTTCAGACAATCCTACTTATATGTTTCAGAGTCATTGAGGGAGACATAGAACAGAGTCAATCACAGCCCTTTTAGATTCCCACCCCCAGTTTCATAAATGACTTATCAGAACTGCTATGCCCACGGACTCTAAACTGGACAAAGCGCTTGTTAATTAAATGTTGGTTAGGATTTTCTCTTCACTGGCCTTGATTTTAACCCATCCAAAGCCTACTTAGTCTATGACCTCTTTTTAACAGACTCTTGAAAATATCCTGGCTTCCAGGGAGCATCAAGGAAGCCAACTGTGTGCACCAATGTGGACTGATTAATAAGTTATAATTTAAATAACCTCTCACCCATGCTCCTGTCAGTAAACCAAATAAGCTCACTGGCTCGGAAAAGGAATTATACTCCAACCTAAATTGGAATGCTAACAAGCAACTTTTATTCATTTATTGTTTTACTTTTTAAGACAGAGTATGTAGCCCAAGATCATGTGATACTTGAGACCACCCCAACTCAGTCTCCAGAATGCTGACTGACATTATAAACATGAACCACCGAGGCAGCCGACAAGTTTAAGAATGAGAATCCCAGAACTGAAGAGGATGAGGGAGGAGGATTGCTTCAAGTTTGAGGCCAGCATGGGCTATAAAGACAGACCTTGTGGTGGTGGTGGTTGTGGGGCTAAACCAAGGACTAAAGATATTAAATGAAGTAGGGCCATGAGCATAACTCCACGGTAGATTATTTCCTAATATGCTCAAGGTCCCCAGTACCACAAAAACAAAGCAAAGCAAAGCAGATTTAGGCAAGCAAGGAAAAGTAAGCCTTACTTCAGCTGGCAGCATGCCTGCCTAGCAAGCATAGCTCTGGGATTGATCTCCAGGGCTGCATAAACTAGGACAGCGCTTCCTTCACAGTTGAGTTGGTCAGGATCAATTAGTAAGGTACGTCAGGGGTTTTGAAGATGACTCTTGTTGGCAAACTGCTTTAGCAGCAAGCCTTTGGACAGTAAGCATAACAATTAAGAAGCTGGTGTGGGCATGTCATCCCAGAGATGGGAGAATCCATGGGGACTTGCTGACAATTCAGTCCAGCTAAGCAAGAAATTCTAGGTTCAGTGAAAGATTCTGTCTCAAACCATAAGGTGGAGAACAACCGAGAAGATGCTGTGTTGACCTCTGGCTTCCATATGCTTGCGCACACGGATGTGTATGCACACATAGACAAATAAATGTGCATCAGAATCAGCCAGGGAACTTTTTAAAATTAACATGTTGGGGACAGGCAAACAACAGTTGTAGATTGAAATGGTTCTGATGCAAAACTGCAGTTAAGTTGTTATGGTCTAAAGCCTTTGAGGCCGGGGGTGAGAACAGAGTTTGTCATTCATTAAATATCAGTCACTGCTGAAACGTCCAGTTTTGTTCCTAGTCTCTCTAATAATTTACTTTGTGATCTTTGTAAGCCACGTCCCCACCTTGGCACCTTTCTTCATACAACAAAAGGCTTAAATATAGTAACTAGCTGAAAATCTATCGGTTATGACACCACTGACTTTGTGACCTGTGGCTTTTTATTTACACAAACCAAGCCATCTCCCTCTTCTTTTTTCTTACTCACAAAACCAGACTTCATCCTGATTTTTTTTTCTCCAAGAGAAGGAGGAGCTGTTGAAGAGGGGCCGGGGCTGGTGACACACGGGTCTCTGATCACATTCCCTGCTTAATGTACCTCTCTTTCTGTAACGACTGAGCCAGTATGTCCCACCCACAGGAGCCAGTAGCATTTTGGAACTTGGGGCATTGGGACATGTGGCTGAGCTGGAGCCTGGCTGCTAAGGACACTGGAAGACTGGAGATTTGGCCATGGCTCTGCTGCCTGGTGGAAGCCAAAGCTCAGTACATCACTGTCCCTGAAGATCACCTTGTACCTATCCCAGCACTGAGTGTCTCAAGCTGCAGCCACCCCAGAGGTCTGGAACATCACCTTTCAGATGTTATTTCTAGTAGGTGAGAAAGCCTGATGCTCACTTTGCACACTATGGCTCACTCCCTTGAGAGGCAACCTCTTGGAATGCCAGCAGTCCTGTAGGACACCCAGAACCCATTATCCTACCCTGCTGTACCACTAACAATTTCAGGCCATCAAACCATGCTACGTGGCTTGCAATGGGGGCTGAGAACCAAGGTTAGCAGATAGGAGGTCTGTGCACATCTTAACATAAGACTCAGGAGCAATCTGCACCTCAGATCATGCGGACTTCTCTTTGGAGCCCAGGGCAATAGAAGAAAAAGACTAGGAGTGTGTCTCAGTGGTAAAACATTTCCCTAGCATGCTCAGGGCCCGATTTTGAACCTCAACAATGAAAAAGAAAAGGATTTCTTGGGAGTTATTTCATATTTTGAATAGAGATAATGGATGTGGCTACAATATTTTTGGAACTAAACCCTGTTTTCCACTTGATCAGAGACAATAAGGGACACACACACACACACACATCCAAAAGAAAAAAAAAGAAAGAAAAAAAAGAAAAGAGAGAGAACTGTCAATGTGCCCCTTCAAAATGCAAGCTATTTGGCATTTGGTCCAAGGATCAGCTGGTGTACACAGGCTATTTCTATAGTTGGGCAGAAGAGAATGTTTCCAGAGTTTCTATGCTTTCCATCACAGGCCATGTTCAGGCTGGAGGCTCTGTGCTGATTTGCAGAGGATCAAGTGGAGTGGGCACAGCTGTCATCCAGCTGGCTTTGGGTGCTGGCACTATTCCAGTGGTTAGAGCTGGCTTCCAGCACAAGCTTCAAAGGGCAGGAAAGCTTGTGGCTGCAGCTGGATTCAATTATAGAGAAGAGTTTTCTAAAACAACTCTTAAGATTCACTAAAGGTAAAGCACTCCTGTGGTTCAGCAGGCACCGAAAGACGATGCAGTACAGACTAGTCTAGAGATAATCAAAGAAGGGCTGGAGTGGGAACTCAGGAAGCAGGGTGTGTGTGTGTGTGTGTGTGTGTGTGTGTGGATACAGGGTTTCCTGTATTCATGCTGGCCTCAAACTCACTGTAGCAGAAAGTGACCTTGAGCTTCTTGTTCTCTCATCTGGTGCTGGGATTATAGATGTATACCACCTTGCCCGGATTATGTGACTCTGGTGATCAAAGCTGTCTTAGTTAGGGTTCTACTGGTATGAACAGACACCATGACCAAAGCAAGCCTTATAAGGACATCACGTAACTAGGGCTGGCTTACAGGCTGGAGCATGGCAGCATCCAAGCAGGCATAGTGCAGGAGGAGGTGAGAGTTCTACATTTTTATCCGGAGGCTTCTAGGAGAAGACTGGCTTCCAGGCAGCTAGGATGAGGTTCTTAAGCCCATGCCCACAGTGGCACACTTACTCCAACAAGGCCACACCTCCTAAAAGTGCCACTCCCTGGGCCAAGCATATACAAACCATCACAAAAGCCAAGGCTTCATGCATGGTAGGCAGACACTCCACTAACTGAGCTACGTCTTAGCACAAATTTGTCCTTTCTTCCCATTCATCTTTTTCCATTTTCCTTGGGAGTAGAAAAGGAGAGGTGACAACAAAGCTGACAACCCCTGCAGACCCGTAGTGGCACTGCTACTTTGTGGGTTCTCTTTTTCCTTCTCTACCTCTTTCTTCCACCCTTCCAACCCCCTAACACTAGATAGGAGAGAAACAGGGATAGAGAGGAAAGAGGGCAATGCCATCGTTAGACTACTTCCTGCTGGTTAGGGCCATTGAGCTCCTTGGGCAAGTTTGATCCTCCCAGTCAGGATATCTAATTTCTTCTTGTTGTTGTCTCTCCTTTGTGCACAGCTACTCAACAAGCTATGACCAACCAACAGCTCACCTGCCTCTCGGGGCCCTAACATTTATATACCCTTTTGAAGAGTCCCCAGAATTCCAAACGCCACACAATCTCTGAAACTGCCTGCAGCTGACAAAAATCCCACTTCTACTGGAGCACAAGACCAATCATAGTCAGCTGCTGTGGACAAGCTAGAGCAACCCATATACCACACCTGGGGTCAAAATGAAAACATATTGCCATACTATTTCTGTGTTTTTCAAAGAAACCAAAATGGTCACTACAGAGACCCTCTAACTTAGACGTGGATAATCAGTCTGCTCTGTAGCCTGGAACAGGACTTCCTCCTTTCTGCTCTTACTTATGCCTCGATGCCAGCGGGAATGGATTTATTTGGGGGATAGAATACCAGGTCTTGGTGTAGTTATTCTCTCCTGCTGTGCTGAGGTGGGGAACAGGGACTCATGGAAGAGAGGCATGAGGTAACACATGCTATTATATAATTCCACTAACTACAGTACTTCTACGGCCAGTGTTTTCAGGTCCAACTGTACTTGCCACCTGAACTTGTAATGATTTGTTATTTTCATACAAGATCTCACTAGGTAGCCCAGGCTAGCCTCAAGCTTGAGATCTTCCTGCCTCAACCTCCAAGGGCTGGGATTACAGGCATGCACTGCCACACATTTGTTTTTACTCACATATCCAGCAAATTACCTTAAAACCTTATTTGTACCAATTTTTGTGTCTAACATGATTACCGATCTCTCTCCTTTGGAAGATGCTGGAGTTGATCCTATTAGGAGGTAGATCCTATTGGGAGAAGAATGTCAACTGCCTGGCTCTTGATGGTCGCTGGGTTCTCTGTGGTTTAATAGGAAGAGGTGTTGTTAGTTTTAGTGGACCCTGGTTTTTTTGTTTTGTTTTGTTTTTGTTTGGTTAGGTGTTTGTTTGTTTGTTTGTTTGTTTTTGGTTTTTTCGAGACAGGGTTTCTCTGTGTAGCCTTGGCTGTCCTGGAACTCACTCTGTAGACCAGGCTGGCCTCGAACTCAAAAATCCACCTGCCTCTGCCTCCCAAGTACTGGGATTAAAGGCGTGTGCCACTACTGCCCGGCTGTGGGCCCTGTTTTTAAAACTACTTTTTAAACAAGGAAGTCCAATCACTCATTTGTTGAGATGTAGGGATAATAAAGTGAGTGGTGGGTGAAAGAAAGTATGACTGTCACCAAGAAAACTGCCTTTGTACAAACCTAGTCACAGCTTGCTTTAAGGAGCCTATAAAGAGATTTGCTGGGTTGGAGAGATGGCTCAGTGGTTAAGAGCAGTGACTGCTCTTCTGAAGGTCCTGAGTTCAAATCCCAGCAACCACATGAGGGCTCACAACCATCCATAATGAGATCTGATGCCCTCTTCTGGTGTGTCTGAAGACAGCTACAGTGTACTTAGATATGATAAAAAATACATAATAATTATTTTTTTAAAAAAGGGCTGGTGAGATGGCTCAGCAGGTAAGAGCACTGACTGCTCTTCTGAAGGTCCTGAGTTCAAATCCCACAACCTCATGACCAGCAACCACATAATGGCTCACAACCACCCACAATGGTATCTGATGCCCTCTTCTGGTGCACCTGAAGTCAGCTACAGTGTACTTATAAAATAATAAATAAATCTTTTTTTAAAAAAGAGAGAAATCTGCCACCATGGGTATCTGTGTTCAGAGAATTAATTCTCTGAACCCTCCCCACATATTCCTATACTTCATACTTATATAAGTTTCTATCAGGAAGAACAAAAACATCGGCCATAGTATTAAGCCTTCATATAGGTTCAAGGCTTTATTTTCAGGGTAGAACTCTTCTCAGTGTACTAAGAAAGCCTATTAGGTAAGTAAGCTTGAACCTGCAACAGATTTATGTTCTTAAAATCCTCTGTAGCATTGTAGAAGGCACCAGCTTTGGGAATATAGTCCATCAGTTTTGCATCTAATGGGAAAGATAAGGCTTCAGCTTTCCTTTGTATTAAGCTATGTAAGTCTGTCAGTTACACTAGTCTTTTCCTGCAGCCTTCAATCTTACCTGGAACAGAATGAAGTTGCACATCTGAAAGCATGCTCTTTTGTGATGGGAAGTGAAAGGGTGCTGTTTCAGATACTCAGAGAACATAAGGGCTAGGCAGGATGGGGAACAGCAGGGTAAGACCTTTCTTCCAGTTTGATACTCTTTTCCTTAGTGCAAACACTGGTGAAAACTTTCACGGATCTTCTCTACGGGCAGCCCCCAACGTCTGCTGCCGGGTCTGGATAGAGTCTACCCGGCAACTGATAGTCAAGTGGCTAACATGTGGAGGCTAACAGGAGCGCGGGTAAAATCGTCTTGGAGCTGCCCCAGTGAAGTAGGACCTCAGAGCAAATTTAGGAGTGGGCTCTCTTCCCAAGTCCGCTCCTGTAAATCTGGTCTAAGGAAATAAAAAGGTGTATGGGACCGGCAATGTGCTCTGTTTGCTTGGACAGGAGCCGCGGGAGCCGGGTGAGGGAGCTCGACCGTCAGATGACGCGCGGCCTGAAGCCCAGGCTCGGGGATCGGCCTTCCGAGTAAAGCTCAGATCAGGAACTTAGTGGAAAGCACCGGCCAGCCACGCGCGTCTCCGCCCAAGCGCTAAATCGCTGCCCTTGAGTCCCGCCCCTCTCGTGGACCCCGCCCCTCTCGTGGACCCCGCCCCTCGCTCCTAAAGCTACAACCCCTCAAGCCGAACACTTCCCTCCCCGTAGCACTCGCCCCGCCCCTTCCTGTCCGCTATCCGGACTTCCGTCCTGAGAATGCATCCTCGGTAGTTTGATTCGGAGCATCTTTTCTAGGAAGTAAACACGTTCTAGTTTGGGACGCGGACTTTCCGGCGGTGCTGTAACAGCTTCCGGCGCTCCCTGGCTGTAAAGACTCTGTACGTGACGTCGCGTCGCCCACGACGGCGATCGAGTTTAGAAATATCCCGAGGGATCTTACGGTAACCTACATCAGCCCGCCAAGATGGCGATGCAAGCGGCTAAAAGGGCGAATGTGAGTACCCCGCTTTCTGCGCGGTAGGTAGGGGAGCGACGTCTTTGCTTAACTGTCGCAGCATGGGTGGGAAGCGGTTTTTGTCCCTTCGCCCACAGGTAGGGAAAGCTCATCTGTTCAGAGGAGATTCTGTCCCGGCTCATCCTCAGGGGTGTGTTCCTTGATCGACTTTTCGCCCCACCCCTGTAAAGAGCTCCCTGGTATCGGTGACCCTGTGAGGTCTACAGTCTCTGCTGCTTGACTAGACGTTAGGATCCTCTGAGTCCCAGAAGTCGATGACATAGACGTACCGAGTAACAATTTGGTTCATTGCCAGCTGTAGCCTGGGATTTTTCTCAAATGTACTGTAAGCACCTGCTGTGTCTCTTGTCTTACAAACGGGAAGCAGTTCATTAGTTGTATTTATTCAACACCTACTGTGTGCCACATGCCGGTGTTAATTCACACAGCAGTGAATTAAACGAAAAGTCGAGCTTATGTTCTACTGTTGTCAGTGGTCGGAGTGTTATCAAAATCTTTAAGAAAAAATATTCTTTCAAGAAAGTAGGAAATGGGCCGGGCAGTGGTGGCGCATGCCTTTAATCCCAGCTCTTAGGAGACAGAGGCAGGAGGATTTCTGAGTTCGAGGACAGCCAGGGCTATACAGAGAAACCCTGTCGTAAAAAAAAAAAAAAAGAAAGAAAGAAAAAAGAAAGACACATAATTGACCATTGGATATTCTGATGAAGATTTAGGGCAATCTCGATTATGTGAGTCATTTCAGTGAATGAAAACTTGGATCCTGAGAATGAAAAGCTGGTGGAATTCAGACAAAACTGCAGAGTCGGTCCTATGGTTTTTCTTATTAATAGAAAAAATTGCATTGTTCTAAAGATATCTAAAGTGCTTTTTTGTTGTTGTGGGGTTTTTTTGTTTGTTTGGCTTTGGTTTTTGGTTTTTTTGAGACAGGGTTTCTCTGTGTAGTCCTGGCTGTCCTGGAACTCATTCTATAGACCAGGCTGGCCTCGAACTCAGAAATCCTCATGCCTCTGCCTCCCAAGTGTTGGGATTAAAGGCATGCATCACTGCTCCTAAAGTGCTTTTTATATACCAAGGAGAGTGAGCGAACAGAATGGGAGAGACCTGATAAAAGAACAATTTGTTAAATTCCGGAGTGAAGCTGGATTGTGGCTCAGTGGTAGAGTGCTTGCATGAGTCTGTGGATTTGATTCCCAGCACCTCAACCCATGATAGGAAGCAAAAATAATTAAAGAAGGGAGTGGTTGGTATACCAATAGAAGAAAATTTGATGGACATGGATGGATAAAGTTTAGCAACAGGAATATAGAGTTACCATTTGGTCATATCTGTTTTCTGCAAGAAGTGTGGAGCCAGAGTCATCAACTGTGTTGGCTGAGAAGAGTATAGAGAGAGCCTTTTTAGAGTTTACAGGGAACGATGGTGAAGTTTTAGGAGAGAAGAGAGAGGCTTACACAGTGGCTTGCAAAAAGCAGACTTACTGGAGTAATATATTTGTGTGGCAGTTGTTGATTATAAAACTTGACCTGGAAATCATAAACTTTTATAGTTTGTTTAATAATTATCACTACTACTATTTAAAGGCAGGGAATAAGCTTTTTAAAATTTGTTTATTAATGTATGTGCATGTGCTACGAAGCACATGTTGAGGTTAGAGGAAAATTTTAGGGAATCAGTTCTCTACCCTGTGGATTCGAGGGATTAACAGGTCATCCGGCTTGCTGGCAAGCCTTTCACATGCTAGACTAGCTTACCAGCCTGAGGGTAAATATTTTATTCTTTCATTCATATCATACTTAGCTCCATACCGAAAGTCGTGTCAGCTTAATAAATAAGTAATTATTGAAAAATGTTGTGTGGTATATAATTGACTGTAGCAGCAAAGAGTGAGCTGTGAGTCAGCAGTGTAAAGTAAGAAGAGTCTAAGAATGAGGGATATACAACAGGTCAAGACAGGCAACAAACTGGGTATTAATGTGGAAGATAGGAGGAAATACAGTCGTGAGGAGGAACAACAGCCAGGCCCCTAGGAGGCTGACAGGGGACGCTGAAATGAAAAGATGTTAGTAAAGGCACTGTCAGGTGGTAACTCAGGTATGAGTGTCCTATAAAGAAAATGAGTCAGTCAGTACAGACTTTCCTTTTTAACCTACATGACTGAAAACAGAAGCAAGTTAAAAAAAAAAAAAAAAAAAAAAAAAAAAAAAAAAAAAAAAAAAAAAAACAGAGAAATCTGGAACATGCAGGGAAGGTAGACACCTTTCTTTTCTTCAAGGCATCTCTCTTAATACCTAGCTCACCGTATACATTTAACAGGTTTGAGGAGTAAGTGAAGAGGAGTCCAGTACTTTGTTTTAGGTGGATAGGGAGGACCAGATGAGCTGTGCCCACAGCCGAGGACTAGAAGCCGGTGGGAAGGGAAGGCCTGTACGAACAAGAGAAGTCACTGACATGGGTTCTTAAGACATAAGAAGGCTTATGAGTGGGATTTTACTGTCTTTTCTTTCCCAGGAGACATTAAGGATGTGTAAGTGAAGTGGGAAATACTTGTTAAATTAGAATAACCCAAACCCAGGGTTTTAGTTCCTCCTCATAGTCTTCCCTCTGCTGATTTTCTGAGAAGCATCTGGTGGTAGTTCTTACACTTAGCTTCTTTGGCATCACTGGGGTCTTTATCATGGCTGCACTGCTGTCCTTCAGTATAATGATACTTATTTCTCATTTTAGATCCGCCTCCCACCTGAAGTAAACCGGATTTTGTATATAAGGAATTTGCCATACAAAATCACAGCAGAAGAAATGTATGATATATTTGGGAAATATGGACCTATTCGTCAAATCAGAGTGTAAGTTTCTCTAAGACTTACAGTGTCACTTAAAGGATATGGTTGCCTAATCTATAAGCTCAGAATTGTAGCTTGCAGCAGGACTGCACTGTGTGGTATGTGTCTGTTTTGCAGTGAGACTATAAGACCCTTGAGTAAAAGTTCCTTTCTAGTATCATGTAATATTTAGTGATAACATCTTCTAATCCTTAAACCATTAAACTACAGCACCTAAACTTGTACCACATAAGGGTCCCTCTGGAAGGATTTTTAAGGATTTTATTTTTAGTCATAATGTTTCTTTTCAGGAAGGTACCGTTGGGAAGGTCCTGTGGGTTTGAACCCAGGGCTCTGTACATGCTAGGCAGGCACTGGCCTTTGAGTTATAATCCCAACCCCACTATATTTTTTTATGTGTTTTCTGAAGTAAGTGTGGTGGGACACACCTATAATCTCAGCTTGTGTGGTGGAGGCAAGCATTGAAGCATGTGATTGTGACCACAGCTCAAATCAAGCCGAAGATTTTCTTTTCATAACCTCAGAGCCCCTCCCTGGCTTTACGGACTATGAGAGCCTGAAGCCTTTGTTTTCAAATGACCCAACTCTCCCAGGAAAAAACTGCTTCCTGGGAATATATCATCATTTGGGATGTATTCCCATTAGTAGCTGAAGGAGGATGAGACAAAAGTACCATAGAACAGGAGTTCCCTTTAGAAGGTCTCAGTCCTCCGAGGAGCAGCTGCTCAGGCTTTGTGCTCCCTGCAGAGTACATTTTGTCCATACTTTGAGGGATGAAAGAATTCCAGGTCCTTCAAGGAACAAGGAATAATGTGTAGATAGTCTGATTTGGGAGCCCGACAACAAGGGTTTGTCTTTAGTGCCCGTAAGTAGCCATGTGACAAGCAGCCAGACTTGCTAGGTTTTTCTTTCTTTTTTAAGATAATTTGGATGTGGCCCTTTGGTTCTCAATGTGGAGGCAGTATGATAAATCAGCTGCATTGGTTGTTAGACCTGAGTTCAGATACTAACGAAGCCTTTCAAGTTAAGTGAAACTGGGCAGAGTGTTTCATCTATGTGGGCTTCAGTTCTCTACGAGAGAGGGGGAGAGAGAGAGAGAGAGAGAGAGACAGACAGACAGACAGACAGACAGACAGAGACACTTAGCTTGGATCAAATTGCATCTGTACATATCACCACTCTCCATAAAGCCACTGAACCTTCTCTGTCCATCCCTTAGTTATCACAACTTAGTCCCTAGTTACTACGGACTAAGGCTTCATAGTTAATACTTGGTCATGCTGCTGCCCATGAACTCACCTGTCTTTCTTGGCAAAGGCGATGCCTTTGTGTTGATAGCATTGCTGCATGATCCATAGGAACCACCCATATATATAAGCAAATGGATAGGACTAGAGATACAGCTTATTATTTGAGTGTTCAAGGCCTTGAGTTCAATCCTCAGTACTGTAAAAAGAAAATAAAAGAATAAAATAGCAGCATGGCTGTGATTAATTTATGAAGGCATTATAAAGCTTACTTATAGCACTCACTTGAAAGAAGTTTAAGTCGAAACCACAACATAAGAACGAGTCGTAGTAGAACACACCTGTAATCAAAGCCACATTGGAGACAGAGGCAGAAAGACTGCAAGTTTGAGGTCAATCTGGGCAGTATAGTGTGGCAAATTAAATGGCAGGGGTTACAGCTTGGTGGTAGAGTGCAGCCAAAGCATGAGCAGAGCCACAGTAGCTTGGGGCCTCGGCTTCCAAGCTTCTCTTGGGCTGCTCAGCACAGCCGCTCTGACCTGGCTCCTTCTCAGCCTATTCTCACCTTCGGGGAGGACTTTTAAGATAGGTTTCTCTGAGCCCCAGTCAAAGTAGCTCTCCTCACTAATCTCTGTCATAGCTCTCCTTTCCTCACGTGGCTCCATATGATCTGATTCATACCTTTTTTGTTTGTTTTTCTGTTTTGTTTTGTTTTGTTTTGTTTGAGATGGGGTTTCTCTATATAGCCCTGGCTGTCCTGGAACTCACTCTGTAGACCAGGCTGGCCTGGAACTCAGAAATCCACCTGCCTCTGCCTCCCAAGTACTGGGATTAAAGGCATGTACCACCACTGCCTGGCGGATTCATACTTTTTATGTAATGTCTTTCTCTTGCTTGAACGAAGGAAGGAAGAAAAGGAAGAGCAGAAGGAAGAGGTGTTGCCTGCCTTTTACTGTTAGTTCTGCTGCCTGTCCTAGGGGAATGCAGTGGTTGTTGAATAAAGTCATAGAATTTTGAGGCATGAGAGCCTGGATCTTAACTGCAGAATGAGAAACAGCAGATCTCCTGTTCCCTCCCTGTGATTAACTTGCTTACTGAGGTGCCAAGCACTGATTTTGTTTTTTTCAGAGAGGGTTTCTCTGTATCTCTGGCTGTCCTAGAACTCACTCTGTAGACCAGGCTGGCCTTGAACTCAGAGACTGGCTTGCCTCTGCCTCCTGAGTGCTGGGATTACAGATGTGGGCCACCACCGCCCGGCTGTACTGACTTTCTAGACTGGAACTTGGTAAAACCTAGCCATGCTTCTTCATGCACCACATGCACTAGGACAGCTGGTCATTCTCCCTGACATGTAGTAAACAGGTGGGTTTTTGTTGTTGTTGTTGTTTTTTTTAAAGATTATTATATGAGTACACTGTAGCTCTACTGATAGTTATGAGCCACCATGTTGTTACTGGGAATGTAGGTTGCTCTCTCCAGTTGGCCCTGCTTGCTCCAGCCCTACACGCTCCAGCCTAAAGATTTATTTATTATTATATCTAAGTACACTGTTGCTGTCTTCAGACACACCAGAAGAGGGCATCAGATCCCATTACAAATGATAGTGAGTCACCATGTGGTTGCTGGGAATTGAACTCAGGACTTCTGGAAGAACAACTGCTGAGCCATTTCTCCAGCCCAGGACTTTGAATACTTTACAGCCTTTTAACATTTTACCTTTCCTATTAAAATCATGCATAGGGGTTGGAGAGATGACTCTGGGGTTAAGAGTGCTTCCTGCTCTTCCGGAGGACCCAAGTTCTGTTCCCAACACCCACATTGGGTGGCTCCCAGCTGCCTCTGTAACTCTGGTTCCAGTTGGATCCTGCATCTTGTCTGACCTCCCAAGGGCACCTGCTCTACATATAAACACGCCTACACGTAACATGCACATTTTGTTTGTTTTGTTTTTTTGAGATAGGGTTTCTCTGTAGCAGTAGCTGACCTAGAACTCTGTAGAGTAGGCTAGTCTTGAACTCAGAGATCGCCTGTGTCTGCCTCCTGAGTGCTGGGATTAAAGGTGTGCAGCACTACTGCTGGACACATATAAATCATTTTTAAAATCACATATGATGTAGGACAAATGATACTGAAATCAGTAGATGATGTAAAGTAGCTGAAGCTAGAAAGGCTAAATTGTGGATGAGGTTTTTAATTCCTGTTTACTACCAGGCAGGAAAATGTTACTGAGCTCAGTAACATTTGAGCTGAGTAGTAGAACACTTGCCTAGTACGTGAAAGGACTCCAGTTTAATCCCTAGACATTTAAAAAAGAAAAAAATGTGGTTAGGTTTTGTCCCTATTGTAGTTCTTTAGAAGAAATAGGAGGGAAGAACTTCATAGAGGATGAATGTGTGAACCAATTAATAGAAAGGGTGGGCTGACTCAAACAGGTAACGGTTCCTGTTGGGAACCCAAAGTGGCAAGACAAAAGTGAATCAAGACATTCTCTGACCTTCACAACCATGCTGCGGCACATGTTGCACCTAATGCAAATGCACGTGGTGGTGGTGGTGGTGGTGGTGCTGCTGCTGCTGCTGCTGGTGCTGCTGCTGCTGCTGCTGCTGGTGGTGGTGGTGATAATGATGGAAGAAAGTAGATCTCTAGCTTTCAAATGAATGTTAGCAAGTTCGGTATGTTGCAAGGCACCATGGTAATAAAACACATTACCACTTTTGAGCTAGGTTGGGTGGTCTGTGCCTGGAATTTCAGCACTTGGGAGGCTAACATGGGTGGAATGAGTTTGCAGCCAGCCTAAATGCATATGGAGATCGCCAACTGTAATATGGAGATCTTGTCTGGAAGAAAAGAAAAAACCTTACCTTTGCTTTTAAGGAACACAAACTTCTCCACCCCTCTTTGGACAGTTCTCAACTTGCATACCTAATACCATCCTGAAAATGATTAAGCTGTTAATAGTTATTAATACTGTATCAAGAGTATCCCTCCTTGAATGGAACATGGTAATGCCCTGGAGACTGAGACAAGAAGGTTACAAGTTCAAGGCAAGGACAGTGTAGACCACATAGGGAGTGCTTGTGAAACATACATCTCCTAGCAACTTAATAAAGTGAGTTCATCAGCACTGGACTCCCTAGCCACACCCACCACCTCCATCTGTTCTTTCCCTGCCTCTGAGCAAGATCTAGATTGGAGAGTAGGGATAGGAGTTAAAATTTTGTTTGTTTTGAGACAGGGTCTCACTGTGTTTCCACAGCAAATGATCCTGGCTCTCTGTCCCTTTTGGGGGGCCGGGGTGCTATTTTGAGACAGGGTCTTTGCATAGCTTACTCTGTAGACCAGACTGGCTTTGAACTCACAGAGATCCACCTGCCTCTGTCTCCCAAGTGCTTGGATTAAAGGTGTCTGCTACCATGCCCAGAGATTCGATTTTTTTTTGTTTGGTGGTTCTTGTTTTTCCAAACAGGGTTGTAGACCAGGATGGCTTTGAACTCAGAGATTTTCTTGCCTCTACTTCCTGAGTGTCAGGATTAAAGGTGTGTGCTACCACCTCCCAGCTCCAAAGGTACAATTTTGAAGTTAGACTTTTACATGTTTTTACTTGTCTTATTCTGAGCCAGAATAGTGTTTGGCTTCACTCACTGTGTGTGTTCGGCAGGTGAAGAGGCAGCTCACAGTCCCAAACTCCATCCCATGGCTGCACAAGGGGTCTATTTTATGTTCCAGACCATTGGAAAGGGAGCTCTCTGACAGCTAGCTGTACACATTCACCTGCTGCCTGCAGGTCAGGGCTCCTGTGGCTTCTCTCACTTCCCCAGCTCTCTGAGGAAGCCCATGGGGCTAAGAGAAGGTGGGGCACAGGGAGTAGTGATCCTAGGAGGAGCCTGTAACTGGGTAAGGGCCCCACCTGCCAGCATTTTGCCCGGCTCACAGGTAACTGCACGCTGGTGTGCTTCTGCTCAGAGGGCAGAAGCTGTTTCCCCAACCAAGGGCTGCACAGTGAGCGCAGAGAGCCTTGGTCAGCCATTGCTGGCTAGCAGGCCATCAGTCCTAGGTACTGTCCCTACTTCAAGCCTGAGGAGTTACTCTGAGCACAGTGTGTGCTGGTTTCACGCAGCTTTGATCGTCCTCACGTGTGCAGCTTTGCTCTTAGTCTTCAGAACACATTAGCTTAAAAAGTTACATGCTCCTTTAGCTTATCTATTCATAGTGTTTATTCCCTCTGGTATTTTTCAGTTTGGTTTCAAATGACTTAAACTTAGTTCTGTTTATATAGTCTCCAAACAATTCTGCTAGGGCTAGAGCATAGCAGTAGAGAGAACACCTGGAATGGAGGACTTGGTATTTTTAAAAATTCAGTGCCAAAATAAACAAGACTCAGTTACATGTTCAAAAAGACTGGAAATTGTTGAGGCTTGGGTAACTGTCTTCTAACTGTTGTGCAGAGGGAATACACCTGAAACCAGAGGAACAGCCTATGTGGTCTATGAAGACATCTTTGATGCTAAGAATGCCTGTGACCACCTATCAGGGTTCAACGTTTGTAACAGATACCTTGTGGTTTTGTATTACAATGCTAACCGGGTGAGTGCGGCCCACTCTACAGAGGCTGGTGCTGGGTGTGGGTTTGGCTTTCCTCTAGGCTAGTGCTGCTGGTGAGTTGTGTAGCTCAGTAGCGTTAACTGTGGTGCTTGTCACCCTCGCAGGCATTCCAGAAGATGGACACCAAGAAGAAGGAGGAGCAGCTGAAGCTTCTCAAGGAGAAGTACGGCATCAACACAGACCCTCCCAAATGAGTGCGGCCATGCGTGGGCCCCATGCCTTTCCTCTTTAATTAGTACTCAATCTTGTGACTTCTTATTGGAGACCTAGCATGACTTGTTAGAAAGTTTTCTAGTATTAGAATATATAATGTTAATAAACTTTGTAGCTTTTGTAAAATGTGTCAGTGTTTTTTGTTAAACTTCTCACTCCTTTTTTAAATACCAGTGAAAAAAACAAATCAGGAGAACCTCATGTAGGATTGTAGATGAGCCTAGGGACTGAGCTCCTCATGGATGGCTTGTATTAGGAGGTGTGGCCTTGGTGGATTAGGTGTGTCACTGTGGGTGTGGGCTTTAAAAACCTCATCCTAGCTGCCCAGAAGTCAGTCTTCCACTAGCAGCCCTCAGATGAAGATGTAGACCTCTCAGCTCCTCCTGCACCATGTCTGCCTGGATGCTGCCATGCTCCTGCCTTGATGATAATGGACGAACCTCTGAACTTGTACACCAACTCCAAATAAATGTTGTCCTTTTAAGAGTTGCCTTGGTCATAGTGTCTGCTCACAGCTTTAAAACCCTAAAGTCCTTGAGAACACTGGCTTTTCTTTTTTTCTTTTAATACTTGTTTATTTATTGTGTATGTATGTGTGTGGATGTGCACCTGTGTCAAAATCAGAGTGACTTGTAGGAGCTGATTCTCTTAGCAGGTGGGTCTTGGGGATTGAACTCAGGTTATCAGGCTTGATAGCAACTGCCTTTACCAAACTCTGAGCCAGAGGAACTTGTAGACTTGTTTTTTGAGATAGGGTCTCTCCATGTAGACTAGGCTGACCTCCAACTCAATAGAGATTTCTTCCTGCCACTGCCTACAAGTTCTAGGATTAAAGGCATGTGCCACCATAGCCTGCTTAGACTTGTTATAACAACCTAATGAGTAGGTCACACACAAGGACACCAAAATCCATCCTGTTCGTTGAATAAAATGCGTTCATAAAAAGCTACTATAGCGCACAGCTACAATCCCAGCACTTGGAAAAGCTGAGGCAGGAGCATCACCATGAGCTTACTAGGCTATGTTGTTAATTTTGGGCCAGTCTGGATTACAGAGTAAGACTCTGTCTCAAAAAATAAGGTCCTGGTATGAGAGCCACCAAGAACCTGGCACCTTTTGGTGTGGTAACCCTTGTCCTTACAGCAGAGGTCCATCACAGAAGTAATGACTCAAATCTGACAGCAGGCTTGCTTAGAGAGAGGTACTATTACTTGGCCAAGGCTGTAGTTACTATCTATATATTTTGGACTTAGCTCACAATATGTCTTTGCCATAAATAAAATGAAATGCTTAGTGGTAAGAGTTCCCATGACATGGGAAGAATGCAGTAATTGTCACATTCATTGTGGCTTGACAGCTTAGGAGAAGACAGCTGTAAATTTTCTTTTTATAGTTCAGGCACAGGCCAAATGGAGGCGTGTGAACCGATTGTTTCGTATACCCAGAATCTAGAGTCACTGGGAAGGCCACATAGACTGACCAGTGTCACTGGCTACTTTTAAATGCATTTAAAGTCTGTTATTACTTTTAAGGACATAGGCCACTCTCTAGGTTTTGTACTGTCTTTTCAAAGCTCACTCAAAAATGAAGAAATTATTATGTCCGAGTGGTTCTTGACAGCACTTTTAACCCAGCCCCCTTTAAGCCAGAGTTTCCCTCACTGTCCTGGAACTCACTCTATAGGCCGAGCTGGCCTCAAACTCAGACATAGACCGGCCTCAGCCTCCTGAGTGCTGGGATTAAAGGCACAAACCACCATGGCACCAAGGGCAGCAAAAAGCCATTTCTAAGAAGGGTGAGCAGATAGAGAGGCCACAGCCGTAACTCTCTTGTGAGTGCCTTCATGATTTCCTTACTAATTCTGTAGTGCATGCTGGCTTAAGTGTCTGCAGACGTAGATGGTGTTCTGAAAGATCCCTTTGCCAAGACAACTGAAATTAGATTGTTATAAGAGTGAGGTCTCCAAGTGGCTGCTAGCTCGCTGCTCATGGTGTGAATAACCAGGAAAACTTCTGTTAGCCGTTAAGAACAGTCGGTCATTTGGATTATGTGTCTGTTCGCTGAAGTTCAAGACCTGAAGCTGAGTTTTAAAACTAGGGCTGGGGATATAGCTCAGCCGAAGAGGGCTTTCAGAGCCAGGCGCTGGGCTTGACCCTAGCACTATAGAAAACAAATTGACTTCCGATTGCTTGGAATTCTGTAATTTAGTTACAAGAGCTTAGACTTAGGGCCAGACACTGGGCCTCTCTGCAGGAGGTGCATTGCTAAATCTAGGGTTCTGGTTGATGATTGTCTTGTGTACCAGCCATCTAAATAAAGTTCAGTATTTTATAAACCAGGTTTAAAGTGTAAAGGAGCAGAGCTGAACGTGGTAGCACACACCTATAATTCAAACACTCAAGAGACAGAGGCAGGAGAGTCCTACATTTGAAGCCAGTCTAGGCTACTCGGTGAACTCCTTTCTCAAAGGACAGAAAGTGCAAGGGGCAAATGGTGTCCCCCGTATTCACCTGGAAAGGTGTGTCCAAGTTGCTTTGCTTTCAGTGAGCTGAGTCAAGTTCCTAACAACTCGTGAGACTGAGCAGCAGTTTGAAAACAGCTGATAGGACATGGATCTTAATGCTGGTCTATTGCTAACCAATCTTTAATGGTTCTCTCAGGATACCCTCTAAACTCTTTGGCATGTGTCATGATTTTCTACATCATCATCCAAAGACTTGAGAAAGCAGTCATTTCTCAGCTTTCCTGTATATTCTTGTGTATTCTTCAGGTGCTAGCTAGTAAAGTTGCATTTTTAGGGTTTCTTAGGAGGTGTCATTTATAGCCTCTTGCACCCAGGCTATACTACCATGGACAGGTCTTTTGTGTGCCCTGCAGTGGGCCCATGAAATAGTCATTGATGTCATTTTTGCTCATCCTGTTGGTGTCATGGCAGACAGCATGGTGCGTCTTCTGTACAGACTGAGTTCTGAGGAATTACAGGTGTTAGAATCATCAAGGAGAGTAAGGAAGCAGGACATTCCAGAGAAGACACCCCAAAAAGGAATGGGTGCAGCACCCTTTGGTCATGGATGAGTAAAAGCAAGGTAACTCCTTCCCATTCACGATTTCATCCAAAGCACTACCTTTTCATGAACCCCCAGCCCCAGCAGAGGGATTCATACATGGCTTCCTGGGGATGAGCGGTAGATAAAATAGCCCCAATTGTGGCCCATATCCTTCATGGAATGTTACATGATGTAATCCCAACACTTGGGAGTCAGAGGCAGATAGATCTCAGTTCGTGTGAGTTCAAGGCCAGCCTGGGCTACACAGTGAGATCCTGTCTCAAATAAATAGATAAGTAAATAAATGAGCAAGATTGATGGCTCCTAAGGATTACCATTCTAGGTTGTCCTCTGGCCTCCATTCACACCTGCATGTGTGTACACTCGGGGACACCCATACACACACATTCTACATTATTATCAGAAGTAATTCTTCAAGGTAAGCTAGAGCAAATCCAGATGTCACTAAATGTTGCCTATGAAAACAAGCCCAGAACCACCCTTTTTTTTCAAAAGTTCCTTCCTAGAGTGAGTCCAAGGTTTTAAGTCTTTTACATATTCATGTGCTCAGATGCACATAGCTCCCGTCTAGTGAGGGAGGCTCATCCCTCAGTGTCTTTAAACAGATGACGTTGCAGGACAGCCCTGGGAGATGTCACGTGGGATTGCTAGGATGCTAGGTTAGTTATGCGGAGGGCTCCCAGCTGGCGAGTTTAGTAGGGTAGAAGCTAATTTCCAAAGTTGCTTAGAGGATTTGTGATCGTTTCATTTAAAAAGTAAAACTAGACCTGGTAGTGGTATATATGCACTTGTAATGCCAGCAGTCAGGAGGCTGGCTGAAGGAGTTCTAGGTCAGTCTGCGCTCTGTCATCCTGTCTAAAGGTCCAGCATGGGTCCAGCACAAGCAGTTTGCTCACACAGCTCGTATATACACTCCCTTAGCCACTCGGAAGTCCTCTTTCACTCTTTTTCACCAAAGGCAGTTGGCTTGTGTGTCATTAAAGAACCTCCCACAACCTGATGGACAGGAAGATGCCAAGCACAGAGCCTTTATTTTACATAGTATTTCCAAAGAGGGCAGTACTTAAAGTGAGCAGCCAACAGAAGACAAGAAAGTGACAACAAAGGTAACTGGCTCAAGTCCCTCCAGGTAACCATGTACAGCGCATGTCTGAGCACCTTGTAAGTCTGGCTTAAGTGCAGGTAAGGCAATATAGATTGTGCAAACAAGATCTGTGTCCTATGATCAGGAATGGCTACTACATGCATCACACGAAATGCAGTCTGAAATGTTTGGATCTGTAAGTAAAGTTTTCTCAAGCAAAGATGTGTGGGGACAATTAAATGGCTGACACATACAGAGCACGTTGAGCAGAAAGAACAGATAATGTGGAAGGGCGGTGGGGTCAGCACACTGATCAAGAGCCCTGCATAGAAGGAGCCGTCCCAGTGGCAGAGAGAGCGGGCTACGACAGAGAGCAGGGACCATCTCCAGCCACCTCAAGCTCCTTCCTGCCTTCACTCTAAGCTGAGCAGCTCCACGTCAAAGATGAGGGTGGCATTGGGAGGGATGACACCGGGGTGGCCAGTAGCTCCATAGGCCACATCAGGGGTGCAGGTCAGCTTCGCCCTCTGCCCCAAGCTCATCTAGTAGGGATGGGGGCAGAGGAGGAGAGGAGAAAGAGGGCTCAGCTTGATTTAAAAGAAAAAAGGTAACTCTGGCATTTCCCCCAAAACCATCTTTAGGGTAAGTCCAAAGATCTGAGGTCAATTCTATTCGGGGCACACTAAACTTAAACTAAGAGCTTAAACATGCAGATTCTGCCTCAAAATAGATCTGACTATGGGGCAGTTAACAGCCACAAAGTAGCCTCAGATTCATTCAAACAACAAATGTTATTGGCTATCCAGCAATGGTATGGCCCAAACTTGTGTCTGCTCATCATTGTTCCTGGTCCTCTTCAGAGGTAGCCTTCGAGGAATGTGTAACAGCATCAAATATACTTGTGACAGGAACAGTTAAGGTTTGGCAACGAAAGGCCACATCAAGGTGACAGAGGCAGAGGTACAGGAATGGAACATCTTAGGACTTCCCAGACAAACTGAGGGAGAGCTGGAACCAAAGCCCACCAGCACTGTCAACCCACTGGACATCTGTTAGTAAGAGAGCTGTGAGGTTTGAATTTCAAAGGATACCTAAAATTCGAGTTGACCCGCTAATGTTGTATTGATGTTAATGTTCTACTTGAACCACTGCAGTATGGTTATATATGTTAACATTTGAGGAAGCTGGGTGAAAATTATATAGAAGCTTCACTATTTCTGCAATATTTTTATGTCTGAAATAGCTTCAAGACTGTTAAAAAAACAAAACCCAAAGCACTTCTTGGCTTATCCATCTCTAGCTCTTCTTAGCTCAGACAGCTTGTTGGCCTTTTCAGCCTGCTCAAGCAATCTTAGAAGGAATGCCTGGGGTGAGACATGTCAGCCACAGAGGAGGAGGAGGACAGAGCCAGGAGTGAGTACGAGGTGGTGTTGCTGCACCCTGGGGGTGGTGTTAAGGCAGCGTGAGTGAGGTCTGTTTCAGGACCTCTTAAAACCCACTTAGTTGAGTCCACAGCCTCCTTAAGACCTTTCATACCCATCCTCAGCCTACCTGGGCAGCGCCTTCTTCAAAGCCTTTGATGACTTCCTGTTTGCCAATTCTGAACTTGAAAGGTTTGTTTCTGTCTCTGGATGAATCGAATTTCTTGCCATTTTGGAGCATTCCTATCAAAAGTAAGAAGAGGGCAGAAAAGAGCTGGGGTTGTGAGTGAACCAGGAGTTAGACTCAGCATGTCTATACACAATTCTTCTGCACAAACCGGCTCCTCTTTGACCCTCCCATCAGCCCTGCTGACAAGCAGGAAGCATGGACCCATTGCTCAGCCTCTCCCAACAAGTGGATGCGGCCTATCACCAAGTCACACATCTCTTTGGAATCTAGCTTCAGTTTCTACTACTGCCACCTGTGGTGTTATGGAGTCACGGCCACGGCTCACCGGTGGACTAGAACAGCCTCCAAACTGGTACATCTACTCCTCGGAAGTCTTCCACTCTCTAAGTCGACAGATTTTCTTTTCCCTCCACCATTCTGATCATATTTACTTCCCTGCTTAGAAAACTTCAATAGCTCCCAAAGCAGAATCCAAAAGCCCAGGGCTAATAATGCCTGCCTTCAAGTGCTCTCTCCCCTCGAACCCTCCTCTCCCTACCTATTCAGAGCACGCCATTCTCAAGTTCCTCCATACCTTCTAAACCTTTCACACTACTTCCACACTAGCCTGGAGTTCAGTATGTAGCCTGGCGGCTGACCTAGAACTTGCAGGAGTTTCCAGGTGCCAAATCTCAGGTGTTGAGTCATTACACCCAGTTAAGACAGGGTTTTGACTTCAGCCTGACACTAACTCACTGTGTGATATTAGAGAAACAGTCCTCATATTTTCCATATTTAACACAGCAAGCTTTGCCAGCTTACAAGTATCTGAGCATCTATTATTTTACTTCTGAATTCCTACAGCTTGAATGTGTACTAGAGAGTCTTATTTACCTACCTTCTGGGTAGAATAGATTGGGCTCCTGCCCTGAGTTCTAAATGTGGCAAAGGAGAAACCCTTCTGGCTACCCAGAGATACACACAGATGGATGCTACAGAGATCAAACACAAACTCATGCATATACACAGTTGCTAAGATAGTCACATTCACAGAGATATTTATGCATGCTCACATGCACTTACACACAGACACTCAGGAGAGAAGCCCTGATGGTCAAACAGATGCTAAGAAAATATTTAGATCGACAAACCTACATATATTCACACAGATAGGCCCTTGGACAAATGCATGCTTGAATATGTGCACATGCACAATCCATTTATAGACTGCCTTCCCCACTTCCCCAATGCCTTCAGCTTTCCTAAAGTTGAATCTACTGGAAACCACACGGTTTCAGCTATCTGTGGCTGTAAATTCAGCCAGAGCTACATAATCCAGAAACAGGCCCACATAATATGCTGACTTCTTTTGCGAAGATGTTTCTTTAATACAGCAAATAAAGGATGACTTTTTGGATTAACATTGCTGGATCGAATCTACATCCACACGGGGGAAAAAAATTGAACTTAAGCCTCTATCACCTCTACACATAAGAATCAATTCTAAATAAATCATAGACCTAAATATAAATAATAAAATAAAAATAATAAAGTAGTAGTGGGCATACTGCCATTCAAAATTTCTACAAAGTAGCTAGGTATGATGGTACGCACTGTAATCCCAACATTCAGCTGGAGGCAGGAGGACCAGGAATTCAAGGCCAGCCTTGACTATAGAACAAATTCAAGGCCAACCCCAGTCACATGGGACACTGTCTTAAATGACAAAAACAATAAAAAAAAAAAAAAAAAAAAAAAAAAAAAAAAAAAAAAAAAAAAAAAGAAAGAAAGAGAAAAACAAACACCACCACCAACATTTCTACTAGGTGATAAATAAACATGAATAAATGAGGATCTTCTAATAAAGTGAAAAATTCCTTGAAGTGAACACAGAAAAATATGTAAGCATGAGGAAGACTGATAAGTATGATATTACAAAAATGAAGAACTTCTGCTCAAAAGATACTATTAAAAGACTAATGGAGGGATGGCTCAGTGATTAAGAGCACTGACTACTCTTGCAAAGGACCTGGGTTCAATTCCTGTCACCCCACACAACAGCTCTCAACTGTAATTCCAGTTTCAGAGTATCCAATGTCCTCTTCCAGACTGTGCAGGCACTAGGTACACAAACTCACTATGTAGCCAAGGTTGGCCTTGAACTTTTGATCCTCTTGTTCTCACTCCCAAGTGACAGTATTATACGTGTGGGCCACCAAGCCTAGCTTATATTTAATTCCTTAAAAATTAACCAGGAGTTTCTTATATAGTCTCCTGCTGTATCTGATAAGACAGGTCTCCCAAAGCAGAGCCAATGCGTTTAATGAGCCCTGCCTACTCAATGTACACACTGTCAGGAAAATGCAAAAGGATGTTTGGTTTTCTTAACTTGATAAACAATGGTCTGTCCATACCATGTAGAACAGATAAATCAATTACCCTGGTCAGAGGCTCCAGAGGCCCCAGGGTAATTAGGCCACAACACTAGGAGATAAAACAGCCCTCCTGTGCTGACATCAGCGGCTGGAGATACAACTGTTAAAAAAACAAACAAAAAAACCAGCCATGTCATCTGCTAGAACCAATCTGGTGCTTCACACTGGCCTAGAGAACTGCTAAAAATGGCCCCATCTGAATATGTCCCAGGAATTAAGCTGGCCTTGCTGTATGCTAATGGCTGTCACCCATAGAGTTTGCCACATTAGGAAGCGAGTCACAAGGCAGAGTCCTCACACCTCTTAGAGCAGCACCTGCCAGTAATCTTCCTGCCAGAAGTCCTAAAGAACTCATCTAGAATGTTCCTGGGGAAGGGGTGTTGGGGGGGGGGGGGGGGGGGGGGGGAGATGGCTCAGCGAGTAAGAGCACCGACTGCTCTTCCAGAGGTCCTGAGTTCAAATCCCAGCAACCACATGGTGGCTCACAACCACCCGCAATGAGATCTGACGCCCTCTTCTGGTGTGTCTGAAGACAGCTACAGTGAATTACACTGGAGCAAGCAGGGTGGAGCCAGCGGAGCAGAGGTCCTGAGTTCAATTCAGCAGCCATACACTTGATGGCTCACGGCCATCTGTACAGCTACAGTATACTCACTCATACACATAAAATAAATAAAATAAACCTTTTTTAAAAATCCATACATAAGATAAAATAAATAAGTATAGAATGTCTGTGGTCCTTGGGTCTTCAAACACAGACAACAGACTTGTGGCAATCTCCTCTGGATTCTCCCGGCGCCTGGAGACAGTGTAGCAACTAACCCTGGAGACAGTGCAGCAACTAACCCTGGAGACAGTGCAGCAACTAACCCTGGAGACAGTGCAGCAACTAACCCTGGAGACAGTGCAGCAACTAACCCCATCCCTCTTACTGCAGCCGAGTTGAGAGGGCACAAAGAAGAAAAATAGGGTAAAAGGGGATTTTGAGGGTGCTCAGACTTTCCAGAAAAAATCTGAAACATCAGACAGGAGCAAGAAGGTCAGGGAACAGGTAGTTTCTGGAGGCATTTGACTTTACCAGAGGCTGGCACCACAGATGGTCTTTGTGGGTAAGGAAAAGTAAAACTGATCACAGGCAACCTTGGGCTTTGAGGGTAATCCACGGACAAGACTGTCTTGAGGAAGCTTATAGGACAGCACTGCCTTGGGAAGGGCAGGCCTGGGTCAGTGCTAAGAGAATGAAACCTACCTGTATAGTGCACCACGCATATCTGACCCTTCTTAGGGAATGTCCTTCCTGTCAGGAGAGATTAAAGCAGATGAAAAATTGGGGTATTAGAAAAACTCACCAAGATGGGTGGTGGTGGTGCTTGCTTTTAATCCCAGCACTGGGGAGGCAGAGACAGGCAGATCTCTGTGTATTTGAGGCCAGCCTGGTCTATAGAGTGAGTTCCAGGACAGCCAAGGCTATAGAGTGAGACCTTGTCTCAAACAAACAAACAAACAAACAAACAAAAAAAAACAAAAAGCCAACCAACAAAAGAAAAAAACCCAAACAATGTCTCCTTTTTGGTTTGTATTTGAACTTAATGTTACTGGTCTCAATTTCCTAGGCCAAAACAAAACCAAAAGCAAAACCAGCCTCATTGCTCTTTACTGTTCCTTTTACTTTCATCTATTTTACAAGGATTCAGGAATAACCTAGTACATGCTAGACCAGGATCATGAATAGCCTACTGTGTGTCAGGTGACCTGAAGTAGATTCCAGAGACAGAGAGTAATATATGAACCCATGAAGAAGAGAAGCAGAAACCTAAGTCTCAGATGGCTAGAGAGTCATGATTACATCAAAGATGAATAAGTACGATCCTTCACAAGAACTCAATAATGACCAGGTCTGTGCCCTCATGTCAAAGATACCTTAGAGAATAATAAAGATAGGACCCCTGCTCTTCTGGGGTCTACATTCTTTCTTTTGTGTATATGAGATGGTCATGTGGGCTGAGATGGAGTGGTGTGTGCGTGTGTGTGTGGGGGGGGGGG
>NW_022196912.1:27234199-27268243 GCF_008632895.1 Mastomys coucha
GGGGGTGCATGCCCATGAGCTTACATGCAGAGGCCAGAGAAAGATATCATGTCTTCCTCTATCCTCCTCCAATTTTTTTTCTCTCAGATAGAGTCAGTCACTGACCCAGAAGCTATGCCATAGAGTTCACAGGATCTGCCCATCTCTGCTCCCCAGGGCTGGAGTTACAGGCATTAGCCATCACACCTAGCTTTTTTTGAATGAGTGAAGGAGATTCAAGCTCAAGTCTTCAGGTTTCTATAGCTAGAGCTCTTAGCCACTGAGTCATCTCCCCAGTTTACATTCTAATGGAAGGAGATAATGCTCATATAAATATGATAATTACAGATGGTGATAAGTCCTCTAAAGAAAATTAACACTGATAAATTTCAGAGAGATGAGGTGAGTCGGCAATTTCAGAAAGGGCGTGCCAAGAAGGCATTTTGGAGAGGATGAGGTTTGAGCTGGTGCTTTAAGAAAGAACCAACTCAAAGACCATGAAACAGGAAAAGATTGGTGCACTTTCAGAATAGAAAGGAAGAGGGTGAGATGGAAGAGAGGAACATGAAAGAGATGCACCATACAGCTTGCAGAGAAGGGTCTAATACTAAATGCAATAGGAAACCACTGATGGGTTTAAAAGCATGGAAATGACCTAATCTGAATTAAGATTTTATAAGATCACTCTGGCTCCCGAGTGTGGGATGGATGGTTAGACATCTGTTGTGATAATCTAGACAAGAAATCAATGATCCCATGAATTAAGGTTGTGGCAGCAGAGAAGAGAGTGGAATAGATTGGAGATACATTTTGGAAGCAGGGCTGACAAAAGCATGCAAGTGGATGAGAGGAAGGAGCCTACCGCCCATCTCACCATTGTTTGGTGGAAATGGAGAAAATAAGAACGACGCTTGAATTTTGGGTTTGGGTAACTGGAAGGTGGTAGAGCTGTTCTGAGAGATGAGAAAAATGGAAAGGAACAGATTTGTGAGGGTGGCAATCTCGAGCTGCCTATTAGACATGCAAGTTTTTACTGCACGGAGGCAGATGCAGAGCCAACCCTCCATAAACAAACTGGGTGGGATAGAAAGCTACAAGACTGGATTATGAGCTTGGGGAACATTAACAACACAGTCAACGTTTAGTGGACTGTAGGAGCCAGAGAAAGCCCTGCAGAAAATAGTTAAATTGGCTGTTAAAAGATGCATGGGAGTCTGTCTGGAGAAGTAAAGGGACCTGGGAAATAGAATTAGTTGTAAGACATGTTCAAAAACCTGGAATCCAGAGTCAGGATGTAGCTCAATGTACAGCAGGAGCCTAGCATGCACAAGGCCATGGGTTCCACTCCGAAGCACACAAAGCCTTAGGGTCCTGGAGTCCAGTCACAGTGAGAGCCCACTGGTTTCATCCTGTCGCCCTAGGGTCTAGCACACAGTACACGTTCCATAAATATTTGCTAAATGAGTGGTTTGTTTAACACAAGTGGCTTGGTGAAGTTGGTTGTGGATGCACGAATATTAAGTAGGGAAAGAGTAAGTGCCAGTGAGGATCCCTCCTACCCTAGCAATCACCAAGGGGGCAACTGCTTGCCCAAGTAGGGAGAAGAATATTTTAATGATTTTCTCCCTGAAGGAGGGGCTCGTAAAGCTCTGTATTTTAGGAGACCTGTGAGAAAAATGAGGGGAGTAAGAACGGAAGTCAAATGGAAGGCAGGGAGAACGAAGATGGGGAGACACCTCAGAGGTTCTGTGGGTGACAAGGTCTGGGAAACCAAGACTCTTTGTTTGGACAGAGAAACCTGTACCTGCAAGGAGTGATCTGGGTAGTAGCTGGTATTTCCAGGGACCCCGCGGCTGTAACCAAGAAGCCCTTTAATTTCCTGGGGAAAAGCATGCCAATAATATCTAACAGCAAGTTTGCTTGTTAAAAAACACTAGACCTTGGGGGTAGCTTTAGGTCTGGATTAAATTTTGCTTAAGAAATAGCTATTCTTTGAAAATGTTGAATACACCCAGTTTTCTAAGTAGTTGAAGAAACTTGGTGCTGGTTCTCTTGAGAGAGACAGGGAACCCAGAGATAGACTGGGAGGTGTGGGGTGGGGGCGATGGGAAGTGGCCTGGCAGACTAAGGCACCAAGGACCCTCCACGAGAGTCAAGCAGTAGGTCTACGAGAGTCAAGCAGCAGGTCCTAAGGCTGGGTTTTGATTGGGGAGGGCATGGTAGAGGACAGATGACCAGGAAGGCTGAGTGGGACCTGGAGGATGAAATAGGAAGCAGAAGCAGCCAAAGGAGTGTCAGGCTCCCAAATTGGCTCTCTCCACAACTGACCACTGCCCAGCCGTGGGAGCCGCCAGACAAGAGGGCCAGAGAGGTGGAGCGAAATAGAAGGGGGTTTCCCTATACAGCAGGAACCCCCAAAGCGGGACCATCCCTGGTGCCGGAACAGAAATTCAAACCTGGGAAGTCAATAGCAGCGGTTAAACGAGAGGTTGCAGCTCAGGCGGCAGCAGCCGCAGCCTAGGACAGTGGCCCGACATAGACCCCTAGCCCCAAGGTGGCCGCCTTCACTCCCCAAGGTGAGCGGGCGCAGAAGGGGATGGTGAGTTGTCTTCTAAAACCCACAAGAATCGGAGTAGGGGGTCTCCTCCTGCCGCTTGCATCTTTGCCCCACTCCCCGCTTCAGGTCCCCGGAGCCACCTCGAAATCAGATCCCAGCCCGCGGACTCCGCCCTGGGACCCCTCCTCCTCCCGGGCCCGGCCGCCCGGTACCGTCTCCTGGGGAGATGGTCTCGATCTCCACGCCCATAGCGGTCCCACAGGCCCCGCCTCCGAGGGGGTCCTCGCGGTTGCCCCGACCCCGGCTCCGCTCAGGCCGGACCCCGCAGGCGCTCCGGCTCGCCTTCTTGCCGCCACTGCAGAGCCGGAGGAGGTGCGGCTGGAGTCAGGACCTGCGCGGGGAGGGGCCGCCGGGAAGGGGGCGGCGGGTGGAGCTGTGCGACAAGGTGGGGTCGGCCGGGGCGGGGCCCGGGGGAAGCGACCCTGACGTGGCTGCTCCGGATCCTGGCCAGACTAACCACCGTTAACCCACTGGCTGGGAGGGGAGGCAGGGTGAGCGAGGCGTGCCGGCACTAGCACATCCACACATCTATCCATCTATCGGTTCAATGTATATTTATTTAGCACCTACAGGGTGCAAAGCTCCAGGGAGTCCACTCACTCCTACAGACTAGGAGGAGAAAGTCGGTAATTAAACTAACACTTTAAATACATGTGCTCAGTGCCATGGGGTTCAGAGCTCTGGCTAGGCTTCCCGATTCTATAGGAGCAGAGCCAGGGGAGGGGAGAAACCAATTATTGATGAATTTTCCCCAACCACCTTAAGCCCACATTCATCATCCTTCAAAGTTTTGCAGTAGGTTTGTATGTATTGGGGGGTGGGGGTGTCTCACTTTCAAGGTAAAAGGACTGCTCCCTGGGGATTCCAACTGAATTTAGAGCAGGATCAGGTGCGTGTTAAGGACACAGCTACAGCCGGGCGGTGGTGGCGCACGCCTTTAATCCCAGCACTTGGGAGGCAGAGGCAGGCGGATTTCTGAGTTCGAGGCCAGCCTGGTCTACAGAGTGAGTTCCAGGACAGCCAGGGCTACAGAGAAACCCTGTCTCGAAAAACCAAAAAAAAAAAAAAAAGGACACAGCTACAGCCTGGATGGTGAATGCTACAGAAGGGATGAATGAATTCTCTTACCTCTACCCAAACCAAACCAGAATCTAGGAAGATATTTTTGTCCTTCCAGAATCCTCCGCTTCCTTGGTCCTGGGAATTGAACCCAGGGAACCCAGGGCCTGTTCACACGCTAAGCTAACAGAGACTCCATTCATGGCCCCTAGGAGGTAACATTTGGGAGGAGGTAACATTTGCCTGAAGGCTGAAGACTTTAAGAAATGCCCCTCCCCCCATCTTTTCTACGTCGTTGCAATAATCAGGATGAATCTGTTTCTGACAAGAGACCATGGGAGGTGAGTATGGGAGAAAGACCTATTCAAAGGCCCAGAACTGGAACTTTGAGGCATTCTCCTCCGTTTCTCCATCTCCACCCTTTCAAGTGGCTAGCTCACAGATGAGCCAGTTTCCAGGTACAAGGACTGAAGTTGGCGCTCAGAAAAGATGGTTTACGGTACAGGTCAGGATTAGAAAAGCCCCGCGGGTGTGGCCTAGAGTCTTCAAGGCTTAAGACAAAAAAGCTTAAAACACCTCACCTACCCACCACCCACCCACCAACAACCACCCCCGTCAATTCTACTGGTTATGGCCTTGAGTAGGTACTTTGAAATTACGGGTAGAACAGATCTGCTACTTGGGCAGGCCTAGACGGCTGGTTTCAGGTAAACGGATTCTGTTTACAATATGGGACTTTTAAACGGGAAGTCCCTGACTCTCCTCTAAACTAAACTAAAAACTATTGACACATGTTGACCGTAGAATTCCGATTCCTTCTTGCCAACCTCTTCTAAGAGAACGGATGAGACCTGCGTGGGAAGAGGTTGAAGCACTTGAGGTGGAGTGTGAAGATTTACGGGCGGTGGTTTCGCAGGAACTACAACTCCCAGAAACCCTTGGGAGCAAAGCCAGCGCTTATTGGCCATCGGAAGGACCCGCCGCTAACGTGACGCACTCAATAGCCAATAGTTTAGAGGCCTCTCCGAGGTCCAAAGGCTGAGGCTTCCGTTAGTTGCCCGGCACTCCTGATCCGCGGTCCTGTGACGTGAGCGCCCCCCGGGATTTTATGTGTGGGGCGGGGAGGCAGAGAGACTAACGTATTTCGTGGGGTTTGTTTGTTTGTTTGTTTGTTTGCTTTCCCAGGCTTGCCGGATGTAAGGGAGGCCCAGACTGGGCAGAGAGGGAGGTGGGTGGTGCTTAAGGCCCAGGGATGTAGGCGTGGGGAGAAGTTGAGAACAAGGAGGACGGTGTGTGAGGGAGGGTTGGAAGAGGACCAGGCTGCAGAAGCAAGCCGATGTGGGTTTTAACAAGTGGACCTTGGGATGCACGGGTGATACTTCTGGTAGTAGAGCTTAAGGAATATAGCCTTACTTGTGGAAAGGTAAAGTCGCCTACGAACTTTGAGGTGTTTGAACAAACTGAACTAAGAACTTGTTTTAAATCACAAATAGCCGAGCTTTTTAGTTTATTTCAGGAGGCTCTAACGGGTTGATCAGTTAAGCTCTGTCTCACGTCTCTCATCCTTCTGGGGAGGCAGAAGGGGATTTTTGGGTTTGGTTAGGTTTTGACCTGGTTTGGTCGTTTTGAGACTGGGTGTCATTTTGCAATCAGTGCTAGCCTGAAATTAACTGGATTCGAGGCAATGTGTGTGCTTCAGCGTTTGCTCACGCACGTGCACTTACTTTAGTGCATAGTTGGAAGTCATAGGGCAACTTTTGTGAATTGCTTCTCTCCTGCCGCTTTGTGGGATCCAGGGGTTGGACTCAGGGATAAGGCTCGTGCACAAGCCCCTGATAACTGTTGGGCTATCCTGGCTGGCTTTCAGGTTTTGTTTTGTATTGGTTTTTAATGATGAGATCCTTAATTGCTTTGGCTTTTCAAACCTTATGTCAGTGACTCCCAAATCCTTCCCTGTGACTGCCTAAGGTACCTCCATTGCTACCTTATAGGCATCTTATGTGAAACACATTTAATACTAAATTTTGTCACAACTTGCAGTATCTCAGTTGGTGGAGTGTTTGTCTAGCATACACAAGGTTCTGGGTTCCATCCTCAGCACCGCATAAACTGGGCCAGTATTCTTCTCATTACTCAGGAAGTACAGGCAGGCGGACAAGAAACTCTAGGCCTGTCTGGGCTACATGAGGGTCTGTATCAAAAATAAATCCATTACATACTACACACCTTTCTCATCTTCAAAGCACGCCTGCCTTCTGCATCTCTGGCTAGTGGTTCAGCTCTTTCCCAAGCTAAAACTTCACATGCTGTCCCTCAAGTAGTTTTTGGTATTCACGGTGCGTCTGAGAGCATAGTCATTTGTCTGCTAGAGAAGCATCTCCTGCATCTAGCCCTCTTTCTCTGTGAAAACTGCTGCAAACTTTGTTTCCTCTCTCTCTCTTATTTTATCCTTTGTTTTTTGGGTTTTGGTGTTTGTTTTTTTAATTTTTTTTCCATTTCATTTTGGATTTTTGTTTGTTTGTCTATCCCCACCCCCACCCCCAAGGTTTCTCTGTGTAATCTTGGCTGTTTTGGAACTCAATCAGGTTGATCAGGTTGGCTTCGAACTCAGAGATCTGTCTGCCTCTGCCCCTTGGGTGCTGGGATTAAAGGAATGCACCACCACAGCCTGGCTTTATTTTATTTTTATTTTTTATCTTTGTTTTGTTTTTTGAGACAGAGTTTTTCTGTATAGTCCTGGTTGACCTGGAACTCACTCTGTAGACCAGGCTGGTCTCAGAAATCCTCCTGCCCCTGCCTCCCAAGTGTTGGGATTAAAGGCATGCGCTACCACTGCTCTGGCTTTTATTTTTGTCTATTATTAAGGGTTGGTTCCCCCACCCCCACCCCAGTGGGGTACACATACTACAGCAGATGTGTGGAAGTCACTCACAAGACAGCTTTTGTGAGTTTGTTTTTTCCTTGAACTTTGTAGGATTCAGGGATTGAACTCAGGTTTTATGACAAACACTTTTATCAGCTGAGTCAACGTGCTGAGACTTTGTTCACCTTGTTATTGTGTTCTGACTCATGCCCCCCTCAATGTGACTCTGGTTGGCCTATATACTGCCCCCATAAATAGATAGATAGATAGATAGATAGATAGATAGATAGATAGATAGATAGATAGATGCTCTATATAAACCATGCTGGCCTTTACTCTCAGAGATCCTGCTACCTCTGCCCCTTTTAGGTCCAAGACAGATCAGGTTAGAAAGGTGTGTCTGTAGCAAATAGTACAAGCCCTTAATGTCTTAATGCTTTTTGAAAGAACTTCATTACTTTTAAGTCGGGGGTGGGGGGGGGAGGCACTAGGGAATGAACCTAGGGTTTTGAGCATCCAAGGCTAAAATTCTACCAATGACCCACATACTCAGATCCAGAAGGACTTTTTTATATGCTGAAGGTGTATGTCCAGTAGTTGAGTTTGGGAATAGAAGAGAAAAGTGATTAAAAAAAAAAAAGCAAAATAACCTGGGTGGTAGGGGTGCACACCTTTAATCTCAGCACTCAGGAGACAGGTCTCTGTGAGTTCAAGGCCAGTCTGGTCTACAGAGTGAGTTCCAGGACAGCCAGGGCTACACAGAGAAACCCTGTCTCAAACCCCCCTTACCCCCCAAAAAAGTCATTGGTTTTTGGTTTTTGGTTGTTTTTTGTTTAGTTGGCCCATTAGGAGATTTTCTGTCCAGGAAAATGTATCATGCATTATTTAATCAATACAACTCTTTTAAAAGGGCCCAAGTCGTTGCCAGAGAAGAACCACATGTTATAGACCAGGGCAATAGGGGTTTACAGTTCTCACCATTAGTAACAACAAAAAGGGACTCATCCCCATTTGGCAAGTCACTTCATGTGATAGATACACTGTGTAAATGCAGAGCAGAGCATTTCTCCTTAGTACAGAGACAAAGTCTACAGATAGTTTACACACCGGTTGCCAGCCAGGTTGTTTCGAAGAGCATTTGTTTCTTCAGACAGAGCCTGAAGGCAACCTCTGAAGTTCCTTCTTTGACACTTTATCAACCAATAAGACAGGTTGAACCATGTCTATCGTGTGTTCAAACTGCATGGTCCTTTGAGAACCGACAAGATTAAACAGTTTATGCATTCGTAGTGTTCACTAAGAGCCTAGGCCTACCAGCTTAAAGTGTCACCTCTGAATTAGACCCCCAGCTGCCAAGGACCAGCCTCCGCTTGGAGAGGGATTCTGAGAGATGTCTGGGAACAACTCAAGTCAAGTCGTGAGTCCAAGCTGAAGGCCTGTGTTCTGCTTAATACAGCTTTTCCAGTCTGTTTCTATGTTCTGCTTTCTCTCTGGAGATGTCTCTGTCCTCTTGCTATCTGTCCATGTCCTGCTTGCTGGTGTAAGTTCTCCAAGCAGTTCTTTCTGTCTCTCTCTCTTTTTTTTTATTTTACCTAAGTACACTGTAGCTGACTTCAGACACCAGAAGAGGGCATCCGATCTCATTACGGGTGGTTGTGAGTCACCATGTGGTTGCTGGGATTTGAACTCAGTACCTTCGGAAGAACAGTCAGTGCTCTTACCCGTTGAGCCATCTCACCAGCCCAATAATATATTTTCAAATTCAAGTATTTAGAGCTCTTTCCTTAAGGGCTGTCCTGAAGGTCCCAGGGTTTACCATTTTGCTAAGACATAGCCACACCCTCTACTCCTGGCGTTTCTAATTATCATGGAGTCATTAACAGAGCAAACCTTCCTCGTAGGAAAGAGTCCTCCACTGCTGTGGGCCCAGAGAGTATGTACATTATTACACAAATAAGCCTTAGTCTACAGCAGCCATCTATGTTCCTGGAGGCTCAAACTGGGACCCTGTCCTAGGGGCAGAAACCTTGTCACTCTGTCCCCATCAAGGCCATGCCAGGCTTGGCACCCAGCCTTTATACATGTTCACTGATCCGTGTTGGAGAAACTGCCTGGTGATAGGCATGGGATCTAGTTCACAGGTAGAGCAGTTGCCTAGCATGTCCAGGTCCTGGGCTCAATCCTCAGTGGTGAATAAAAAATGGCTAATATTCTTTGTTTAAAAGCTAAGATTTTTTTTATAAGTCTTAAAACTCTTTATGAAGTAAGTATATTTTTATATATTAATATTTTACTGTAAGAAGATAATTTGAATATATGATTATTAAAAAGATTCCCTCCAAATTCAAAAATTGAAAAGCCCACTTCGTCTCTTATGCTACCTTATCTTACTGTCTACTGTGAACAGTTTACGCCATTCCTGACCTTTCCCTGAGTCTTTGTAAACATGCACACACACATGAGTAGACACATAGTGGTGCATGCTTTTCCTAAGTAGCACACATATTTATGGGTTATCATATGAATTCCATTTCTTTGAGACTTCTCACTTACGGCAGTTCCTTTTTCTCTTTTTTGAGGTCTTACCCAGACAGGTCTCAGGTATATGGGCTTGAGGTGATCGTCTGCCTCAGCTTCTTGAGTATCCGGGCCTTTGGGTGGGCACCACCCCTGCCTCCAGGTGTCTAGTGCAACTTTCCTAATGCTGAGACCCTCTGAAACATTTCCTCATGTTGTGGTAACTCCCAACCATAAAGTCATTTTTGTTGCTACTTCATAACTAATTTTGCTACTGTTGTGAGTCATAATGATATCTGTGTTTTCTGATGGCCTTCTCACAGGTGACCCCTGTGAAAGAGTTGTCCAGCCCCACAAAAGGGTTCAGAATCATTGGTCTAATTTCTTCTGTATTGACATATTTATTTATTTATTTATTTAGATATCACACATGCTAAGCAATCCATCTCTTAAGGGACATCGCTTCAAGCTCTTAACTACCTGTCAGGGTCTCATGCAGCACAAGCTGGCCTCACACTTGATATAGAGCTAAGGATGGCCTTGAACTCCTGATCCTCCTACCTTCAAAGTACTGAGAAGATGGACCTGAACCTCGATGTATGTTTGCTATATGAGTGGTTGAACCTAACACCAGAACATCCCAGGCAAGTGCTCCACCACTGAGTTATATGCTTGTACTAGGTTATTTTCCCTTGCAAAGATTGTCTATGAACATTTACATATGTGATTGATTTACATGGTCTGGTAAAATAGTCTTATATTTTGCAGACTTGCTTATTCATTGTTTTATTCATTTAGGTCTTTAACCATCTGGAGTTTATTTTGTTGTAATTTTTTTTTTTTAACATTTTGGAGCTTTCAGTTTTATTATCTAAAATAAAAGTTATTCTCTCACCCAGCATGGTGGTGCATGCCTTTAATCCCAACACTCAGGAGGCAGAGGCAGAGGCAAGCAGATCTCTATGAGTTCAAGGCCAGCTTGGTCTACATTCAGAGCCACATAATAGAAAGACCTTGTCTGGGGCTGGAGAGACGGCTCAGCCGTTAAGAGTACTGACTGCTGTTCCAGAGGTCCTGAGTTCAATTCCCAGTATCCACAAACATTTGTAATGGGATCTGATGCCCTCTTCTAGTGTGGCTGAAGACAACTCCAGTGTCCTCATATACATTAAATAAATAAATAAATAAATAAATCTAAAAACAAAAAAACCAAAACCCTATATGGCTCAGACTAAGCTTGCTCCTCACATTCACTCTGTACACCTGCCTACTTTCCTTCATTTTATACCTCATAGAAAGACTACTCACAGCATTTTAGTATCAAACTTGAAGATAATAAAGTTCTAATGTGAAATAGCTGCAGGGATCAGGTTGTTAAGCACTTGTCTAGCATGCGCAAGGCCCTGGGCTTGATACCCTGCACCACACAGAAAGATAACATTAAAACTCCTGGATTGGTGACTAACAGGAATTTAAGGATTATGTTTGCTTTCTCTCCATTCTAACTTAAAGATTGGATGTGAATCTGAAAGCCTTAGGCGAGATTGCCTGTGGTGATCAACACCACAGTCTTAACCTTTGGGAGGCTGATGCAAGATGATTTCAGAGAGTTTAGAGCCAGCCTGAACAACTTGGTGAGTTTGAGACTAGCTAGGGTGACACAGTAGGCAAACTGTTGTCTCAAAACAAACAACCCTGGCCAAGCCTTAGTACCTGAGTTCAACCCCCAGGACACACACACATAGATGCAAACAGGCATGGGACAGGTGAGATGACTCATTTTTTCCCTACCTAGTCTCACTTGACTTCTGCTTATTTATGTTCAAAGCCTGATTCTTTTTTTCCCCAGTATTTATTTTTATTGGGGGAGAGGGGGTGTATTTGTGTTCACAACTGTCTATAGATCCAGGTCCAAGTCATCTGACACCATTTTTTGACCTCGGACACCAGACACACACATAGTGCATCTTGCATGCATGCAGGTAAATGCTCATACACATAAAATAAATAAATCTAAAAAATTAAAAATAGAGAGGAAGAAAAGAAAAAAAAAAAACTACAAATACCAGGACAAACTCCTAAATTCAATAATTGTTCACGTGTGTGCACTAACATGCATGCGTGTGTGTGTGTGTGTGTGTGTGTGTGTCTATGTCTGTGTGTTGTGTTTTAATATGTTACCGGCTAGACTGTTACCTCACAATGTAGACCTGAAGTTAAAGCTGTGTACCACCATACTGGATGATTTTGCTGTATTTTTTTAAAAAATTTATTTATTTATTATATGTAAGTACACTGTAGCTGTCTTCAGGCACCCCAGAAGGGAGTATCAGATCTCATTACGGATGGTTCGGAGCCATCATGTGGTTGCTGGGATTTGAACTTAGGACCTTCAGGAGAGTAGTCAGTGCTCTTAGCTGCTAAGCCATCTCTCTAGCCTGTTTTGCTGTATTTTTAACAATTTTACATATTAGGTTTTTGTGCCATGTCAGGTTTTAAGCTAGGGTCTCCCACACGCTCAGTGCACATTCTGTCATTGAGGTGCCTCACAGGCTCAGTATTTTCTTTCTTTCTTTCTTTTTTTTTTAATAATTTGGTATCATTTTCCTTTCTTTTTTTTTTTTTAAAGATTTATTTTATTGTTATATATAAGTACACTGTAGATGTCTTCAGACACACCAGAAGAAGAAGTCAGATTTCATTACGGATGGTTGTGAGCCACCATGTGGTTGCTGGGATTTGTACTCAGAACCTTTGGAAGAGCAGTCAGTGCTCTTAACTGCTGAGCCATCTCACCAGCCCCTAGTATCTTCTAATACATATTCCATTTTCAAATGTTCTGGTTCTGAAACCACTTCTTGAGGAAGTTTCAATTCCTAGCATTGTTTACCATGCTTACATTACATAATAGTCTCTTAATTTTCAAGTTGCTCTCCTATGCCCCACAGCATTAACCTGGGAAGGTCCAGGTATAACTTTTGCATTTGCTTGATTATAACTTTTCTTCCCCCTCTCCTCTCTTTTGAGATAGGGTCCCACTCTACAGAACTGGTTGGCCTGGAACTCACTGTGTAGACCAGCTTGGTCTCAAACTCACTGAGATTCTCCTGTGTAGGCCTCCTGAGTGCTGGCATTAAAGGAATGCCCCACCACGCCTCTTTGTAACTTTCCTCCTTAATCATTTCAGATAGCCTTTATCAGAAAGGATGGAGTTGGGAAATGGAAAACTGCTTAGGACAGGACTGAACTCACTAAATCAAGCAGTACATCCAGCCCAGGGCCTGGCCTGGACTGATGGGAATCGTGTAGTCCTGACTGATTTACAGCTTCACAGTGGAGAGGCCAAGTTCGGAGACTCCCAAGTCATTGGAAGTTTTGAATCTGTCTGTGGGGTTTCCTGGGCCCCAGTCAGCACAGTGCATTTGCCTGCTCTGCTTGCCATCCAGCACAGGACGCTGGTCTCCGTGTGGCAGCTGTGTCCTAGCACTGCAGGATCAAGCAAATGGCAGATGTCTCAGACCTCTGAAATCAGGGAGTCACTCCCTATCCTTCCTCAGGGCTGCATGTGGCACCCAAAGGATGCTGTCCTCACTGTGCTGACTGCGAAGGATGTTTCCATTTTTCCTAATGTCCACCAAGATGGTTCCAGGGTAAAAGTGGACATCAACACCAAGAGCCGCATTTACTGTGCTTGTTGGACCCTAGATGGCCAGCGGCTGGTGGTAGCAATAGGCAGCAGCCTTTATTCGTATATTTGGGACAGTTCTCAGAAGTCCCTTCATAGATGCTCCTTCTGCCCAGTGTTTCCTGTGAACTGTTCCATCCGCTCCATCACAGCCACCGTGAACTCACAGGTTGCTATAGCCACTGAACTTCCACTTGATAAGCTTTGTGGCTTAAATGCATCTGAAGCCTTTGACGGTCCACCTAATGGTGACAATGGTGCTGTACGTACTCGTCCTGTGGGTGAAATACCTCCTGTAGATGAGCAGGTCGCCACTACAGACATGAATTCTGGAGTAACAGTTGGTCCCTCTTCAGTTCCTCTGGATCTGACTCACATACACTTCAACCCATCAGGAGCTGAGCAGAGTTCTCTTATTTTTTTAAGAAACAAGGACTACTTGACAGGAACTGGTCAAGATTCTTCACATTTGATCCTGGTAACCTTCAAGGAAGCAATTACCATGACAAAAAAGGTCGCAATTCCGGGCATTCTGGTTCCTGATTTAATAGCATTTAACCTGACTGCACAGCTACTGGCTGTGACTTCCAACACGAGTAACGTAATCTTGATCTATTCGGTTATTCCATCTTCTATGCCAAATGTGCAGCAGATTCAGTTAGAGAGTAACGAAAGACCAAAGGGCCTATGTTTCTTGACAGACAGATTATTATTAATTGCTGTAGGGAAACAAAAGCCCACTGAAGCAGCCTTTCTTCCTTCTTCAGAATCTGATCAGTATACTGTTCGTCTGATAGTTAGAGAAATAACCCTGGGAAGAGAATCTTCTGGAACATCTGCTGAAAGTCAGGGTGCTTACTCTGACTTCAAGGCTCTATTAAATAAAGCAGATAGAGAAAAAGAGTTCACTGAGAGCCTTTCCCCATGTTCAAGTCCCCTGAGCCAAGGGCTCTTGCTAACAGCTAACTCCAGTACTCAGAGTGGGGGGTCTGGAAGAGCCCTTATTCAAGAAATTAAAAGCCCCTTGTCCGGTCTGCCCAGTGATTCCATTGGCCATCAAACCCTTCACAGGCCCTCCTGGCTTTGCACAGCTTTGCCTAGACCTAGCAGGACCCCAGAGTACCCCAGCACCCCAGATCTGAATTCACCTCAAAGAGAGAACTTACAAAAAGAAAAGGAAACTTGCCCACTTTCCAGAGAACTGGTTGGGATGCAACAGTATCTTTCTGAACTCATGGATTTTCTACACAAGGAGAAACGAGTCTCTCCTGCTTATCCACCCTCTCAGGATCCTCCCTATGTTCACCTCATTTACCAGGTAAACACCTTTTTTATTTTTTGGTTTTTCGAGACAGGATTTCTCTGTGTAACCCTGGCTGTCCTGGAACTCACTCTGTAGACCAGGATGGCCTCCAACTCAGAAATCCACCTGCCTCTGCCTCCCAAGTGCTGGGGTTAAAGGTGTGTGCCACCACTGCCCGGGGTAAACATCTTTTTGGGGGAACTTCCACTATACAGGAAGCTCTCACATCCAGTCTGTCCTGCCCGAAACACCGTGGGGAGGCTTTGAGTGAAGCTCAGTGACCTGTTAGAGCAGTTTGGCGTTCCTTTGTACAGTTAGATAGATGTTAGCCTACCAAAGTGCTCACACCAGGGCTTAGCATGATTTTATCATATTCTTGGTAGAGAAATTAATGACTATACTTTGTTAACTTATACTTAGGGACAAAAAAATAAGGTTAGTTATGTCTGTTCAATGTGAAAACCTTGTGTGTGTGTGTGTGTGTGTGTGTGTGTGTGTGTGTGTGTGTGTGTGTGTGTGTGGTGGGAGATATCATTTAAAATCTTTTGGACAGGAGAGATGGCTCAGTGGTTAACAGGACTGACTGTTCTTTTAGAGGACCCAGGTTCAATTCCCAGCATCCACATGGCAGCTCACAAGTGTCTATATTTCCAAGATCTGACACTCTTACAAGACATACGGATATATATGCAGGTAAAACACCAAAGCACATAAAATAAAAATAAAATACTTTGGATGCATCCTTATACATGCAGATGTAAATGCAAATACGTCTCACATTAGGGTTTTACTGCTGTGAACAGACACTAAGGCAAGTCTTATAAAGGACAACATGTAACTGGGGCTGGCTTACAGGTTCAGAGGTTCAGTCCATTATCGTCAAGGTGGGAGCATAGCAGCAACCAGGCAGGCACAAGTGCAGGCAGAGCTGAGAGTTCTACATCTTCATCTGAAGACTGCTTGGTATCACTTCCAGGCTGCTAGGATGAAGATCTTAAAGCCCACACCCACAGTGACAACACCTACTCCAACAGGGCCACACCTTCTAATAGTGCCACTTCCTGGGCCGAGCATATACAAACCATCACAATATGTATGTGTGAGGTTGGCATGCATGTCCCATTGCATGCATATAGAGGTTAGAGGACATCTTTCAACAATCAGAAGCCGAGTATGGTGGCACACACCTATGGTGCTAGAACTGAGGAAGCAGAGGCTGGTGAATCTCTGAGTTCAAGGCCGGCCTTGTTTACAGAGCCAATTGCAGGCCAGCCAGGATTCTTGTCTTAAAACAACAACAAAATGTCAGTTCTCTCCTTCCACCTTGATTCTAGGGATTGAACTTAGGTTATCATAACCTAAGTGACAAGTGTTTTTTCCCACTGAGCCATCTCACTGGCCTGGTATCTTAGCAATGAAACTTTTGTAGTGATGAAACACCATGACAAAAAGCAACCTGCAGAGAAAAGGGTTTATTTCACCCACATAACAGCTCATCATCAGGAGAATGAGCTCATCATCATGCAAGTCAGGAACCTGGAGGCAGGAGCTGATGGAGAAGCCATGCAGGGGTGCGGCTTACAGGCTTGTTCCCCATGACTTGCACAGCCTGCTTTCTCACAGAACCAGGACCACCAGTGCAGGGATGGCCCCACCCACAATGGGCTGGGCCTTCCCCCATCAATCACTAATGTAAAAAAATGCTACTGTCTTCCACATAGCCCAATCTTATGCCAGCATTTTCTCAGTTGAGGAGCCTTCCTCTCAAATGACTATACCTTGTGCCAAGTTGACATTAAAACTAGCCAGCATACCTAGAAGTAATATTTTTATTCTGTGTTCATGGTTGTGCTTTTAGGCTCATAATGAGTCTTAAGTTAGAACTGTAACAAATTACAGATATTTTCCTCTAGGTATATTTTAAATCACTTCTAAAATGACTTCATTCTTTCATGACTTCAAAAAAAAAAAAATGTGCCGGGCAGTGGTGGCACACGCCTTTAATCCCAGCACTTGGGAGGCAGAGGCAGGCGGATTTCTGAGTTCGAGGCCAGCCTGGTCTACAGAGTGAGTTCCAGGACAGCCAGGGCAGCACAGAGAAACCTTGTCTCGAAAAAACAAAAACAAAACAAAAAAAAAAAGTTTGTGTTTTGAGACAGGGTCTCACTGTGTAAGCCTGGGCTGGCCTCAGCTTGCCTTGTAGATCAGGCTGGCCTTCTTTGCTCCCCATCCCCCAGTACTCCAAGGCTGTCCACTATACCTAGCTCCCTCTACATGAGATGCCATTCCATTGCTCTAACAGTTGTTTAACCATTTTTCCTTTTACTGGAAGAAACCTCATTCTGTAGATCCTGCTGAGAGAAGAGCAGTGCTTCTCTGCGACGGCAAGCTAAGGCTCAGTACTGTTCAACAGGCGTTTGGCCTCCACCTTGTTGAAATGCTGCACGGTAGGTGAAAGCCAGAGCACCCTCTCCCTCCCTTCTGTTCTGAAGCTTCAGGAATGGAAATGGTACCATCCAGCCATTCAAGGGATTCACTAAATAATTAACAAACATGACTAAAAGGAAATTGAGCTGCAAGGCAATACGTAGCTACCGTGTGCCTGTTGCCATCCAATGCACCAGTCATGGAAACCCTGCAGTGTTGGTGGAGTTGACATTCTCACGTGGAGGAGATGGGGGGGATGTGAAAGACACAGTGAGACCGTGTTAGCAAGGCCTACCTGATGCCCTACTCACACCCAAAGAATATGACTGCTTACTTACTTGCTTGCTTGCTTTTTTTCTTAGTAGCCCTAGCTGTCCTGGAACTCACTCTGTAGACCAGGCTGGTCTTAAACTTACAGAATTCTCAAGTGCTTGGACTAAAGGCGTGCACCACCACGGACCAGCTCATTTTGTTAACAGTAGTCACCACATTGAACATAAGACATTTTATTTTTCCCTTTAGCATTGTAACATTTTTCTGTTTTGACAGATACATTTATAATATGGCTTTACAATTGCCATTTTTGACAGATAGGTAGTATTATTTCTGAGGTTTATCATTTTTTATTTCCTCATATTTTCTTGTTTATTTACTTTTGTTTTATTCTTAAACATTTATTATTATCTTTTTATGTGTTTCCCCAGGCATGTATATGCATGCAGTACCCATGGGGGCCAGAAGAGGGCACTAAATTCTGTGACTGCTGTTACTGATGTTCACCCTCATGTACTTGCTAGGAATTTAACCCTGGTCCTTTGGAAGAACAGCTAGTGCTCTTATCTGCTGAGCCATCACACACACACACACACACACACACACACAGATATACAGGCAGGCCACTCATACTTGTAAAGTAAAATAAGAAATACAGCCGGGCAGTGGTGGCATGCACCTTTAATCCCAGCACTTGGGAGGCAGAGGCAGGCGAATTTCTGAGTTCAAGGCCAGCCTAGTCTACAGAGTGAGTTCCAGGACAGCCAGGGCTACTCAGAGAAACCCTGTCTCAAAAAACCAAAAATAATAATAATAAGAAGAAGAAATACAGATTTAAGTCATTCCCCCCCCCTTTTTTTTTTCTTTTTTTTTTTTTTTCTGAGACAGGATTTCTCTGTGTAGCCCTGACTGTCCTGAAACTCACTCTGTAGACCAGCTTGGCCTCAAACTCAGAAATCCACCTGTCTCTGCCTCTCAAGTGCTGGGATTAAAGGTGTGTGCCACCAGTGCCTGGCTCATTTTCTCTTTTAAAAAGGGATTTATTCAGGGACTGAAGAGATAGCTCAGTGTTGCTCTTCCAGAGGTCCTGAGTTCAATTCCCAGCAACCACAGGGTAGCTCACAACCATTTGTAAAGAGATCTGATGCCTCTTCTGGTGTGTCTGAAGACAGTGACAGTGTACTCACATACATAAAATAAATAAATCTTTATAAAAAATGTTTTGCCTGCATATATGCCTGTGCACCAGAAGAGGGCACCAGGTCTCATTATAGAGGGTTATTTGGCCACTGGGAATTGAACTCAGGACCTCTGGAAGAACAGACAGGGCTCTTAACCTTTGAGCCATCTCTCTAGCCCCAGTCATTTTCAGTTTTAACCATTATAAATAATACAAAGAGAAACCTTCCTACATATTTGTCGTTGACTTTGGAGTGTGCATTTTTCAGAAGTAAAGCACAAGGCCTCTGAGATTCGAAGGAACCAGAGATGATCCAAGTATGTGTCACACTAGTGCCCCAGAGCAAGCCACGATTTTCCAGTCACTATCCTACTTCCAGTCACCTCAGCTCCGTATGATAAATGTCAGTCCGGAGGAAAACTGTATGTCCTTAGCTTTGAGAGACCCACTTGAGGTGCTTGTCTTTGACACCCGTTTCCTGCATTGCTCTGTGCTCTGACCCTAACAGAACTCTTCATCTCCACGTTTTCTGAAAAGTGTTAGATGATGGAGTTTATAAGGTTTTCTATCAGCTACCGAATCTCCCTCTTTACAAGTTAGCCCCATGTAGTAGTGTGTGCCTGTGACCCAGCACTCAAGGCTTTCACCATTACCAGTTTGCAGCCAGCCTTGGACCACATGGCACTAGAGCAGCTCCAGCTCCAGAATGAGACCTAACAGCAGTGACGATGTCTTGCAGTCATCTGTTTGTCCTTACAGAATTGTATGATGCATAAAGCACTCTGTTCTTAATTTACTTTGTAGATTCCCACTGGATCCTCCTCTCTGCTGACAGCCAAGATTTTATCCCATTAACTTTCACAGCTGCCCAGACAGTCGTGGTGAGAGATGGCAGCCTGGCCAAGCCAGAGGAAGCTAGGGGCTCTCTTTCTCACAATCAGGATTCTGATCCTCCACCTGAAGTCTTCGGAGACCTTGCTACCCAGAATGTAGATACTGCGGGCTGTTTTAACAGTGTGACCTGATGGCTGGTTTGTAGCGCGCATGTGCTACCAGATTCCCCTCGGCTGTGCGCTTCCGGGCAGCGGGGCAAGAGGCTGCTTATGTACTCGTGATTGTGCGCCACTTTAAGGACAGAATTCTAAGAATGAAACAATACCACGTGAGCATATGGATTGTACTTTTTAGTTTTTCGAGACTGGGTTTCTCTGTGTAGCCCTGGCTGTCCTGGAACTCACTCTGTAGACCAGGCTGGCCTCGAACTCAGAAATCCACCTGCCTCTGCCTCCCAAGTGCTGGGATTAAAGGTGTGCACCACCACCGCCCAGCTGGATTGTACTTCAGGATGCTCCAAGGCCTTGCTTTCCCAGGCTGGAAGCTGTGTTAGCGCTGATGCAATGGAGTAGCGGTAGGTCTTTTTGCTCTAAAGATGCAGGTGAGAAGAGCTGCTGGGGAGCCTGTGCTTCAACGAAGCCTTTTAATCCAGTTCCTGGGGCAGCAGGGACCCCCCACTTCTGCTCTCTGGACTGTCTGGATCAGAAAGAAGTTCTGAGGCAGGCCTGCCCTCTGCAGATGTCAAAACAACCCTCTTGCTCCTGTATACAGTTCTGGCTGACAGAGGTCCAGATACTGCTAAAAAGTGCTCTGGGCAAAATTTTAATAAACTTCCAAGATTTGACCCTTCTGGGACCACCAGTGCTCTCGGCCACCCACTGGGGGAGACCATGCCTTGCTCTCTTGTCTTTCTATTTATAGTCCTCTCTTTGAGATGTGCTCTTTTATTTTCCAGTTTAAGGATCACAAAAATTTCCCATCCTTCCCTCCCAAGAATAAGCCTTCTTAGTTAACTTTTCATTTGTTTGTTTTGTTTTTGAGGTAGGGGCTCAGACCCATCTTGAACACGGGTGCTCTGGCTTCCACTGAGCCATGTGTCCCGAGCCCAACTTGCCACTTTAACTTTGGTATTTTTCTCTTAACTCCTTTCAAACCTGAGAGACCAGTTTAGGATCAGAAAGTATTTTAAAAAGTTGAAAATTTCACAAAAAAATCCAAACGAGTTCTAGAAAGCCTCAGTTTGTGTATACTTGATAAGGCACCTACTTAGTACAGTAGGAAAGACCCTGATCCCTTAATCTGCACCTAGCTGTGCAGGCAGTATCCGTATTCCAGGCCAGGCCCTGCGGCCAGCAGATTGACCAGGTGTGGGGGGTTGGGAGAGAGCAGCACATCTACAGATGCCTTGTTTCAGCCATTGAGGCTCCATTAACACACGTACTCCCCCTCCTTTTTCCTTTAAAAGCACCCAGAGAGGAAATCTCTTGTGCCTTTGGGGACTCCTGTCTGTCTGTTGCAGTTTATGAAGATGGACCTGGGCTAGGAAAGATGCAAAGGCCCATTTTGCGGTTCAGATGCATTAGACAACTGCTGGGATAATGGACAGGAAGTCAGCACTTCTGTCATCAGTGGCCTGGAGAGTGGTGGCTTGAGAGGCAGGGCGGGGAGTAGGGTGGCTGAGGCCTGGCTCCATCTGCAGAGGAAGTGTGTGGGGTGTGATGAAGTCACTGCTATTATGAACACAGAGAGAGGGACTAAGGGACCCTGAGTAAGATCAGTGTGACTGCTCAAGATGTACTTTCTAATCTCAGGGCGGAATACTTGCAGTGAGTCTTCAATACGGCCTCAGCCGCTGCGACTGTATAGATTGCTCTGATGATATGGTCATTCTAGATTTACACATGCATAAATGACATTTTTATATTTCTTCTGGTGGACATAGTGCAGAATGATGATTGCTTCTTTATAATAAATCTGATTCCAACTGATGGCAACTCTTACACAGGTGTTTCCTTGGCCTCTGCTGTTAATATAGCCTTTGGAACAATAGAAGCCAATCCTGATATTTGCTGGCTTTAGAGAGAAGCACTCAGTCCTTTAGCGTGTTTAATGTCACATTAACAAGATTTTTCTAGGGGCTGGGTAGTGCTGGTGTACACCCTTAATCCAAGAACTCAGGAGGGAGAGGCAGGCAGATTTCTGTGAGTTGGAGGCCAACCTGGTATACATAGCACCAAAGGTGACTGGTGGGCATCCTGATGATAGTGATTATGGCTCCCTCATTCCTCCCTGTTATAAAAGGGAATGGCACCACCTTGTGTGCACATTGGCCTAGACACAATGCTTATTCTTGGTTTTAAACTTTAAACAAATGGTATATACAGTCTTCTCTGACTCTTTGTATGTGTGAGTGTGCATGTGCGCATATTTATATAGAGGCCTCAGTTGTTGTTCCTCATGTCCCATCCACCCTTTTCTTTTGAAACAGTAGTTCCCATTAGTCTGGAACTCACCAGATAGGCTTAGGCTAGCTGGCCCATCAGGCCCAGAGATCTGGCTGGTTTCACCTCCCCCCAAATGCTTCGATTAGACTGGTAAGCCACCAGGTGTGTTTTTGTTGATTTTTAATGTGAGTTCTGGGAATCAGACTCAGATTCTTATTTTTTTAAAAGGACAAGAGGTGCTCTGACTGAGCCACCTCGCCTGCCCTTTGGCTTGTCATCCTGCCTGCCTGCCTGCCATCCTTTCCTGTGTGTATGGTTGACGAATATGTACATGTGCAGGTACCCTTGCCTGTGTAGGTAGAAACCAGAGATCAGCACTGGGCATCTTCCCCGATCACTCTCCACCCTATTTTATATATGTGCATGTTTTACCTTCATGTCTTAGGATTTTGGATTCCCTGCAATTAGAGTTCTAAATGATAGTGAGCTACCATGTAGATGCTGCAAACCAAACCCAGGTCCTCAGGGAAAGCAGTCAGTGCTCTTGACCTCTTGAACACTGAGCCATCAACTTTTTTTTTTTTTCTTGAGACAGTGTCTCTCACTGAACCTGAAGCGAATCTCTGTTTTGGCTAGACCTGCCACTGAACCCCTAGGATCTGCCTGTCCCCCCATCCCCACCCCACACACAAACACTGGGGTGAGGTGAGCACTGTCATGCTGTTCTAAGTCTTTACTTGGGCGTTTGAACACAAGTCTTCAGGTTTATATAGGAGCACATTCCCCACTAGGCCACCTCCCAGGCCCCACTCCGCACTGTCTCTAAGCTGCATCCTCTTTGTATGTGTATTATTTTTACTGTTGTGGGTCAGCACAGTTTACAGCACTGCTGGCATGGGCATTCGGTGTTTCCTGGCTTTATTTTTTAAATTGTGAACCATATTGCTTTCGATACTTTTATAATTATCGCCATATGCAGATATTTGAGAAGTCCCTCTGTGGTCTCTTACCTTGACATTGACTGCACTGTTGCACCGTGTGCTCACCACACATTGTATTAGCGTATTTCTTCTTGTTTTGCTCAAGTGCTAGTACTTTTGTGTACTTCCATGTGAATATAAGGATTGCTTTATCTATTTTCTATTCCTATGAAGACTGTTGGGCTAGGGATATAATTCATAGTTTATCTATGGTTCAGTCTCTACCTGCCTGCCTCACCACCCCCCAAAAATGTCAGGCAGGGCGCGTGCCTGTGATTCCAGTATTTGATAGGCTAAGCCAACACTGGCGAATTTGAAGCCAACATAGAGTATACAGTAAAGTCCTGTCTCACACATAGAAAAAAATGATATTTGCTGTAGGATTTTGGCATTTTGGTAGATATTTCCTTCAGGAAGAAGTGTTTCGTTTTGTTCTTGGTCTGCTAAGTACTTCTGCTATTTGAAGCATTTAGTGTTTGTCTGTGGATGGAAGGGGATGGGTTCTGTTTGGATGCATGATGTTGAGCCTGCCTGAGGACCACTCATAGGCACGGGGTCTGGGGAGCCGAAGCTCGGCAGCGAGCTCTGGGGTGAAGTGGAGTCTGGGCAGCATGTAAGTGGCGGTGGGTGGTATGTGATATCACACTGCTCTGGGAAGGCAGAGATTACGGAGCACCAGAGAAGCAGAGCAAAAGGGGGGTGGGGAGGCGTGTGGGTCACAGATGGTAGTGAGCAAGCCAAGGGAGATGGAGTTTTAAAGTGCAGTGCTCAGCAGTAGCTAAGCAGCATTGAGGGTTTCCTCAGTGCATCGGCTGCTTGTCCTGTCGTCGTTTTAAAGAACCCTGATAATAATCACACAAGGGAGGAAGGGTTTATTCTAGCTCAGAGATCCAGGGTTTGGAAAACATAGTGACAAGAGCTCCAGACAGCCAGTCAGGGTGCATCTGCAACAAGGAAGTAGAGGGGAATGGATGCATGTGCTCTGCTTGCCTGCTCCGTTCTCTTCAGCCTCATACTCCAGCCTGTGTAATGGCATCACCTACAGCGGGTAGGTCCCCGTGTGAGCTTGAATAAACCCCTCTACACTTCTAGGATTTGTTTTCCTCTTCTGTGTGCTGGAGTTTGTTGTGCCGAGCTGCGCTGTGTTTATTATGAAGGCTGAAACCACGTTTAGTGGGTTTCCCAGGTTGGCGGGGAAGAAGACGATAGGACAGATAGGAATGGCAAGAGGTGAGGAGAGCAAGAAGAGAAGTGAGTTGTTTGGTTTGGGGCTGGGGGTGGTCCTGACCTTTACTAATTCATCCAGCATACAACATGGTGCCAGATGAGTGGACTAGCGGTTGGGGCAAGAGCTATGCTTAATGTCTTCTGAGGGGACTTCACCATAGCCACATTTTGCCCACTTGGTAGGAAATAAGCTTTTAAGACAGGGTCTCAGGTTATTCAGGCTGGCCTCAAATTTGATGTTTAGTGGAGACTGGCTTCGAACTCTTGATTCTCCTGCTTCTGCCTCCCCAGCACTGGGATTACATGTGTACATCTTCATACCCAGCTAAATTTGTTTTTGAAAAAAATATAAACCCCAGTGAATCTTTCTTCCCCAAAGACAGAGACCCTAGAAAGCTGTAATTCCTATTATGTGGTTTTATATATATCATAGAATTTCAAAATATTTCACAATTTGTTTATAAAAGTGGCTGGCCTCTGATGGTTCCATGTCATCCTCTGTCTACGGATAGAAGTGACCTCAATTTGGGTGAACAGAGCAAAATGCTTAGCCTCCAACATATCCTGTTTCCTCAGCCTGCCCATTCGCACTGTGTCCGGGTGTCCACTGGAGTCTCAGTGCAAGCCAGGCCTGCATCTGTATTCCTGTGTTAGGACACTGCCATTTAGCAAAGGGAATGTACAGGCCAGGGTTGGCAGGGCCTTCCTGATATCAGAAATCTTTGAAGAGGATGCTTTCAGAGTCAGGCTTCTTGAAGGTGGAGCAGTCTGGGGTACAAGCCTGAAAGGATCTAGTTCAACAGGCAAGGAGCTGTGGGGTAGAGTTCCCGGAGTCTGGGCCATCCCCTTTAGGGGATGTCACTAAAGTCTCCACAAGGAGGAAATGCCCTGAGCTAAGTTGTTAGGATGTGCTCAGGGGCTGGACGAAGAGAGTTCCAGAAAAATGCAGGTTTCTCCTTTCCAGCTCACAGAAGTCCCCTCAAAGTTCAGGCAAGGCTGTAGCTAGTCCTCCTGAGGGAAGAAAAGCCAAGAAGGAAGAGAGGTGAGAGGAGGGTTTCCGCCCTGTCATAGAATGCCACAGAAGTTTCAGCAGCTTCCAAAGTCCCATCAGGCAAGTCCCCCTCCTCTAGGTATTGCTAGAGTGAAAACGTCATCTCTGGAGAATGACGTTATCAGCCGTAAGAGGTGAGGGGCTGCTGATAATGCTGCCTGTGTGTCCTGTGCAGGTGTGGACACCCACATGTGTATTTGCAAATAGAAACATCTCCTGGCCAGATGTGAGTTGATACAGCAGCATACCTTCCCCGAGTACATCTTTAGCCTCAGGCTCTGTGCTGAGCTCCTGGGATACAGGGATTCATGTAATATATCCCCAGCTACAAGATTCCTGCACTATCCTGGGAAAGCCATGAGCTCACATCCTCCACTGAGCGGGGATGTGTGGTGGAGGAAGGACAAGCGCAGACAGCCACTCAGCAATCACGAGAAGAGGAGGAGGCTCCCACTCTCTGAGATGGAGACCAGAAAGAGAAGCCTAGGGGAGAGGATGAGCTGAGGTTCAGGCTCCCCGCACCTGGCTGATGTGCCGGTGGGCCAGCAAGTACAGCTGTGCAAAAACTGATGTCCCGGGATGTGGAACTTAACAGAAGTGCAGGGTAGAGGGTAACAACACACCAGGTGTGAGGTGGTCTAGGTTTCATAAAGTAGGTGGGGTACAAGGGAAGTCTAGGGGTCCCTCACGTCCCCCATCCGTGAGGTAGCTCAGGAAGAAGACTTAAGGGTGAACACTCGAGATAGAAGGAAATCTAGGAGCCAAGAGTGTCATTGAAGCTAAGGGAAGTGGCCTGAAATCAAAAGGCTTAGCTGGCCAGTGTGGCAGGACCTGCAGGCTGCTGTTAGCTGTTGAGCATTGTGTGTGTGTGTCCCGAAGGTTAGTAGCTCTGCCCGTGTGTACCCGTGTGCAAACACAGCCCACCTCCGAAGGCTCAGTTGGGAGGAAGTATCCTGGCTTGGCGTCTTGGGAGTGGGGCCAACCAGGAGGATGCACAGGCCAATAAGGATCATGCAGGTGGGCACAGCACCGATGAGGACCTTGAGGGTGACCACCACTTCTTCTGCTTGCTGGCAGGCTCCTGCCTCATACCCTGCAAACCTGGAGAAACATCACCACGAGCTCTCTTATTGCCTCATCTTTGCTTGAGCATTACCCTTTGGGTGCAGAAGCCACAGACATGTCACCCCACCCTCTCCTGAAAACTGACATCGAGCTAGATTAGCAGGACATATGAAAGGCCAGGGAGGAGTTGAGAGCCCTTTAGTCCTGATGATGGAGCCCCCTGCACTCCATGGAGTGGAGCATGCACTCCAGACTCATGGGTGGCTCTAAGGCAGAAGCTCTGACCTCCTCGCCACCCTGGTCTTTTGTGCTTTCTGCTATACCCCCCTCCCTAGGACTGACCCCAAACTGAGGGTAGAGATGCCCAAGGCGACCGCGCCTGACAGCTTGGTGAAGAAGACGTAGGATGAGTAGAAGATGGTCTCCACGCCTGGGCCATGCCGGTGCTTCAGCTGGAAGTCATCCACCACGTCTGGCAGCATGGACCTAGGGGCAGGTGCATGGAGTCAGCCCTCTTCCCTTTGAAAATCAGCAGCCAGCCTGCGAGTCCTCAGGAGGGCAGAGATTGAATTGGAGTCCTCTCTGCCCAGAACAAGCCCACAACCATCTGGCAGTATGCCCCTTCTGTGTTCCCTTCTGTTCTGTTGTTGGCTCCTTCTTAGGAAAGCTCGAAGGAAGCCACTGGTGGCCCCACGCAGGAAACAGGACAGCGGGAGGAGAGAGACTCCCTTATGGAAGGACACGAGGCTCCCAATCCCCCGTCCCGTCATCCAGCCTACCAAGGTAGCAGCAGAGATACAGCAATGCTCACGCCAGAGACGAAGGCCACAACGTAGGCCACTGGTGCTGAGGGCACAGCAGCCAACAAGATAGAAAAGGGCACCATCACCTGGGGAGACACACTTGTGAGCTGACCCCTCACTGCTTCCTGGCTTGCTTTCTCATTAACAAGCTCAGCCTTTGCCATCCATGAGAAGCCCTGCACCTGGTACTGTGCTAGGCCCAACAGACCCAAGGGAACACGGGTCTAGCCCTGTTAGGCTCGGGTGCCATGGTTACCTCCTTAGCCACCCCCAGGCCTTTCTTCTTGCTTCACTCACACAGATGCCGAATGCAGATGACCTTTTCCCAAATCGCTGGAGAAACCACTCCCACAGTGGGGTGCTCAGCACAGCCGAGACCTGTGAGCAGACAGCATCATCCCACCAGGGTCCTGAAGGCCACACCTTCCCCAGATCTCAAAGCTCTGGCTTTTAGGTAGAACACCTAACCTCAAACTGTCTGGCCTGAACCAGTAGCTATTAACTTTGAGCCTGGCCCCCAACTCCTCCCTCGGCTGGAATGAGATTAAAACAAAATGTGACCATAAGAACTTTAGCCATAAAGGCACTCAGCTCAGGCTCCCAAGGGTTCCAGCCTCCACCTCCTTGGTCCCCTTACCAGGATGGTTAGCACCAAGTTCTGGACATGATCTTGTAGCTTAGAGGCATGTGTACAGAACAGGACTAGGTAACTTTGTTCCACCTGAGGAGATGCACAGGAAACGGTCATACGCAGTGAATGGTAGGAATTCAGAAATCATGAGTAAGAGGCAGTCTCCAGTAGGGCCTTGAACTTGAAGAATCCACCCCCCCCCCAAATAAATATAGCTAAGATCAAAGGGACTTTACCAGACTTCAGGTACTAAGAGGATGCCCTCCCAGACACCATCAACTTCCCAGAAGCCCCAGTCACATGAGCCACACCCAGGCTTTTCTTTTTGGCACTAGTCGCAGCCTACAAAACTAGGCACTATGATGCATGCTTGCAATCGCACCACTTGCATGGAAGCAGGAGTATCGGGAGCTGATGACCAGAATCAGCTACATAGCAAGTTCATGGCCAGCCTGGGTTACATGAGACGGTATGCCTGTTTACAATAAGCACAGACAGTTGCAAATCAAAGATCACTTGGCCAGCAGTACCTGGACGGCAGCCGAGATGAACAAGAAGGAGACCACCAGGCTCAGGTAGGATGGGTGCCGGAAAGTGATGGCCAGGCCTGTGAAGAAGCTCAGGCCTTGGCCTGAGGCTGGGGCAGAAGTGTCTGCAAAACAGGAAGATGGTGCCTGGATTGGCAGAGTCCAAACCCACCAGGAGGAGTCCTGCTCCCAGCTTCTGCCTCTCATGTACTTGCCGCACCCCCATACCTGGCTGCTCCTTCACTCCTAGGCACAGCAAACTGCCACACACTGGGTAAGTCAAGGCAACCACGGTAGCTGCAATGCAATAGAGGTGAGCCTGCAGGACAGGACAGAACTGCACTGGAGAGATGCTCCCAGCCCAGGGAGGAAAGCATGGCTACCTTTCAGTGCCAGCAGAAAGATCATTCCAAAAGCCCGAGGATGCCGGCTTCTCCTCCTTTGGTTTACCCTGTGAGGTCTAAGGGCTCAGTCCAGATCTGCTTTACTGCTTGCTCACTCTCTGCTCCCATATAGAAGGAAACATCTGGGGTTGGAGAGATGGCTCAATGGTTAAGAGCACTGACTGCTCTTCTGAAGGTCCTGAGTTCAAATCCCAGCAACCACATGGTGGCTCACAACCATCTGTAATGAGATCTGACGCCCTCTTCTGGTGTGTCTGAAGACAGCTAAAGTGTACTTACATATAATAATAAATCTTTCTTTTTAGGAAAAAAAAAAAAGAAACATCCATGCGACTAGGGGTCAAAGTGCTTACCGCCCCCATCTTAGTCAGCAAACAGGCATAGCTGCTAACTTCTGTGTTCTAGACCCTGAGGTTACAATGACGAGCAGGTCACTCCTTATCCACAAAAAGGGCTTGGCGGTGAGGGGGGATGGGCAGATCCGCAGGCAGTTAACAATAGTGTGAGATATGGGGACCCAGATGCAATACAAAGAAAAAAAATTCAGATAAAGAGATGCAAGGGGGTGATAGCCAAAGAGGATGACGGGGTTGGGGGGGGACGACTCTGGGGGGCAGCAGCAGAGTGGCTTTCTCAGTTCAGCTCCAAGCAGTTGCCCTGGCCTCGCCCTGGGAGGCACTGTCCTTGGCTCGGATGGGCTGCTTTCATTGTTCTGAAACCGGTGGTAAGTCTGTATGTGAATTTCTCTTTTGTTTTTTGAGGAAGGCTCTTTGTGTGGCCCATGCTAGCCTATAACTATGTAGCCTAGGATGACCTTAGACTTGGGATCTTCCTGCCTCCACCTTCCTGGGTGCTGGGCTTACAGCTGTGTGCCATCACACCTGGCTTATGAGGTGCTGAAGGGCTTCCTCTGTGCTTACTGGATAACTCGGTTTGCTAGGCAAGTCTACCAACTGAGCTGTGGCCTGGCCCCTGCGTTTTCTGTTGTTGTTCTTGTCTATTGGTGGTCTTCTGTTTTTCACAAAATCATACATACTGAATGTTTCAGGTTTTTTTGAGACAGGTTTCATATGGCTCGGGCTGGCCTTGAACTAATTAAATGACCAAAGATATCCTTGAATGCATGTTCCTTCGGTCTCAGTATCCCAGGTACCGTGCCATCATGCCTGGATGAGGTACCATGGGATCATGGGTGTGTATCATCATGCCTGGATGAGGTACCATGGGATCATGGGTGTGGACCATCATGCCTGGATGTGTTTTTGCTGTTGTTATTTGGTTGGTTTTGGCCATGCCCAGTGACTGAACCTATTTAGTACCTCATACATGCTGGTCAAGTGTGCCACCAATGAGCCAATTAGTGGTTCTCTCCCCACTTTTCTCCCTCCCTCCTTTCTTCCTTCCTTCAAGACAAGTCTAGTGGAGAGCTTGCTGGGTCTTGGGGCTTCTGGGTTCAGCTAGAGAAGTAGGAAAAGGTGAATGTACAGTCAGCATCCCCACTCAAGAGGTAGAGAAGACAGAAGAGCATCCCTGTAGGAAGCAGTTGACCTCAGAGGGGAGAGGGGTCCCTGGATACCTCAGACACTTACTACATCTGGGGAGACAGCTGTACTCCTGGGGTGCACACTATCTTCACACCTCTGGGACCCATGGGCACTGGACACAATGAGCCCGTGGACAGTGGCTCCCATCAGTGTCCCTGCCATCTCCATGGTCATCCCTGGAGACAGAGCATGTACAAAGTGACATGGCAAGCTGCAGAATCTGAAGGACGACCAGCTCCCAGCCTGAACACAGAACTGTACTCACGGTATGCGGTGGCAGAGTCTCGCTCCCTGGGGCTAGGGGTGAGGATCATAGTGAGCGCGGTGTAGGGCACCTGGAAGAACTGGGATGGTCCCTCAGAGGTTAGAATGGCTTCTCCCACCTATACTGTCACTCAAGGACTGTTCCCCTCCCCTCCCACTTGGCTATGCAAAAGCGAGCAGCCACCCTGTCCCATCCAGGTTCCTAAAAGGCCAAATCATTTGAACCTTAGAGCTAAGGGCTCAGAAGCAAGGGCCCTGGGCAGGGCCGGCAGAGGTAATGACAGGTTTCCAAGCACTGGGGAGGTCAGAGCAGAGTCCAGACCCATGACACCCTTACTCTGAATGGTAATCAAAGCTGGCAGTGAGGCTCACCAGAACTGGGCCTAGGAGAAGTCGCATGCTTACCGTAGCCAGGGCCTGGAACAGGCAGTAGAAGCTGGTATACCAGAGCCCACGCAGGCTGGTGAATGGGGGCAGGAACCACAGGAAGAAGTAGGCCAGTGCAATTAAGGGCATGCAGCCCAGCACCCTGTAGAAGCACAGCTGAAATACTGTGCCTACAGCGTGGGACCAAGGACCCAGGAGGGACAACCTCACCCTTTCTGCCTCTTGAGAGGCTGTGGGGCTGAGGCTTTTAGGGAGCCATGGAGACAGGGAGAAGAGAAGTAATGGATGGAAGGGCATTCACCGTTGGGACTCTGGCCGGGTCCTTGGTGGAGAACTGGGGGATGACTTAGAGCATTTGGCTAGCATCCATCAGGCCCCAGGTTTGACTTCTTGGAGCACAGGCAAGTTGCCCTTCCTCTAGGAGAGCAGTTCTCAGCTTGTCAGTCATAACCCCTTTGAGGGTCACATATCTGATATCCACTTAGGGTATTTATGTTATGACTCATAACAGTAGAAAACTTACAATTATGAAGTAAGCAAAATGATTTTATGGTTGAGGTCACCACAACATGAATTGTATTCAAGGGCCAAAGTATTAGGAAGGTTGAGAACCACTGCTCTAGGGTCTGCCAGCCCAGTCTCACCACACTGAGTCACAGACAGACCTGGGAGCCCTGTGCTAACTGATGAGGGATAGACAGACAATCTCTGAGGTTGTCACTGGGCTACCCAATGACTTATGCTCTGACCTGGCTCATCTACACTGCACAGGTACCAGCTAAGAAACAGGATGTGACCGTGACATAGAGCCAAGGGGGTGGGGGGAGTCTCAGCACCAAGGGACTGCTCACCAAGGCATTAGCCGTCCAGACCCCATCCTTCTGCTCTTGTTGATGAAGAAACCAGCTACAGGGTCTGCAACTGCCCCAGACACCTTCCCTCCGAACAAGGCGAGTGACACCTGGGCAGCGGGGATCTGAAACCATCAAGAGGATGGCTCCTGCTCAGGACATGATTCTGGAAAGCTCTGAGAGACATTAGAGCCACCAAGGAGAAGGGTGACGCTGATACCTGTGCACAGGCATTCTGCCACTATCTGTTGGTTTGTTTTTTGTTTTTGAGATAGGATAACGTTTCTCAACCTGTGGGTCATGACTCACACATATCCTGCATATCAAAATATATTACAGTTCACAATAGTAGCAAAATTACAGTCATGAAGTAGCAATGAAGTAATTGTAGGTTGGGGGTCACCACTGCATGAGGAACTGTATTAAAAGGTCATAGCATTACAGAGGTTGAGAACGCTGAGATGGGGTTTCATGTCTCAACCTCACTATATAAACAAGGTGAATTTGAACTTACAACCCTGTCTCTACTCTTGGGATTATAGGCTTATACCACTGTGCCCATTTCATGCATACTAGGCAAGCACTCTATCTGTTGAACTACATTCAGATCCACAGCCTGTTTTGTTTTGAGACAGGGTCTTATGTAGGTAGATAAGGCTGGCCTCAAACTAGCTATGTAGCTCAGGTTGGGTTTGAACTCCTGATCCTCCTGCCTCTGCCTTTCTACAGGAATGCTAGGATTACATGTATATGTCACTATTCCTGACCTCTCATTTTCCTCGTACAAGCAGGATGTAATGGGTATCTTTGAAGAGACAGCCCTCCACAGCATTTCATGTTGTTATTAAACTTGGGTCAAAGGGCTGTCTACCTAAACTGAAGTGGCAGCATAGGAACATATGGGGTGGAGAGGGGGCAGAAAGTCAGGGGCCATGGGCCACTGCCCACACTCACCTGGGCCACATCAAGTAGGAAGAGCTGCAGGTAGAAGGCTGAGGCGCTGGAGGCCACCTGGTTGGGGACCCCACCAATGCCATAGCACACCTTTGTACAGACTGAGAGGCGACCATCTCTCTTGTCCTGGGGGAGACACAGGAACTAACTCCTATCCGTACAAGCACAAAACAGTTCCCCACATCCCCATGACTTCTATAAAAACCCTGTGTTCCCTAACAGCTTGAGGACTCAGCAGTCTCAGCCTCATTTTGTCCCCAAGTCATCCCATGGGGAAGTGAGAGAGAATTAAGAAACAGAATTCTATACCCTGAGCTAAGTCATTCCAGGGGGAAGTTTTTCCTTGCATCCCACCCCCATGCTTCCTGCTACAGTTGCTTTCTGTACTGAGTCAGAGATCAGAGTGAGAAATGGGTCCCTGTGTGATCTTGAATAAACCCCTTTACACTTCTAGGATTTGTTTTCCTCTTCTGTCACATGCAGTCACCTGCCAGCTTCACAAGGATGTTGTGATGAGTGAATCGATAGTTTGCTGTTTTTTATTTTTATATTACATTTATTTTGTGTGTGCACCACAGCACACATGTGGAGGTCACAGCATGTTCTTTCCTTCCACCATGGAGACTCTACGTATCAAACTCAGGTCATCAGGCATGGTTGCAGGTGCCTTTCCCCACTCAGTTGTCCAGTGTTTGCAACTTTTGCAAGCTACCTGTTGAGCTCCTGCCATCAACTATGATGGGGGTGTGTATGGTGCAGACACCAGCAAACCTTACAAATGAGAGCTCTCCCCCTTTCTTCTGGAAAGGTTGTTTATCAGCACAGCAGTATCCCCAACTAGTGTGAGAGTCTGGAACGTTGTATTTCACTGTCCCTCAGTCATCCAGTGGAGTCTTAAATGTTTGATTGCCAACAAGCAGCCCCATGTGGTCTACACAGCTTGCTACTATCCCCATATGGAAACCATCTCTGAACCCCATTTGCCACATTGCCTTCAATGACACTGTTTGCTCAGTAGCTCAGGCCACAACACAGGCCTTGGTCATCTTCGGTTCCTCTTTGGCAATTCCCCTGCCACAGCTATCAGGTGAGCCCCTAAGTGGTGTCTCTGCAGCTAATCCCCTCTCCCTGCATCAGTTAGTGCTCTTTGACTATAAACCAGACTATGTCTGCTCTCTGCTTAAAACCCACAACTTGTCTTTATTGTTGTCGAGTGAATGCCCAGGTCCTCACGATGGCCTACAGGAGTCCACTCTGTGCCCACTCTGTCTCTCCCTTTAAATAGCTTTTTCGGTGGGAGTTTCTTATTGTTCAAACCCTTTGAGACCATCGCTTCTTCAGGGTCTTTTTCATTTCTCTTTCTTTTCTCTGAAAAGTATGTCTATGTCTTTCGGGAGCTGACCGCTCGCCATTGGGGAGTGAGTTTAAAGGTTTCTTCCTCAGAGGCACTCCTGACAGCCCAGGTTGCCCAGCTGTCTGGTATACTCTCACTTACTTCCCCTCCCCACCACTATGTAAGTAAGTAAGCACTCTTGCTCACTGTGGAGCCTCTAGTATCTAGGCTCAATGTTTCTAAAGCAACAAATGGTTATAAGGATGCTGTAAAGTACTCTAGCTTCAAATAATGCTAGGAATCTTTTTTTTTTTTTTTTCATCCTTTGCCCAGGGACAGAGTGGGGCAGGAGGAAACTAGGACTTTGTCCATTTCAGTATCTTGTAGACAACACCACAGGCAGGCTGTGTGGAAGGGAAGGCCCCCCTAGATAAGACATATCGCAAACTTCACACATTTCCTACCCTAGGAGAAAAACCACACTCAAGGCTGGATGTGTTCTTCTTCTGACATTTGTGTGGACATTACTGCAACTTCCAGAAAAACTTAGCTGCCAGAATGCAGTGTGAGTGGATTCCTGTCCTTCATGGAGTCTCTTGTTTTACCCTAAATGGGCCTGTGGAGGTTTTAGATAATAGAGAGGCCATCACAACAAATTCCAGCTCAAACGGACATGGGACAGACTTGCATCTTCTGAACGATGCTGGGTCTCCTCACCCCATCAGCCCAGTAGAGTCCATGGAATGAATCTACACTTTACAAATGAGCAAACAGCTGTGTGACCTTCAGTTTCTTTCTTTCTTTCTTTCTTTTTTTTTTTTTTAGGTGTATGATCTTTTAAT
>NW_022196912.1:27268788-27271398 GCF_008632895.1 Mastomys coucha
TAGTACCCTCAGAGCTCCCAGGGACTAAACCACCAACCAAAAAGTACACATGGTGGGACTCATGGCCCGAGCTTCAGTTTCTTGACAAGCAAAATGCAGACGTGCACCTCATTGCATCATTAGGTTAATCAGACACTGCCGATTCATGGCAGTCTTGGGTTTCTTTTCTTTTTTCTGTTAATACCACATATCATCTCAGAATTTAGAGAAATTCTGGGAGAGGTGAGGTCCCAGAGGACCCTCTATCCCCACCCCCAGTATAGGAACTTACCATCTGAGACCCTCGGCCACCGGGCCACATCTCTTACTCAGCTTTCCTATGTTAAGGCGATGGCTCTTATATTTCCCAGAACATCAAGGACTCTTCCTGGCTCAGCCTCCCCAGTCAGGTACTGGGACTACAAGTAGGCACACTAGGCACAGGGGTCTCCCAACTGAGGGCCATTTTTTTTTTTTTTTTTAAATCTGAGGTGCCTGAAATTAACGCGGAGTCAAGATAGGGGATGGAGGTGTAATCCATCGAAGCTGCAGAAACAGCTTGGCTGTGGAACTGAGGTAGGTTTTGAATTTAGCACGACCCAGCCCAGTGGCTCTTAACGCGGTCTCTGGAGTTAGCGTTAGCCTTAACATCAGCCCCAGCCCCATTCCCAGCCAGGAAGAGATCAGAGGGTCCAAGAATACCTTGGGTTCCCATCTGCCCTCTCTCTACCCGCACCTCTCAAGCCCCCTGCTTAGGCACCCGGAGAATCCTCTAAGGAGAACTTGGTACCTGGGCAGCACCAGGATTTCGGAGGAAGACTAAGTCTACGGGAGCTGCCTGGAGTTTGGAGAAAGGAGGCAGCCCCCTTACCACCTGCCAGGGCTGAGAGGCCTGCAGGAGGACCTGCAGTCAGGACACTGGAGATCTGCTCCTTCCTTCCTGCCTACTTGGATGAAGCTGTGTTACTTCCCGCCAGGACTCAGGAAGCCTTCCTATTTTCTCTTGGGTGTCCCAGAAGCGCCAAACTGCACACTGCCCAACAACTGGACAAAGTGCTGTAGCAGGTGCCTTTCTTCCCTGCTCTTGGGAGTGCCGAGTAGCCCGGCTTCCCTCTTCCCACCCTGGCGCTCACCAAGCCTGGCTCCTGGGCGTGAGGCTCTGCGACAGGAGCTGGGGTGGGTCCGTGGGGCACCGACGACATCCCGTAGTTGCTCAGCCCTGACTGCCTCAGCGCAGCCACTATCGGGATCTGGCCAAGTGGGCGTGGTCCAGTGTGCAGGCAGCCCGCCTCCCAGCCCTCCAGGAGCCCTAGTAGCCGCGCGTGCTACCTGAGTTGACAGTATGGGGATACCTAGGACCTCGAAGCTTCAGGTTCTCCTCTCCAAGGAGGAATTCGCCAACCGCCATACACCTGGGAAAGCGGCCAAGTGCTTCAGGGACGTGTTTGTTTGTTGGTTGGCAGACTTGTCGTAACAGAAACCCAGCAAATAAAACTATTCTTTAAACAAAGCTGGTGATACACTTCACTTGTCCAGATTAAAATTATGGCTGAGTGGGCTCTCATCCCAAACCACACACTTCCCAGGCTTCCCTATATGTAACTTGCAGCTACAGCTGGCCCTTGAAGGAAGTGTGGTGGATGTGATATCGCACCCAGGAAATACTTTCAAAAGGCAAAGGACCACACTGTATAAAAATCTAACAAGAGGGGCTGGAGAGATGGCTCAGCGATTAAGAGCACTGACTGCTCTTCCAAAGGTCCTGAGTTTAAATCCCAGCAACCACGTTGGCTCACAACCATCCGTAATGAGATCTGACGCCCCCTCCTGGTGTGTCTGAAGACAGCTACAGTGTACTTAGATAAAATACTAAATCTTTTTTTTTAAAGATTTATTTATTTATGTATATGAGTACATCATTGCTCTCTTCAGGCACACCAGAAGAGGGCATCAGATCCCATTAGAGATGGTTGTGAGCCACCATGTGGTTGCTGGGAATTGAACTCACGACCTCTGGCAGAGCAGTCGGTGCTCTTAACCTCTGAGCCACCCCTCCAGCCCTAATAAATAAATCTTTTTTTTTTTTTTAAATCTAACAATAGTGTGACTATCCTTCCTTGTATTATCAGACTACTAAGCCAATGGGCCCCAGAAATTAGTCAATCCCTACCCCCAAGGGAAAAAAAAAAACAACCCAAACCCCCAAAATTCCTCCTGGGAGAAATTTCTTTCTCCCTGGCAGCCCTAGGCAGGCAACTTCTTAGAGAAAGATTTCCAACGTGTCAGCTTTGCTGGACTGCTGAGTTACACTCTCTTGGAGATGGACTTGGGAGGCCACTGGATCTTTGTTTTCCTCTCTTCATGTGCTTGTTATGGTCTGCTCACTCCACCTCTACCCCTGGAATAGCTTTAGTTATTTTGTTTCATGCCTGCCAATCACTGACACAGAGAAGTGATTTGGCTTAAGGACATGCTGGCCACATTCCCTGTTTTGTTCTGTGTATTTTGAAAGTTCTGTATGAGGTTTGATAATCTTAAGAAATTCCAGCTGGGCAGTGGTGGTGAACGCCTTTAATCCCAGCACTTGGGAGGCAGAGACAGGCGGATTTCTGAGTTCGAGGCCAGCCTGGT
>NW_022196912.1:27271509-27283803 GCF_008632895.1 Mastomys coucha
AGAAAGAAAGGAAAAAAAAGAAAGAAAAAAGAAAAAAGAAATTCCACAAGAAAGAAAGAAAGAAAGAAAGAAAAGAAAAAAAAGAAAAAAAAGAAAGAAAAAAGAAAAAAGAAATTCCACAAAGCTTTATGTAGCCATCAAATCAAAGTTCAATATGAACTGTTACATCTAAAATATCTTGAGTCAGAGCTGACCACTGGGTAGCCCTTCCTGCACCTAGGTATGAGCTCATATGTATGTATGTGAGCACTGTATGTACATATGTGGTTTTGTAGCTGACACTGAAGAATGCTACTAATACGCCAAAAAGTTATATAATACTCATGTTCTGTTATCTCTATGTTCTGCAATTCCCTTGTTCACCACCCATCCACCAATCCCCTTACCTTACTCAGGACCAATCAGCCTAAAGGTTAGCTGATAAAACTTTGCCTAGAAAGCCAACTGCTCCCCTCCCCTGGTTTTTCCTATAAAAGGTCTACTCTGAGAGCAAACTGGTACTGCATTAGGCTCCCAAAGTCCTGTCTCTGGTCCTGGACGTCCAGTATTAAGGTGTGTGCTCAATGAACTAATCTTGCTTAACTGAGATCAACTTTGCTCAACTTTGTATGGTTTACGTGGAGACTCCTGAACCCCAACAGTGCTCACACTGAATACATCTATCTCCCTTCTTCCCTTTTACTAGTCATTAGACTCGTTGAATCAGTGTGTGGAGGGTGGATGGCTCAACCTGGTTTGCTGGGGGAACAGGCTGGGACCATAAGTCTTTTAACAAGAGGTTAATGTACACGTTAGATTAGACAACTGTTCCTTAGGACAACACAGCATGAGCTGAACTGCAGTGAAATGAAAAACTCTATGCTACAAATAAATACAACATGTGACAAGGTAAACATGTTCTCCCAGTGTAGAGCAAATTATAAAGCACTTGTATTGGGATATGCAAATAACAATAACAGAAAAAAAATCTCATTTTAAATTGATACTCCCTAAAGATATATAGATGAACCACAAGCACATAAGAACATGATCATATTGGGTGTGGCAGTGCCTACCTTTCTTAGAGTCAGGGTTTCTCAGTGTAGCCCTGGCTGTCCTGGAGCTCAGTCTGTAGACCAGGCTAACCTTCAACTACAGAGAACTTGTTGTCTCCGAGCTCTGGGATTAAAGGCATATACCACCACTGCCCAGATGGAGCTCCTTTTCAAGGAGATGCAAATTTCCAAAACTCAATTATGGTTGAATAATACAGTTGAGTACATTAAAAAAAATGATTGATTTTCTTTTTTTTTTTTTGTGCCTGGCAGTACAGTTATCTAAATCCCAAGTCAATTCATACTATCTTTAGAATATCTGTATTATATAATTATATAATTATAATGAGTATGAATTGTCTGTGCCAAAACAATTGAAAACAAATGGCAAAGAGCCAACTATAAACGTAAAAAGCAAGCCACTTCTGACTAAGGATCCAGTGTGATGAGCATCTTTTTACTGAAGTCTTCTGTGACAGAAACGTATAAGGGAGTAAACACTATAAATAAGCCTCCATGCTAGGTCATAGGTCATAAGAATAAATAACAATCATTGGACAGCTACTAAAATACCACTTTTTCACATTTCTGAGTATGAAACGAAAACAACATTGGTTAAGGAAAAGGCATCTAATAATCATCGGATCAAATAATCATTGATTCTCAAACTGTAGGACTTGGCCAAATTAAAAAAATGACAAAAGCATTCACATGTAACCATCGTATAACAAGTGTAAATTACTTAACAGATCCTTTCAATGAGCAGCATTTTATCTTTAAGAGACAGTTCATTTTACCATTAGCAAAATACATCAAAAATATATTAAGGCACTAAAATAAATACATAATACTACATTGTCAATGAATGGAAACATCATGAGGTGTACTGAGTCCTGACAAAGTATGATTATTTTAGCTTTGATAGTGCATAGTAATCTAACTAGCAAATTATAATGTGTACAATCAGATATGTATTTCAATGTCTATCTCATTTGCAAGACAAGGCAATGGACAATGATAGTTCTGGAGCAACTACTTGAGTCAAACTGTACTCCTGAGATGTTCACCTACTTTAAGTTTTGCTTCCCTTGGCAGTTTATTCTTTCAAAATCAACCTGCAATAAGGAGTCTATACATGAGCAACTTTACAACTTTTGAATCTTCAAGTAAAAAGATTTATCAGATCATTAAGATTTCTTTAAGGAACTCTTTGAGAACATTATTTACACTGACATTTTCACAGTTTTAAAAAACACAAGTTATTGCTGATGACTGTTCTTCCTAATGGAACATCTCCCTGGCATGTATTCTGTATGGACACACAAGAACCCCCCAGTGTACCTTCTGGCTAATTAGAGAGTGGGGGCTTTATTTGTAGATACACAAGAAACATTCTTGTGAGAGGCTCCTCATAAAAATACAGAGAGCCATTTATCAATTATAACTATGTAAATAGAAAGGTTTCAGGATAGGCCTTCATGAAACATTTCCTTAGAGATTCCTGAACATATTAACAATCAAAAGTTTTTGCCTATATCTGAAAAATAAAACCACTGATTTTACTATCCCCTTTTTTTGTTAAGGAATTACTTATATTGCTAAAAAGGGCTCTGATAGTGTTGTATAAATGTTATCAACAAATATTTAATCTTTCTATTAAATACCTGCTGACTTCCCAGGTAAAGGGCAAAATAAAGATGCTCTCCTTCATCCCATACTGTCCGCCCAAAATGCAGAAGTCTGGCATATGGAAGACTTGGGGCCAGGGAAGAAAGCATCTTTAAAATAGGACTGCAGAAGAAAGGGCAGAAAGAAAGGACATCTAGTTATGCACATAGGCTCCTTCTTGTTATTCCTGAGTCTTACTTAAAACCTCATTCACACCTCCCAGCCCTGCCTCATCTGTGCATGGGAGGCAAGGCACAAGTTATTCCAGTAGTAGTTCAGCTTAAAGAGGGACAGTCCGAGCAAACTTGGAAGAAGATAAAGCTCAAGTGTGGAAAGTACATGGGTGGAGCCATTCGCTGTCCATGGTGAGGCATACAGGGTGGACTTGGGCCTAGTGTAGAGTTCCTGCATTTACACTAGATACCTAAGAGCCATTCAAGGTTCCAAGTGCAGCTGGCAACCATCTCAGACAGTGAAGCACAATGCTTGTGACAGGGGCAGGAATAGATTTTGTTGTTTTAACAGACTCTCATTCTGTAGCTCAAGCTGGCCTTGACCTCATGGTAATCCTCCTGCCTCAACCTCTCAAGTGCTTATGATCAGTGTGAACTCCCATATTTGGCCAGGTATTGGCCCTTTGAGAAGGACTCCCAAATGACCCTTTGTCAAACTGTCTTTCCTAAGCATGCAGTTAAATGTTTCTTTTTCATTCCCACAAATGGAGTGTTGTCTTCTAGAGACAATAAACTATGTGATATTGCATCACAGTGAATGTGAAACAGGTGAGAGTCTTTTTCTTTATTAAGTCAGACATTACAGTTTTGGAGAAGAGGAAATACAATGCCACCTTTCTCGATAAATCTTTCCACTCTTTGGGATTATTAATTTTTAAAAATTTAATATGAATGGTGTTTTGTCTGCATGTACGTCTACATATAACTTGAGTGCAGTGCCCACAGAGGTCAGAAGAGGGAGACGGATATTTTTGGAGCAGTAGTTTTAGATGGCTGTGCGCTGCCATGTGAGTGCTGGAAATTGACTCGATCTACAGCAAGGACAGCCAATGCTTTTAACTGCTGAGCCATCTCTCCAGGTGGGCAAGTTGTTACTATCAGAGACAGGGTTTTGCTCTGTTGCTCAGGCTGACTGAACTCCTGGGCTCAAGTGGTTCTCCCCTCTCAGCTTGGTGTGAGACCACTGCAGGAAGTTCCAAAGATATTTTTAAATGAGTAAATATTTGAAAACTTTGAGTTTTCTTTTCTAGACAGGGTTTCTCTGTGTAACCCTGGAAGTTAGTTAGCTCTGTAGGACAGGCTGTCCTTGAACTTGGAGATCCTCCTGCCTCGCCTCCAAAATGCTAGGATTAAAGGCCTGCTCGGCCCCCACCAAATTCTCCAGCTTTGGAGAATTTTTTTGTGTGTACTTTTACATTATAAACTTAAAGGGTTTTCTTTTTTAAATTTTGTAGTGCTGGGGATAGAATGAACCTAGAGTCTCATGTATGCATGGCAAATATTCTCTACCACTGAACTTCATTCCTAGCCCATAGAACTACATATAGAAGGTATAGAAAACTGTGTAGACAGATTAATATTGATATTATACTAAGCTACACAATTTTATTCCTAGAAGAGCATTCATCTTGGATACTGTTGCCAAATGAATATTTGAGTATCTTTGCCATCAGAGTAGAAGCTGAAAAGCTCCGAGGATGAAGCACAGCAATATAATAATTACATTGATGCTTTTAATGTCATGTATAATATTTTAATGTATTGCTATTTAAAAACTGAGATAGCTAACATTTATATAAATATCTGCTGTTTGGAAATAATATTTGAATGCTGATGCTGATTTAGCTAACTGAATACTCTGCTTATTTGGACCACATTAAGATTAAGTTAGACCACATTAAGATTAATGATACAGCTATTTAATATATCACATTGGCTAACTAATATTTGAAAAATAGGTATATTTTTTTTCTGAATAGCCTGTTGAGAAAAGTGCCCTGACTCTGGTTTACAGCCATGTCACTCTCCTAGCTTGTGATGACTGAACCCCCTCATAAGGGATGAAGAAGCCCTCAAACCACAAGTTTAGTCACACTGACTTCTGTCTCCCACTTCTACATGTCTACTTCCAACCATCATTTCTCTCAGTCTCTCAAAAATAAAAACTATTAAAGTTTCCTAAAAGGCTCGGCAGTTTTTTGGAGTCTCTGAATGATTACAGCATTCTTCAAATCTGCTTCTTCTAATGTGAGGGTTTCATCCAGAAATCTGAGGAAAGGAAGAGCTGTTGCCAGGGCAAAGGGAGGGCTTCTCTGAGATCCTTGGTATTTTTCAATGAAGTCTTTGATGTGGCTCACCCTGCAAAGTAGCACAAACTATTAATTTATGAAAATCCAAACTAATTTAAGGTAGCATCAACTTGAATAGCTATTTCGATTTGTTAAAATAGAGGCTAGAGATACAACTAGTTATTTGTTGTTGCTGTTTTAGAAGGAGTGCTGGGAAAAAAGAAGAAAAAGAAAAAAAGAAGAAAAAGAAGAAAAAAAAAAAAGGAGTGCTGGGATTACAGCCAGTGCTGAGTTTGCAGGTATGTGACATCATACCCAGTTTATGTGATGCTAGGGATCAAACATAGGGCTTCACACACTCTGGGCAGGTACTTTGCCATCTGAGCTACACAGCTACGTCCCAAGCTCGCTCTCCTTTGTGAATGAACCCAGAGGCTCATGCATGCTAGCCAAGAACTCCTACTACTCAGAGTCCAACTTCTAGGTTTTTTAAACTTGATGGACATGTATGTGTGCACTCTACCAACTGAGTTACATACTCAGCCCATAATCACTGCTATCGTGAATGTCAAAAGTTTGAATGTGGGGGCTGGAAAGATGGCTCAGCAGTTAAGGGCACTGACTTTTTTTCCAAAGGTCCTGAATTCAAATCCCAGAACCACATGGTGGCTCACAAACATCCATAATGAGATGTGACACCCTCTTCTGGTGTGTCTGAAGATAGTTACAGTATACTTAGATGTAATAATAAATAAATCTTTGTGCCAGAGCCAGCAGGACTGGAGCAAGCAGTGCCAGAGCGAGCAGAGGTCCTGAATTCAATTCCCAGCAACCACATGATAGCTCACAATCATCTGTATAGCCACAATATACTCATACACACAAAATAAATAAATAAATCCTTTTTAAAAATCCATACACGGGGCACTTAATACATTAAAAAAAAAAGCTTGAATGTTCAAAGTTATGTTCATCTTTTTATGTTTAAGGAGATTGCACATGCCACTGATCAAAACTAAGATGCCATTTTATAGAACATTAGTATTTTATTACTAGCTAAAATACTTGTTAGTTTATTATTCTGCCTGTGTGTGGATGGGCCCTCTCTGTCCACCTGTACTGTGAAGTCTAACTCAGTCTTCCAGGCTTGGGCACCTTAAGCCCAAGGCTTCAGGCTTAAGCCTTTCAGACTTAATTTTGTAAGCATTTATCAAATTATGATAAATACTTTCACAAGGAAGTAATATAAATACACCAAGCAGGTTAAGATTTGAACATACTGAGACTCAGTCACTTCTGGTTCCCATCACTGAGGTCTGGGCACTTCATGTACCACTGTGTTAGTGATGCAAATTCTTTTGTACTTTTCAGTAATGGAGATTAAACCCAAGGTTTTGTTCAAGCATTGAGATACACCTCCAACCTGATCCTCCTATCTTTACTTTCTAAGCCTGGAATACACTATATTTTATCTCACCAACAAATGGACAAACAAAAACTGTACAAAGACAAGAAAAATAATAAATAAATGTAAATCTAAGCTGAGCCTGGTGATACAGTTTTGTAATTCTAGTTGCTGGGGAGACTGAGGCAGGAGGACTGAAGTTCAAAGCCTGCCTGGCAACTTGATGACAACTGTCCCAAAGTTAAGAGAAAGCAAAAACAGAATAGTGATAGAATACTTCTCATAAATAAATAAATAAATTAATAAATAAATAAAACCCATCACCCCACCCTCCTACCCTAAAGAAGAAATGTAAATTTCAAAGGCTATCACAGTGCACTTGCTGTCTAACAACCTGAGTTAGATTTCCAGGACTCACATGACGGAAAAAGAATAGATTCTCAAAAGTTATTCTCAGACACTCCCACCCACACAAACACATGGTACTTGTGCACTCCCTACCCAAGCACCAGCTCACAAAAGATAACTAGATAACTAGAAAGATATAGATAGATAGGTAGATAGATAGACAGACAGACAGACAGACAGAGAGGTAGGTATATAAATAGACAGGTATAAAGATAGACAGGTAGATAGATAGAAAGGTAGATAGATATACAGGTAGATAGATAGATAGGTATATAGATAGACAGGTAGACAGATAGACAGGTAGACCGACAGGTAGATAGATAAGACAGGCATATAGATAGATAGGTAGATAGACAGATAGGTAGATAGATAGACAGGTATATAGATAGACAGATAGATGTATGCATGTTGGGAAGGAGGGAAGAAGGGGAGGAAAGGAGGAAGGAAAGAAAGAAAAAAGAAAGAAAGAAAGGAAAAAAAGGAAAAAAGAAAGAAAGGAAGAAAGGAAGAAAGAAAGAAAGAAAGAAAGAATATTGAGGCCAGCCTGGTCTATAATGAGTTCCAGGATAGCCAGGGCTACACAGAAAAACCCTGTCTCAAAAACCAACCTCAAAGCCAGGCAGTGATAGCGCTTGCCTTTAATCCCAGCACTTGTAAGGAAGGCAGAGGCAGGCGGATTTCTGAGTTCAAGGCTAGCCTGATCTACAGAGTGAGTTCCAGGACAGCCAGGGCTACACAGAGAAATCCTGCCCCCGCCCCTAATCCCCCCAAAACAACAACCAAACAACCCCCCCAAGACAAGCAAACAAAACTCCCTCCCAAAATAAAAACAAATCCTTACTGGGCATGGTGGTACAAGCCTGTATTCCTAGCAAAAGGGTAGCTAAAGCAATATTGAGTTGAAGACTAGCCTGAGTTACAGAGTTGCAAATCAACCTGGGCTACCTAGCAAGCCCCTGCCTCAACCAACCAATCAACCAACCAAACAAACAAACAACCCAACAACAGCATGCAAGCTGATTAACAACCTATGAAATAAAACCTACTATTTTATTAGCAGAGTGTTGCAGCATTTTCTCTGTCCAATCACATTAGGGCAGTGACGGGTCTGTGATTGGACAGGAATAGAGAGGCAGAGGTAGAAGTTTAGGTGGTCGGAGGTCAGAGGAGAAGCAAGAGAAACCAACATGAAGGCAGATGAACAGGAAGACAATCCAGACCCTGCGTGCTTTTAAACAGCCACAAGTAGCTAAGGTTTTCACAAGGTTAGAATAATTGGGTTAAAACATTATCTTTGCCATTTGGCTCTGAAATTATTGCACTGGCATCTTGTAAATTGTGACTTATTGATATATACCTGATTGTATAATTAAGCCTAAGAGTCATGTTTCAGCTGGGCAGTGGTGGCGCATGCCTTTAATCCCAGCACTTGGGAGGCAGAGGCAGGAGGATTTCTGAGTTCGAGGTCAGCCTGGTCTACAGAGTGAGTTCCAGGACAGCCAGGGCTACACAGAGAAACCCTGTCTCGAAAAAAAACAAAACAAAACAAAAAAAAAAAGAGTCATGTTTCTACCAGGTAACTAGGTGCTAGATGACTGATTGTGGGGTGTGTGGGGTGTGGGAGGTGTTGCAAGACCCTGCCGGGACATAGTGATGTGGCTGGCCAGTATCAGCACTAGAGCAGGAACGTGGTCTGGCTGGGCAGGAGAGTATGAGAGGTGATCTTTTTAATATTTCCCGCAACAGTGGAGATCGTAACGGACTAATGGTGAGGAAGACATACTTTACCCCATAAGGTAAGTTATTCAGAAAAAGACAGTTAATTTTACCTCTGGGGGACATAACTTTAGATACACAGAGCAAGCTAGGTATGATATGGACAATGAGAAAAGAGTATTTAGGGCCGGAGAGATGGTCCTGGGTTCAAATCCGAGCAACTACATGGTGGCTTACAACCATCTTTAATGGGTTATGATGCCCTCTTCTGGTGTGTCTGAAGGCAGTGATAGTGTACTCACATATATAAAATAAATAAATCTTTAAAGAGAAAAGAGTAGTTATTACCTGTATCTATGAGTTTAAAACTGACCAGACCAAAAAAAGTGAGACCAAGGCTCATAAACACAGAAATGTAGGGAGGAAGAAAGAGCTTTAGCAAGCAAATACATACTAAGAGATTAAAATGGAAAATAGACAAATTCCTGACTCTAGTTGGAAATTTTAGTATAGCTTTCTGGTAATGAATAAATAAATAAATAAATAAATAAATAAATAAATAAATGTGCTAGGTATATATCATAAATGAAGTCCTGGGTTTGATCTCTAATGCTGGCTGTTGTGTTTTAGGGAAGCAATGGTTTAAAATAATAAGGAGCTGGCAGAAAGGAAAATGAACCAATAAATACAGAGTGGAGAGTCCAGAGCAGATACAGCCATCTAATTTATAAAGCATGGGAAAGGAAGGGATAGACAGACATCTGTACAAACAGAACACTGCCAGGTGTCATGCTCTGGCAGTGTAGTGTAACAGTGAATAACTCAAGTGAACTCTTGCCCAAAGGAGACTTCCTCTTGTGCCTCTACCTTGGCTCTGAGGACAGGGCCAGCTCCTTGGATGTCTTAACAAAGTGGGAGACAGAAGGAACATATCTAGAGTTGGTGACCTGCTTAGGAGTCCAGCTGAGTTCCACAAAGCCATACCAGGAGATACAGGAGAAAAACTTTCAAACAAGAGCTGTGCTTTCTCTAACAGTAAAACACATTTCTTTATTGAGACAGGGTCTCAACTGTTCAGCCTTGGCTGGCCTAGATCTCACTATGTTGACCAGACTGGCCTAACTCATAGAAAGCCACTGTTTCTGCCTCCCAAGCCATGGCATTAAAGGCCTGCACCACCACAACCTACCCTGTTCTATAACTTTTAAAACTCAGAATCATGTTTTTGGGATTTTGTGACTATGTTGTACAACAGGAAGACTAACACATCTGCATACAAACTTAAACTTGGGGCTGGTGAAGATGGCTCATTGGATAAGAGCACTGACTGCTCTTCTGAAGGTCCTGAGTTCAAAACCCAGCAACCACATGGTGGCTCACAACCACTTGTAATGAGATCTGATGCCCTCTTCTGGTGCATCTGAAGACAACTACAGTGTACTTACATATAATAAATAAATAAATCTTTGGGCCAGAGTGAGCAGGGACTGAGCAAGAGGGGTCTATCGGAGTGAGCAGGACTGACCGGAGTGAGCAGAGGTCCTAAAAGTCAATTCCCAGAAACCAGATAAAGGCTCAAAACTATCTGTACAGCTACAGTGTGTACTCATATACATAAAATAAATAAATCTTTAAAAAATAAAAAATAGACTTAAACTTGGACTACTGCTAATAAAAATAAAGTAGATAAACAAGTATTTATATATGGTAGACCACAGTAGACAAAAAGGACTGGGCTGGAGCTGTAGACCACTGGTAGGGTATAGTCCTCTGCAGAACTGAGGAACCCATGGATCTTTGGTCTGGACGGAAACATCCAGAAGGGAATCAGGGAACTGGGGTCCCAAGTCTGATCTGCTACTGTGGCAGCGCCAATGCCAGCCATTGGCAGGGGCAGGCAGCTGTGCTGGGCAGCAAGTGGGCAGTGGCAAGGGCAGGGATGGAAGGGTATGAGCCTAGCCCGCCAGGTCTAGAGATGAATGCTTTAGGAGGGAAAACTTCCCCATTTGTTACAACTCACTCTCAGTTGATTCTCAGTGAAATAATTTGTGCACTGAAGGATAAGGACTTTATAATGAGTAGGGTGGCATACTGGGGTAGATGCTTCTCATTGGCTCAGTTTGAGGTGGTAGTGATGCTCTATGGGGAAGGATTTCAGGTGGTTTCCCTAAGTGACTGACTGTTATGGTCCTCTTGGTGGGGTGTCGTGCTTACCTGTTCCAGAGCAGGTATTGATAGGGACCGGGCCCCATGCCTACTGTACTCAAATCTGAGTTTCATGGGGTTTAGGCTCGTTCAACCTTACCAGTTCTTGTGACTGGTGGCACAGTCAGCTTGCCTCACACGAGGGCATATATGCGTAATGCATGTGAGGTACCCAGCAATAAAGAGTCAGAGAGAGGAAGAAATAGCTACAAAACAGAAGCTATAATATAGAATCAACATCTAAAACAAAAACTTTGAATTTTATGTTGCACTGACAGACTACATTTAGAGTGTTATTTATTAAACGTCTTCCTTGGTTCTGAAAAATCAGCTTTGTCTAAACTTAAAAAGAAAAAATGAAATTTAAAATTGGAAAACAAATTAGACAAGTACAGAAACAAAGGACTGACCTATGAGAAACGTTAAATCTTTGGACAGTCCTTTCCCCGTTGGCTAACCAGATCTGGATCCTGGTAATGGGCTCCAAGTTGTTCAGTGAAACAGCAGACAAAGTCCTTTTATTGTCAACTTCAACACTCTTTGCTTTAGAAATGATTCTTGGTGTAGCACTAAGAAAATCCAAACAACAAAATCAGATACATATTTTCTCATTATTATAAAAACTGTATATCATGCTCATTTAGGAACAGTTTTATAAGCAACAACTACTCCCTCAGTAATAAATAATAAATGTTAGTTATGATCACAACATATAATGCTCTATGAATAAAAGGAAACAATGGACATCCTATCTGTCTGTAAGCTTACAGAATGACATGTAGGTTAGCATTAGCACGGGATGAATCTCTGAAGGAAATTAGACATTTTCTGTAGAGATTAGCCTTGAGTTGTCAAAGAAAAGAGAGCAAACAAAGTATTTTGAAAGGTACACCTAGAACTTTCTATATGTAAAGCTGAAAATGTATATACCTTCCCACTACTGATGACTGAAATATGACAATTTAAAAAACACAAAGTGGCCTCATATCTAATCTCTGTGGGTTCTGTCATGGACACCGTCACATATCTTTGACAGTAATACTTTACCAGGTATATTCTTATGTTTAATATTTTAAAATTCAGACAGTGATCATAGAATCAAGTGTGTGGACACTAGAAATTATAAGTAAGATTTTCCAGAGGAAAACATGGAACTTTACTATTAGAAAGTTAGTAGAGGTGCTTTAGCGGTATGGACTAGGGGGAAAAAAATGATTAATTTTGTCCTCAGTAGGAACTTTTGATCTGATGCCCCCACCAAATGCCCAAGATTGGTTCTGTCTTATATTAACTAAGGAAAAAATGGGCCTCAGGAGTCCTTATAAAAATTAATAGAAGGTATATACATGGCATATAGCTCAGTTGGTAGAGTGCTTGCTTAGCATAGACAAATCTTTATTTCAACCCATAAAACTGAGTATGTGGCAAAAATCTTTTAATTCAAGGACTTAGGAGGTGGAGGCAGGAGGATCAAAAGTTCAAAGCCATATATAAAGACCTTCCCTAAAACAAACAAAGTAAACCAAACCAAAACCGAAATCAACCTTAAGCAAAAA
>NW_022196912.1:27283825-27296802 GCF_008632895.1 Mastomys coucha
AAAAAAAAAAAAAAAAAAAAAAACAATCTCACTTGGGAACTGGTGTAGAAAGAGTATTTGTATATATGGATGTGGCACCTGTCAATAATAAATCTGATGGTCTATAGCTTAGGCAGGAAATAGGAGGTGGGACATCTGGGAGGCAGAAAAGATTATGAGATAGTGCCAGATGGAAGATTCGACTGAGAAGATGTGACAAGACAGATACCTGGTATCTGAGCAAAGGTAACCAGCCACGAGGCAGAATATAGATCGGAATAAATGGGTTATCTTAAGTTATAAGCTAGTCAGAGAAGAGCCTAGCTTTATGGCCAAGGTATCTGTAAATATATTTTGAGTCTGAGTATTATTTCTGGGAGCATGAGGCTAGAAGGAAAACACAGACATAATTTCTACAAACCGAAGATGTATTTCAGTAATAAGTTCTTTGCTTCACATGTGTATGGGCAGTAGGTTTAGCTACCAGCACTAGAAAAAAAAAATCCTTTCTAGCAGGGGAAATATCAAGTTCTGTATAGTCAGAACAATGAGAGAGTGTCTGTCATGGAAAGCAGACAATAACCATACTTACCTTCCTAGTCTGTAGCCCTGTCCTGAGAAGGGCTGGAACACAGGCTTTGTAGACATACATACTTCATTTTTTTTATCTTCAACTTTAACATCCACTTCCTCTTTATCAAAAATTCCGCGTAATTCTGAAGGTAATTCCCTTTGAAAGAAAAGAAAATGATAAAGCTCTTGTTTTCCCTTTCTATGAAATACATCTATATGCCAATATAACTACATGGTTTGTAAAAGTATACTATATGAACTGAGAAGGTAGCCTAGCTGGAACACTTGCCTAGCATGTGCAGGTCTTGAATTTAATCTCTAGCACCACATATATGAGGCATGGTGGTGCATGCTAGAACCTCAGCACTTGGGACAGAAGCAAGAGGATCAGAAGTTCCAGACTATCCTTAGTTATGGCAAGATTGAGGACAGCCTGGACTACAAGAGACCCTTGCAAAAATAACTGGGTTGGTAAAGGTCTTGCTACCAGGCCTGATCACCTGAGTTTTGTCTCTGGAACCCACATGGTAGAAGGAAAGAACCAGGGCTGGCGAGATGGCTCAGCGGGTAGTAGCACTGACTGCTCTTCCAAAGGTCCTGAGTTCGGATCCCAGCACCCACATGGTGGCTCACAACCACCTGTAATGAGATCTGACACCCTGACGCCCTCTTCTGGTGCGTCTGAAGACAGCTACAGTGAATTACTCCACAGTGCTCCGGAGCGAGCGGGGCGGAGGGAGTGGCGCAAGATCTATACACATAAAATAAATAAATGGTGGTCGCGCATGCCTTTAATCCCAGCACTTGGGAGGCAGAGGCAGGCAGATTTCTGAGTTCGAGGCCAGCCTGGTCTACAGAGTGAGTTCCAGGACAGCCAGAGCTACACAGAGAAACCCTGCCCCGGGAAAAAAAAAAAAAGAACCAACTGCTGTAACTTATCTTCTGACTTTTAATATGAATGCCACGACATACAGGGGTATCATGTATATATGTATGAATGTATGTATGGAAAAAACTTAAATATATTAAACAAGAAATATAAATGAGATATACAATACCTCTACAATAAAACAATTGAATGTGCGCATGAAAGCCAGAGGAGGGCATTAGGTGTTTTATTACTTTTTTATCTTATTCATTTGAGGCAGGGTCTCTCCATGAACCTAAAGCTCTGTTTTTTTTTTTTTTTTTTTTTTTTTTTTAACTAGCCTGGCAGCCAGCTATCCCCCTGCCTCTGCTCTGCAACAGTGCTGGGGTTACAGGTGCATGAGACAATGTTCATTAGGTCCTCATGGTACGGGGTAAGTGCTCTGAATAATTGAGTCAACTCCACCCCAGTTAAACATTTATTTATTATCACTGTGTGTATGCATAATGTGTGTGTGTGAAAACACAGGTCTGTGTGTATGTAGAAGCCAGAGGACAACTTTTGGGAGTCAATTTTCTCCTTTCACTATGAATTAATTGTGGGGACTGAACTCAGGTCTTCAAGCTTGATTGGAAAGGACTTTGATCTGATGAGCTGTCAAAGCCCATTAGTTTTTACCTTTTTTTTTTTTTTCTCAAAAAAGAGGTGGCCAAAGAACTATGAATGAGTAGAAATATTAAGTTTCAGTTCTGTTTTTCTTACTGCTTTTTGTTTGTTTTTTTTTTTTGAGATGAGGATCTCATATATTAAGGATGGCCTTGAATCTGATTTATGGTTCTACCTCCTGAATGTAGAATTACAGGCAGATACCACTATACTTGCTTAGTGGTGGGTTTTGTTTTTCAAACAGGTTAAGACTTGGTAGTAGAGGCTGGCCTAAAGTTCATGATACATTTAATATATCTAGCTTCAAAGATATGACAATCCTCCTGCCTCAGCCTCTCAAGTGTGTAGTTAATAGGCAGGACACTTCCCTGGCTCATCTAAGTTTTTAAATAAAAACAGATTTACTTTGATAATGACAATGGTAAACTACTGTAGGGCAGTGTGGGGCAGTGGTCTGCTCGGGTAACTTAAGTCGAGTAATTGGCTTTGAGCCCTGGAGCCTTTGTGGGCAGTTTTCTGCTTGCAGGGGGCAGAAGAACTCTGCTATAACTCCCGAGTCTTTGGCTCTTGCTTCAGCCACAACCCTTCACAGTTGCCCCCATAGGAGATGTGTGCTCTATCAGGCAGACAATGCCCCAAGCTCCCAGCATTCTAGCTGGACCCTATCCCCAGTCATCTGACCACAGCGTAGTCAGACATGCCACGCCCCGTACAATATAAGGGGTGGTTTGCCCCCTCCTTGCTTTCTTGCTCTTTGTCGCCTCTCTTGCTCTTTGTCGCCTCTCTTGTCCTCTTTCCTCCCTTGCTTTCTTTCTTTCCTTTCTCTCTCTCTCTCTTTCTTTTCTCCTCTCCTTCCTCTCCTTTCTCTCTACTTGACAGGCCTATTTTCTCCTTCCTACAATAAAATATCTCATTTATACACTGCCTCCTTTTTAACTAACGCGCGCCCTGCCAGCAACAGCCCCGCCATTGGTACAACAAAATACTGACTACTATTGAATTAAAATAAAAATATTTTCACATTTCATCCTTTTTAAAAAAAAAAAAATCTGGTTTTTTGAGACAGGGTTCCTCTGTGGAGCCCTGGCTGTCCTCAACTCAGAGATCCACTGAGGATCCTCTGCCTCTTGAAGGCTGGAATTAAAAGCATGCACCACCACTGCCTGGTGCACATTTCTTCGTTCTAAAAGATTTAAATGACAGAGATTGGCTCCAGCACTAGGCTTTGTCTAATATTTCAGATACCCTTTCTTGTTTGTTTTTAAGATGAGGTCTCTCTCTATAGCCCTGGCTGGCCTGGAACTTACTATGTAGAACAGGCTGGCCTCAAACTCATTGATCTACCTCACTACCTCTGGAGTGCTAGATTAAAGCTATGTGTTACCAGACTAAATATTCTTCATAAATATAATAATTCAATGTATAATTTTTTCATTTGTGTTAAAACATCCAATAAGGACTATAGACACAGAATATATAACAACTCATGGGACTGGATTGGGGGGGATTATAGCTCAGTGGTAGAACATTGGTCTTGATGTGCAAGTCCCCTAAATTGTATCTCCCTGAAAATGGGTTGGGGGAAGCAAATAATCTTAAAACAGGCAAAGAAGGGGCATGAGGGAATCTTCAGAAAGTCCCAGAGACCTGAGATGTGGGAGGCTCCCAGGAGTCAATGTGAATGATCTAGCTGAGATGCCTAACATTGTGGACATGGAACCTGAAGAGGCCACCTCCTGTAGCCAGGCAAGACCCACAGTGGAGGGATAAGGACACCAATCCACCCACAAAACCTTCAACCCCAAATTCTTCCTGTGTAAAAGAAATGCAGGGACAAAGATGGAACAGAAACTGAAGGAATAACTGACCAATAGTCAGCACAACCTAAGCCCATCCCACGCGCAAGCACCAATCCCTAACATTATTAATGATACTGTTATACTTGCAGACAAGAGCTTCCATAACTGTCCTCTGAGAGGCTCTACCCAGCAGCTGACTGAAAGAGATGCAGATACTACAGCAAACATTGGACAGAGGTCAGGGACTCTTATGGAAGAGTTGGGGGAAGCACTGAATGCCCTGAAGGAGATGGGAGCCCCACAGGAGGACCAACAGAGTCATCTAACCTGGACCTCTGCGAGCTCTCAAAGACCGAGACACCAAAGAATACACATGGGCTAGAACGAGATCCCTAGCACATTTGTAGCAGATGTACAGCTCAGTCTCCATGTGCGCCCCCCCAACAACCACAGTGGAGGTTCTCCCTAATGCTGTAGCCTGACTGTGTTATCAGGTCGCCAACAGGGCTATCTTGTCTGGCCTCAGTGGGTGAGGATGCACCTAATCTGGCAGAGACTTGATACTCAGGGAGGCCCCAGCCTCTTAGAGGAGGAGGTGGGGTGTCTCTGTGAGGGGGTAGCCAGAAGGGGGTAGAGTTTGAGATGTAAATAAATATTTTTTAAAAACGTAAAGAAGAAAATGGACAAATAATTTAGATAGATAAACAAATGGCTAATAAACACAGGAAAGCCATTCAACATCACTAATCATGAAGAAAATGAAAAGAACCAAAATAAAATATTGTTTCCCACTTATAAGAAAAGCTATAATTTAAAAAGGCTGGCACTGACAAATATTAATAGAGACTGAAAAACTATAACCTTCATACACTGCTGGTGTATTGCTAGGGTTCTTTTAAATGGTATAACCACTTTGGAATATAGTTCAGTAGCTCTTTGTGAAGTTAAAGACAGAATTAACATTTGTTGAGATCTATATGTATGTGCATATCCCTAACTGAAACCATTTGTCCACATAAAAACTTAGTCAAGGACTGGAGAGATGAACACAGTCTACTCTTACAGAAGACCCAAGTTTGGCTTCAGAACCCATATCAGGTGGCTTTCAACATCCTCTAACTATAAAGTTCCAGAGGACATAATGCCTCTGGCCTCTGCAGGCATCTGCCTGCATGTGTACAATGCATCCCTTCCCCTTACATACCCATCATTTAAAAAAATTAAAACAAAAACTTAGTTGGGTTAGTGATACATGCCTGTACTCCTAGGAACTAAGTTGTAAAGACAGAAAGAAAAGGACTTCAAGGTTATATTCAGTAATGAACTTGGGGTTAGCCTGGGCTAAATGAGACACTGATATCTCCCTAAACTAATTAATTTATACAGGATATGAGAGTGTAGCTCAATAGTACAGCACTCACTTAGCTTGAATAAAGCTGTGGCTTTGATCTATATCTCTGCAAAACAAAAAGCAAACCCAAACCAACCAACAACTGAACAAACAAACAAAAAGCAAAATACTTGCCCAGAAATATTCATAGTAGCATTATTTTTAACAACTGGAAACATGGAAATGACTCAAACATCTAGCCACTAATAAACAGACAAACTGTGACATATCACCTAACCACTGATAAACAGACAGACATATAGCGAGGACTGTCTCACTATATAGCCCTCGCTGTCTTTGAGCTCACAGAGATCTGCCTTTATCTCCTTGAGAATGCTAGGATTAAAAGCATGCACCACCATGACTAGCCAGATACTTATCATAGTTACATAGTCTCAGTTGACAAGAAAAATTAAGTGTGTGTGTGTATTTGTGTAAGTTATCATTGTGGAATTATATAGATATATTCCAAAGAGCTCATGATGGAAAAGTAAAAACTGGTTTAAAAAAGAATATTCACATTTTATCAATGCACAGGCTGGAAAAGTGGCTCAGAGGTTAAGGGCATTAACTGAACCTGGGTTCAATTCCCAGCACCCACATGGTGACTCACAACCATCCGTAACCCCAGAGGATCAGATGTCTTCTTCTGGCTTCCACAGGCACCAAGCATGCACATGGTGCATAGATACACATGCAGGCAAATACCCACACATATAAAAATTATTTGTAATTTTCAAGATTTTCTTCATGCTTCAAAACACTTTGAAACAAGGCTAACCTGGAGAAAGAGAGGGAAGGTAGGTGGAAGGGGAGAGGAAAGAGGGAGAGAGAAAAGGAAGAAAGAAAAGAATCAATTTAAGCCAAATGTGTTAGTTTATTCCTTGGATTTCAAGGTTAGCTGAGAATAGATGAAACTTTTGTTTAAAGATTTTGCCTATGTTGATGTCTGTGTGCAGGTACACGCGTGTGAGAGCAGATGCCCTTGGGAGACCAGAAGAGGATGTTGGACACCCCTATCCCAGCTCTCAAGCTAGAGCAGCAAACACTCTTAACTGCTGAGCCACCTCTACAGCTCCAGCTGTTGTGTAAACAAAACAAAACAAGACAAAACAAAACAAACCAACTCCCCTGCCACCCACCCCTCCAAAAAGGGAGGAGATATGAATTCACAGGAGAAGCAGTATGTCTGTGAATGTAGAAAAGGGGCACAATCACGATTACAAATAATTCTTTCATTGAAAACACGCTTAAAATACCCTTCTACTACAGCCTGCTTACCCCTTTTTGATGGAATTCAGAAACTGCTGACTTGCACCATCAGAGTAACTTCTAAAATCATCATTGACAGTGAATCCATTTTTCCACAATTTTATATTTACATCTACCTACAAGGCAGTACAGAAAGGAATGCATTGTTAGTAAAGGTGATAGTAGTAAGTGAAGTCCTCTGAACTCTTTCCTAGCTCTGTAGTTTTCCAAATTGTAATTTTATATACATGATCATTGTGCCTGCATGGATGTCTGTGCACCACTTGAGTGCAGTGCCCTCAGAGGCCGGAAGAGGGCATCAGATCCTCAGGAACTGCAGTCACAGAAGGTTGTGAGCCACCACTTGTGCTGGGAATTGAACCCACACCCTCTGAAGAGCAACCAGTGCTCTTAACTGCTAAGCCATCTCTCCAGCCTCCTATCACTCTGTGTTTCATATGTAAACAGCACATTTCAAATGTGAAATATAAAAATAATGCATTTATATACTATATGGTTAAAAATCATTAGTAATATTAAGTTGGAAAAAGTTCTGTGCCATGTGTGTCTCATAGGACCCCTGAGGTAAGGCTTTTTAGATTCTCAGCAATAAGAGGACTTCATCTGAAACGATTCTGAGCCTGAAGAACAAGCAGGAGTGGTATAGTGATGCATGCCTATAATCCTAGGACTCAGGAGATTGAGATAGGAGGGCAGCGTTCCAGTGTCTAGCTTGGGATATATACCAAGTACCAACCAGGTCAGTCTGAGGTACAGTGTGTAATTCTGCCCCACTGGGCAAACACACTGGGCTGAAGAGATGGTTTAGCTGCTAAGAGTGCTGCCTGCTCTTACAGAAGACAGGATTCGGTTCTCAGCTCCCACATGATGGCTCACAGTTTAATAGTTTCCCCTATATAAACTTAAGTATCTCTTCATAGATGGAAAAAAACTCCACCATAATTAAATTATCAAAATCACTTGAATCTAACAAGCCTACATTCAGAAGTTATCCTAGTTTAAAGAGCTCAGTATCAAGCCGGGCGGTGGTGGCACACGCCTTTAATCCCAGCACTTGGAAGGCAGAGGCAGGTGGATTTCTGAGTTCGAGGCCAGCCTGGTCTACAGAGTGAGTTCCAGGACAGCCGGGGCTACACAGAGAAACCCTGTCTCAAAAAAACAAACAAAAACCAAAAAAGCTCAGTATCTAAGAGAATGCCCAGACAAAAGAGGGTGACAGAGAGAAGCAAACAAGAAAATGGCCTGGAATGGTAATCCTGCTCTGGATTGAATTAATGAAAAAAGACTACTTCAGGGCCCATACGCACACCAGTTTAAAGAGTCCAAAAGCCTTTTTGGAGAGCACATAGTACACACAAATGCTGAGTTTGTTTGCCTCAAATTTGCTACGTAGCCGAGGCTGACCATAAACTCCTAACCCTCCTTCCTCCAAAAACTCCCCAAGAATAAAAACATTGCATCTTCAAGAACAGCTAGAAAGTATATCTGGGGTTGGAGAGTGGGCTCAGCTCAGCAGTTAAGAACACTGACTGCTATTCTGGAGGTCCTGGGTTCAAATCCCAGCAACCACACTGTGGCTCACAACCATCTGAAATGATATTGGATGCCTTCTTCTGGTGTGTCTGAAAACAACTACAGTGTACTTACAGATAATAAATAAATAAAATCCTAAAAAAAAAAGTATATCAGCAACTGAAGTTCATGTTTACCTCATGATACAAAAAAATAAAAAAATAAAAAAGTTTGGGGGTGGGGGAGAAGAGAAGCCAAAAGTTCAGCCATGGGAAGCTAATCCTTGGAAATAAAGTTCAGTCAGGAATAGACTACTGTAACATTCCCTGGTCAGTTTCTGCTGGACATTGTGCTCACCCAATCAGGTGATAGAACCTACCTGCTCTTACTTGGTTTTTGCTTAGCAGCTCCACTCAAGGGCACTTTCTTATTGGGGATGTCCTATGATTGCTTCAATAGGGCCTCCCCAGTTGGTTTCTGTAAGCTCCTGATTTAATGATAACTTACTATCTCTATGTTACATCTTGCTATTGTTCTATCTTAGTTGCTATTTTTATTCTTATGCTTGCTATAGCTATTGCAGACCATTCTCCTGACCATAGAGAGATCCTGAAACTGAGCTCTTGTCACAGGCTGGGCATAAATACCTGCACCCACCTGCTGAGCTGTCACATGGGTGTGGAAGTCAGAGGACAATTTGTGGAAGTCAGTTCACTCCTAGCATATAGGGGTCTGAACTTAAGATTATCAGGTTTGGCAGCAAGTATTTTTACCATCTAAGCCATCTTGCCAGCCCCCTACTCTTACTTTGATAAAACTTAGTTTTAAAAGGGCCTGGAAATGTAGCACAGTCTATAGGGTGACTGCCTGGGTTTGGTCCTCAGCTCTGCATAAAACCAAACATGCTGACATGTGCAAAGGAGGCAGAGGCAAGAAGGATCAGAATAGCTTCAAGAACAGCTTTGGCTAAACCCCTTCTCTTAAAACAAAAAACAAAAAACAAAAAAACCCAAAAAACCTCAGAATGAGTTTTTTCACATACCCTCTTAATGTCAGTCTTCAAAAAGTCAGTTGGATTCTTGTAATTGGGACTATAATAACTGAAATACATTTAAAAAAATCAAACCTTATATAGGTATGCAGTTACAAAGTTATTTTTAAAATGTTTCCTAGAGCCGGGCTGTGGTGGCACATGCCTTTAATCCCAGCATTTGAGAGGCAGAGGCAGGCGGATTTCTGAGTTTGAGACCAGCCTGGTTTACAGAGTGAGTTCCAGGACAGCCAGGGCTACATAGAGAAACTCTGTCTTGAAAACCAAAAAAAAAAAAAAAATTTCCTAGATATAGACAGTTCATCAAGGTATAATTAGTGGTAATATCTCAAAGTTAGTTGAGAATCTGAAACTCACTCTATCTTTTTATATACTGGTTACATTAAAGACCTCCATTTTTGGTGGAGTTTTTACTCAAACGTGATTTTTTCCCCCTAGACACAAGGTCTTGGTATCTAGCCTAGGATGACCTCACGCTCACTAAACAGCTTAGGTTGGCCTTGAACTCTAAGATCCTCCTACCTTAGGCCAAGTTCTGTGTTTACAGGCTGTGCTACCTACCATACCGAGCCCATACATGACTTTACAATAACACATAAATTAAATTAGTCATTTGGAAAATAGTAGTTCCCTAAGCCATCGAATCTAAACACTAATGTATATTCTTATATGAAACATATATTTATTAAAATAAAACTAACCTCATGGGGAAATACTGTAACTTTGAAAAGCTATCAAGTGCATGATAGAAATTTCTTCAAATTCTTGTTTTAGTTAAAAGCCGACTAAGTGAAATATTTGCATTTGTAATAAATATAGTAAGTTATTTCCCTTGCAATACCAGGTTCCCTTAATTATTCTGTGCAAACGCCTGCCAAGTCTAATGAGTGCATATACATGTGTGCATGTGGAGGCCAGAGTTGATGACAATGTCTTCTTCAATTGCTATCTTAGCTTTTTTTTTTTTAACATTAAAAAAAATTCAGGCTATATAATCGGCTTAGCAGTTAGGAGCACTTGTTAATTTTGGAGAGGACATGGTTTGATTCCTGGTACCTGCATGGTGGTTCTAAACATCCATAACTCTAGTCCCTGGATAACTGATACTCTCTGTGAACTGTAGACACACATGTACACATTCATACGAAACACCCAAACACATCAAATAAATATAAAACAAAACAAAACATTTGGAGTGTGTGTGTATGTGTGTGTGTGTGTGTGAGAGAGAGAGAGAGAGAGAGAGAGAGAGAAAGAGAGAGAGAAACAGAGAGAGAGAAAGAGAGACAGAGAGAGACAGAGAGAGAGAAAGAGAGAGAGAGGAGAGAAAGAGAGAGACAGAGAGAGAGGAGAGAGAGAGAGAGAGAGAGAGAGAGAGAGAGAGAGAGAGAGAGAGAGAGAGAGAGAGAGAGAGAGAGAGAGAGAGAGAGAGAAAGAGAGAGAGAGAGAGAGAAAGAGAGAGATGATAGCTAAGGCGTCAGTTCTTTCCTACCATGTGGGTTCCAGATTGCTGGGCCTCGTGGCAGGTGCTCTTACTCACTGAGCCATCTCTCCCCACTCTATTTTTTGAGACAGGATCTCTTACTGAACCTGGAGTTCACCAATTCAGTTAAACGACTGGCCACCAAGCCAAAAGGCTCCTCTTGTGTCTCTGCCTCTCCAGCCCTGGACATGAGTCTTGTGCTTTTATGTGGCAGCTAGGAGTCCAAACCCAGGTCCTCATGCTCAGGTTTGCATGGCAGCCACTCACTAACAGCTCTCTCCCTAGCTTCCTTCCATCCTGAGTACTTTAGCCTTCAACTTATTACACAGAGAACAACTTCAGGGATCACAGATGCAGATCACCTTGCCCAGTTTATGCTGTGCTGGCTCTAACTGAACTCAAAACTTTGTGTTCGCTATGTAAGCGTTTTACCAGCTGAACTACATCCTTAGCCCATCACAGATATTCTTAACTGAAAGTAGCATTTACTTGGTTGGTAAATTCAAGCAGGTAGAACAATGATTTGTAAGTCAGTTTGTTGTGACTGCTTTGATTCCTGCTCAGATGCCAATAGCTTTACCTACTATTGCTTTTCTGGCACCTGTGTGAATTTAACATAGTGAAAATGGTAAAAAATAGCTTTCCTATTACAAAAGTAGTTTTGACTTCAGGGATCCTCCTAGAGGCCAATAAGTAACAGATATTTACCTGTTTCTTCTGTTCAGTGGGAGATAAGCACTTGGCACCAGCCTTCCCTGCTTCCTCAAAAAGGCTGTCAACAAAATATTCACAGTCCTTTTGTTAGTTATTATTGAGGGGTTGACTGTCAGGAGGTCCTGTTTCACAAACCCTAAAAAAAAAAAAAATTAAAAAGTATAAAAATAAATTAAGTGTTGAGGCCAGCCTGGTCTACAGAGTGAGTTCCAGGACAGCCAGAGCTACACAGAGAAACCCTGTCTCGAAAAACCAAAATAAATAAATAAATAAATAAGTAAAGTGTTGTTACCTCTAAGTTAATAAATCTTTGGGGAGGGCTAACTTTTTTGTTTGTTTGTTTTTTGAAAAACAAAACTCAGAAATCCACCTGCCTCTGCCTCCCAAGTGCTGGGATTAAAGGCGTGCGCCACCACTGCCCAGTTGGGGAAGGCTAACTTTTTGATGTATATGGTATCTTTTGTATTTTAGGATCTCTATCAGACCATGCAGTATTGATAAGAAGAACAGTGTGGAAAGGCACAAATGATAACAAAGTATAATTATACATATGTATGGAAATCCCATCATAAACTCATTACTTCATAATTTAAAAATTAATTTAAAAGCCTCCCAAGCTAGATGTTCATTATTACATTATTTATGTGCATGAGAATGTGTATATGTGTTCATGTGTGGAAGCACTTGTGGAAGTTGGAGAACAACTTGTGAGAATTATGGGAGTTGGTGTATTTTTTTCTACCACATGTGTCCCAGGATCAAAGTCGTCACTCTTGGCAACAAGGGAGCTATCACATTTACCCCAGAATTTAAAAAAAAATTTTTTAAAAGAGGTCGATAAGAGGTTAGAAACATGGCTCATAGGTTAAGAGTATATACTGCTTTTATAAAGGACTTGAGTTTGATTCCCAGCACTCATAGGTGGCAGCTCCCAACTACTGTTAACTAAAGCTCCAGCAGATTTGATGCTCTATTCTGTCCTCTGAAGGCACCTGTACACAGGTACAATATTCCTATAGACACATAACTAAATCTTTGAAAAACACATTTTTAAAGATTTCAGTAGAAAGTAACATTTGTTAGCCAATCTCCACTTAAAGTGCTATAATTACCAAACATATCTTTATAAATGCCAAAATCATCTAATACTAGTCCAAAAGCACAAAAAATTACATGTTTTCTTTTTGGAGACAGGGTTTCATATATCTCAGACTGGCCTCAAACTGTCTAGATAGCCAAGGATAACCCTGAACTACTACTACTTCCACCTACCAAATGCTGGGCTTATATGGTACTAGGGACTGAACCCTATCAATTAACATTTATGCCCAGTCAAAAGTACGTTATTTCTGAAGAGTTCAAAATAACTTTTTTATCACCCCTCAACACACGAACGCACGCACACACAATCTCATTATTTTGTTGGTCTTAAACTACTGGGCTCAAGCAATCTTCACTCCCAAGATCCTGGGACTATAAACTTGTGCACTGTGCTCAGCTTCTAATGACCTCAAAGGGGGTTACTATGTACTTTTTGTTTTGTTTTATTTTGTTTTTTGAGACAGGGTTTCTCTGTTAGCCCTCGCTGTTCTGGAACTCACTCTGTGGACCAGGCTTGCCTCGAACTCAGAAATCCACCTGCCTCTGCCTCCCAAGTGCTGGGATTAAAG
>NW_022196912.1:27296821-27300144 GCF_008632895.1 Mastomys coucha
TTTCTTAACATTGCAAAAGAATTCAGAGATCAGCCTACCTCTGGTAGATCTTAGAAGGTAAACTAGTTGGGTGGGACCCTGTCCTGAAATTATCATTTTTATGACATCTGTGCCTGGACTCCTAGTGTCCCAGGCTGACCCTGAACTCAGGAACCTGCCTGCATTTGCATCTTTCTGACAAGCTGGCTCATAGTGTAGTTACTTGTTTCTTTTGATTTGTGAAGCCCCCCATAATTCATCCTTATATTTTTCCTTATATTTTTGAATAGTTGAGAAATTACATATCTTTGAACTCGTGGTTTTAGAATTTTCTTTTCCACAGCTGTAAGGGCTATCCTGAAGGTCCCAGCATTTACCATTTTGCTAAAACATTAGCCACATCTTTGACTCCCAGTTTCTAGCTGTTTCTGATTATCATGGAATCATCAGCCTTAACAGAAAGGACATTCCTTAGAGGAATGTGAAATAATTATTATACAAACAAGCCTTACACCCAAAGCCATCCTCATTCACTTCTGGGCCCTGTCCCAGAGGCAGGAACCATGACATTCTGTCCCCACCAAGACCACGCCAGGATAGGCACTTTATCTTTGCACACTCACAAGGATATTCTCCACTAAGGATTACTTTAATAGCCCACTTTCTTTTTTATTTGTTTTTTTCAAACTGACCTCATGTAGCCCAGGCTAGCCTCAAACTCTATATAACTGAGGCTGGCCTTGAATTTCTGATTCTCCTGTCTCTACCTCCTGAATACTAGAATTATAAGCATGTGCCACTTTACCTGGCTTTTGTTGGTATTTATTTTTAATTTGTAGTTCATCATATAAAATATATTATCTAGGATTTTACTTGTAAGAAATGGATTCTGAGCTTTTGGAAGTTAGACACAAGATTTGTGAGAAGTAATGAAATGTCAATTTTTTGTACCTTTCACTGATAGGAACTCTAAGATAGACACACTCACTCATCCTGCTGCTAATTTATCTCTCATCTGTGCTTCTAACCATGATCCTCTATAAAGATCTAAATTCTTTACATGTGCCAACTCATTCAAGCTTCACACTGATCCTAGAACATATTATTTAATCTTAATAGATGAAGAAAGGCTAAGTAATTTGCTTATGCAAGGCTTCTGTTCTTATCACTAAGTCAGAGAGTCTCTTAAATAGTCACCATTATATTGTTATTAAAACGTTGGTGCTAGCTTGGCAGTGGTGGCGCACGCCTTTAATCCCAGCACTTGAGCACTCGGGAGGCAGAGACAGGGATTTCTGAGTTCAAGGCCAGCCTGGTCTACAGAGTGAGTTCCAGGACAGCCAAGGCTATACAGAGAAACCCTGTCTCAAAAAAAAAAAACAAAACAAAACAAATGTTGGTGCTCAGTGTTGGGGAGATAGCTAAGTTGGATATGGCTCACTCACAAGGATCTGAATTTGATCCCTATCAACCTAGGGACTATGATAGTGAATCCCAGCTCTCAAGGCAGAGACAAGTAGGTTTCTGTGAGTTCCAGGTCAGCCTGGTGTAAAAAGGAGTTCCAGGCTAAGCAGGATCATATAGTTGAGACCCCCCCCCCCCGCCCCAGCTCAACAAATAAACAAATGGCAGGTATTCTACCTGATAAGATGGTTCATGTTGGCATTAGAGCCTCCAAAACCCAATAAGTCACATAGGCGGGCCTCACAGACCAACTGCCAAGGCAACAGCCACCATTTTCCCAGAATGCATTGGGCTCACCTCCCACCTTTACCTGTGACCACATCACCATCCATATATATATGGAATGCCCCCTCTCTCTCCCCTCTTCTCTTTCTACCTCTCTTTCCACCCCCCCCCCCAATAAAACCTCTTATATGTGGAACTGTTTGGGACTAGTGTGGTATGTCCAGAGGCAAGCCACTATTCTAACACATCAGTTCATACCCACAGTAATGCTTTAAGTTAGATTCTTTTTACTTCCCCAGTTCATTTCTTTCTCCTATATACACTATTAAAACTATTACTATTATGATATCTCCCTCAAACAATAGCATGATAGATACTTCTCACGTAGAAATAGTTACACTGTAAAATGATATTATATGATTTTTTCTTTAATTAATATAGCTATGTAGCAGTATATCATATCATATTGTTGAAAAGTCCAGGCTTTGTGGTTCATGGTTAGGTACCTTTATTTAGCTACAGTAAGAAGAACTAATTATCACTAAGAAACTTGAATTTATATGATTTGGTTTTCCTTTTTCCTTTTTCCTTTTTTTTTTCCAAGATAGGGTTTCTCTGTGTAACCCTGGATGTCCTGGAACTCACTCTGGTGACCAGGCTGGACTCGAACTCAGAAATCCCAAGTGCCTCCCAAGTGCTGGGATTAAAGGTGTGCCCACCACTGCCCAGCTTGATTTGGTTTTCTTATCTCTAAGATGCAGATACTGTGTTGGGATGTAGCTCAGTTGGTAGAGTACTTGCCTAGCATTCACAAAGCCCTGGGTTCAATCTTCAGTACTACATAACCTGTCATGATGGTGCATGACTCTAATCCCAGTACTTTGATAGTGAAAACAGGAAGATCAGAATTTCAAGGTGATCCTTGTGTACATAATATGTTCAAGGATAGCTAGGGCCATTGTGAAAGTGTCTCAAAAAAATAAACAAAGATGGCATCACAAATGGCCCTGAAGATTAAATGAAAAAGACAATAAAGCTGAAGTAGTGGTGTACACCTTTAATCCCAGAGGATCTCTGAGTTTTAGGCCAGCCTGGACTACAGAGCAAGTTCCAGAGCTAGAGATCTTAAACTGAAAACTGATCTCTGGGATGGTGTCCTGAGAGGACCTTGGGTGCAAGCTCTGCAGCCAGTCCCACAACACCCAGAGGAAGCTCCACTCCCAGGTGATCTAACACTCTCAGGATCAGAGGTGATGAGGACCCAACATCTGTCCCAACACTGGGAGTAACTGGGACCAGAGGGACCAGGCACACAGGAACTCCGCCAGCCCAGTGGCTCAGGTTCCTTTCAGTCCCACAACACCCAGTGGCTCGGGTTCCTTCCGGTCTCTCTGGGCTGGTGCCCTGAGCAGACCTTTGGCCCAGGCTCCACAGCCAGTCCCACAACACCCAGAGGAAGTGCTCTACAAGCCCAGGGTCACAAGATCCCAGAATCACAGGATCTCAGAGACAGCTTGACGCTGAGGAGTTCTGACACACCAGGATCATAGGAAGGACAGGCTCCAGTTAGATTTAGCAAGGGCAGGTAGCACTAGAGATACCAGGTGGTGGTGGTGGGGGGGGTTAAGAAAATAAACAACACAAACCAAGGTTAC
>NW_022196912.1:27300620-27301461 GCF_008632895.1 Mastomys coucha
AGAGAGACAACCCTGGAGATACAAAACCTAGGAAAGAAATCGGGAGTCATAGATGCAAGCATCACCAATAGAATACAAGAGATAGAAGAGAGAATCTCGGGGACAGAAAACACCATAGAAAACATTGACACAACAGTCAAAGAAAATGCAAAAAGCTCCTAACCCAGAACATCCAGGAAATTCAGGACGCAATGAGAAGACCAAACCTAAGGATAATAGGTATAGAAGAGAGTGAAGACTCCCAATGTAATGGGACAGTAAATATCTTCAACAAAATTATAGAAGAAAACTTCCCTAACCTAAAGAAACAGATGCCCATGAACATACAAGAAGCCTACAGAACTCCAAGTAGACTGGACCAGAAAAGAAATTCCTCCTGTTACATAACAATAAAAACCTCTCTCCTTCTCCTGCTTGCCTTGTGGGACTGAGCAACTGCAAGATCCTTGGACTTCCATTCACAGCTGCTGCTGACTATTGTTGACGAGTTGGACTACAGACTGAAATGTCACATCTATTATGGAGACACTCTTCACCCCTTCCCAAACTCAGACAACCTTTACAAATTCATCCCTCCATCATTACAAATTTATCTGTTCTGGATACTTTGTATAAACAGAGCCAAGCAGGTCACACTTTCTGGGCCTGGCTTCTTTCACATAATCCAGGGCCCATCCCAAATTCTGACCATTCAGCACTGTGTTCTTTTTTATAACAGAACCATGTCCCATTGTAGCATGACTTTAGTTGAATCAGCCTTCCCAAGGGGGGCATCTCTTGGCCAGGCAATTGACAGGCCCAACTGAGTGAACTCTCTTCAAGTGAAGAAGGCAGGACATTG
>NW_022196912.1:27301535-27301793 GCF_008632895.1 Mastomys coucha
CAGGACATTGATACAAAATGTTCTAATCTTTGGAGCACCCAGATTGTCCTGTCTCTTCCCAAGGCCAGGGGTATTATGTTCTTTCTACTAGGCCTTAAGTAGTGGCAAACCAGATGTTTACCAGGAAATGGAGGTGGGGACTTCAAAGGAAAGTTCCAGAAAGGAACTGGACTTTGCACTGAATCATCTACAAAGCTGGTAAAGAACAGAACGTCTGAGACTGTGCAGAGGTTACAGCGCTGCAGGTTCAGAGTTATT
>NW_022196912.1:27302404-27307222 GCF_008632895.1 Mastomys coucha
ATGCTTTGCTTGACATTTGTAACTCTTGTATCAAGTTTGAAGAAGAGGAATTTATAAGTTACTCTTTCCCTGAGATGAATGCTTTTTCAAATTATCACAGCTAATGAACCAGATTCTTTTTTCGAGACAGGGTTTCTCTGTGTATCCCTGGCTGTCTTGGAACTCACTCTGTAGACCAGGCTGGCTTTGAACTCAGAAATCCACCTGCCTCTGCCTCCCAAGTGCTTGGATTAAAGGCATGTGCCACCACTGCCCGGCTGGAACAAACTTTTACTGCAACTACTCAATGCATCTATGAATAAAAACAAACCACTCTCAAAACATATTACTATTACCAATTTGTGGAAGTGGTCATGCATATTAAAAGTTGCTTTACTATTTCTGCCAGTGACCTGCCAGAAAACCAGAAAGAAAATAACAAACACATTACCAAATTTATTACATGAGTTAACTTACCATTCTTCTTTTATACTGTCAAGATTATCTACTTCTTTCATTCTCTTTCTGCTACTGCAAAAGTTAAAAGAAACAAAATTAAAGTTTTCAACAGTACCAAAAAAAAACTTGAACTGACCAAATTCAACATGATCGTTTTCATCTAAAATGAACAAAATGCCCCACAGGGTGTGGAGGTATGTGCCTGTAAAATCTCTGCTCAAAGATTACTTTCCTACAGAGACTTTGTGTTTTCTCCAGCTGGGGATAAATCCATTAACACCCTCTCACAAATACCTTATATTTTATTCCTTCCTCTTAGCTTCTATCTTGATTTATCAGCATTTATTTCTGTGTTTAATAATTCTTTACCTAGCCAGGCAGTGGTGGAGCACGCCTTTAATCCCAGCACTTGGGAGGCAAAGGCAGGTGGATTTCTGAGTTCCAGGCCAGCCTGGTCTACAGAGTGAGTTCCAGGACAGCCAGGGCTACACAGAGAAACCCTGTCTCGAAAACAAACAAACAAACAAACAAACAATCTAAATATAGAATCGATATCGCCATCATTTCTTAGTACTCAACCCCTCTCTCCCCAACAACCCTTTTTCTTTCTTTGAGTCAGGCTGGCTTGGAAAGAAAGGCTGCCTGCCTCTGCCTTCTGAGTGCTGGGATTAAAGGTGTGAATCACAAAGCCCAGTTGTACAGAAATTTTTAAAACTGATTAACATTAACTAAGGCATTAGCTAATTCTCCCAAGCATTACTGGAGAATGCAGTACTACAAGTCCACAGCCATTAGCACTTTCACCAGAGCAGCTGTGTCTTGCGAAAGACCTTAAAGATCAAGCCTGTTGACATTTCTTCATAGAGCAAGAGGGTGGGAAGAGTCATTAGACCCTCTCCTGAAACCACCCTCCTTTATTTTCTAGCCTGTTGAATATGATGCTAACAAGCTATGCTTGGTAGGCTTCTTGGTGGGCACTGGGATTTATGGAGCATGGAAGTGAAGAAAGGTGGTGGGGGGCTGGGCGGTGGTGGTGCACACCTTTAATCCCAGCACTTGGGAGGCAGAGGCAGGTGGATTTCTGAGTTCGAGGTCAGCCTGGTCTACAGAGTGAGTTCGAGGACAGCCAGAGAAACCCTGTCTCGAAAAACCAAAAAAAAAAAAAAAAAAGGAAAGAGAAGAAATGAAAAGAAAGGTGGTGGGGGAACTACATTTATGAGCTATGAGGGAGCCATTGCCCTTCCTCAGTTAGGGTAAGCCTTCAACGATGAAGCTGCTTTGGGGTTACCTATCCTCCTGTAAGCACCCTGTCCCTCGTGACCTAAAAGTAAGCCCTAGAAATCCAAGTGAAGCTGGATTCTAATGGAGTCCACACTTCTGTCTGTCAACGGTGCTCTGCTAGGGTGAGTGGGCATTTGTGTGCTCCTCCACAGTAAAGGTTCACTTAAAGTATTCATGTCAGACTGGGGTGTAACTCAGTGGTAGAGGATGTATTCAAGCTTATGAAAAAAGCCTGGGTTTGAGCCCCCAAAAGGAGCGCGGGGGTGGGGAGGGGATTAAATGCTCAAGGAGCTGGAGATATAGCTTTACTGAGTGAGAGCAATGGCGACTCTGCCAGAGAACCTGGGGTCAATACCTAGCTCCCATATGGTGGCTCATAATCATCAGTAACTTTAGTTTTAAGAGATGACGCCCTCCTCTGGCTTCCACAGGTACCAGGCACAAAAATGGTGCATGGGTATGCATATGGACAAAAAGCTGGCCACATACAGGAAATAATATTTCGTAAGAGTAAGTGCTCAAGTAGTAACTGCTATCTACAGTATTCCTCCCAGTACTCAAGTGCTCTTTCCTACCTGAATACATTTTGACCTTTGCATTTCACCAGTACCTAGCACTAACATCAATGTTATCACACCAGTCTTCCCTGTATCAACATCAAGATAACTCAGGAGAAGAATCACGCCAGCAAGACCAGCGCACTTGGGAATGTGAGAATCCCCAGTTCAAGTCCCGCCTGGAACTTGATAAGGACAACAGTCAACACAGATAATCAGTTCCCTGTTTTTCATCTCAAATTACATAGAAAGGAACAAACATTGGAAGACACGCTAACGTTCATTTTTGCTGAGAAGTGATAAACTTTTATTACCACGAGTTTAGAAAAGGGGAGGGAAATACTAGAAGAAAAGAAAATCAATTAGGAAAACAGTGAACATCATCTTTCCAAAATATCAGTTAAAGTCAGTTAAGGAAGGCTGGTGAAGTCAATTACGAAACGATCGGCGAACTAGTCATCCTGTATTTCTGGAGTGCGCGTTTCGCAGCGTTCGCCTTTGGAAAAGGAGACTTCTCCACAGCACCAAACTCGAAGTTTCTGGGCGCCTTCAGAGAAAGAAGCGCGATGTCCTTCTACCGGCCAGCAGAGTCGGAGCTGCAGCGCCGCACTCACCTGGGTTGGGCGGAGGCCTCCGTCCGCCTGCGTCCTTCCCCGGCCGCAGTGGCGCGGGCCACAACCCCCAGTGCCGACTCACTGCGGCCCAGAAGCGTCGCGGTCGCAGGCGACAGCCCAGGGCGCCTCCCGGGAAACGCCCGACCGATCCCTCACCGGTCGAACGCGCCGCGGAGCCAGGAAACTCACCTTAGGGCGCGGCCCCACGGCCTAGTCCTCGGTCCCCGGGGGCGGGCAAGCGCCACCGCCGCCGCCGCCGGGCTGAAGCCCCTCAGGCCCGGAGCACTGGGAAACCCGCTCGGGACCAGCGGCCTGGCCGCGCAGATCTGACCCGCCGGCCGGCGCGCGCCGGGGACGGCTCTGCGCGGCTCCGAGGAGCGCGCCACTGGCCGACGGGAACGCGCCTGGGACGGCTCCGAGGAGCGCGCCTGGCTGACGGGAACGCGCCGGGGACAGCTCCGAGGATCGCGCCTGGACTACGGGAACGCGCCGGGGACGGAGGCGCGCGGCTCAGCCTGGACTACGGGAATGCGCCCGGGACGGCTTTGTGCGGCTCCGAGGAGCGCGCCCGGCTGACCGGAACGCGCCGAGGGGGCCTGGCTTCTTGTGGCGGGTTTTCTTAGGCTGCCGCAAAGCGCGCACTAATGGCGGCTGCCTTATTTCTGCTGCCGGCGCCTGTGCTTGTTGCTTCCTTAGGAGGCACGGAAAATGTTAGGATCTCGGTGGACGTTCACTTGATAATCCAGCGTCTACCTATTTCTTTCTATGCCTCCTGTGCTCTTCCTTGGAGAGATCTTCTTGCATCCTGTCTGTTAACTTCACCTTGAGCCCTATCATCTGACGGCTAAGCCCGCCCTTTGCGTTCTAAAAAAGGCTTTTTACAAAGACCACTTTCTTCTATAGGGTTTATTTGTTTGTGTATATATTTGGGGTGTGTGTGTGTAGACAGGGTTTCTTTGTGTACCTGGCTGTCCTGGAACTCATGCTATAGACCAAGCAGGCCTGGAACTCAGAAATCCTCCTGCCTCTGCCTCTGAAATTGGCTTCCTATAGGATTTAGATTTGACTTCAGGATGCCCCTTATTCTACTCACAGCAAGGTCAGGCATATACTCTCTAAGTACCTGGCCTTTGTCCTGTAAGTGATTTGCAGAACTGCTTGTGATCACTACGTGTCAAAATACCAGCAGCTCTGACGTACCATTTTTAGTGAGGCATATCTTCTCCAGGTTCCCACACTTTTCACACCCTCAGCCTGAGCCAGGAAGCATCCCCTCCCCTTCTTGCCAATCCAGAAAGTACAATTGATTTTGGAATAAAATGTCTCTGATGTCCTGTGTGGTCTACTGTCTCCTCTATTCTTGGTTGGTCCCATTTTCTTACACGTCTTTCTAACCTTATTTATTCTTCCCTATACAGGAAACACACACACATGGGGCAGGGGTGGGATGGGGAGGAGGAGTGCGGGCAGAGAATAAGACCTTGTCTAGCTAATCCAGGAAACTATTGCGGATCTCATCGATTTTCCTCTATACAATAGTCTCTTTTTCATTGTTTTTCTTTGTTTTGTTTTTGTTTTTGAGACAAGATCTGTGTAGCTCTGACTGTCCTGGAACTCATTAGGTAGACCAGCTAAAGAGATCCACCTGCCTTGGCCTCCTGAATACTAAGATTAAAGGTGTGTGCCACTTTGCCCAAGTACAATCGTCTCTTAAATCTAAGTCTAGAGTTGTTTTTCGAGCTGGAACCATAGTTTTTTTTTTTTTTAACCTCCCAGACAAAGTCTTGCTACTAAGCTCTGCTATCACCTGTCTTAAGTTTGTTTTTCTGACTTTATCACAAATGGCCTATGGCAATGGATTGTAGCCCGCGCGGTCCTCTCGCCGCCGGGAAGAAGACACGCGGACACACTAGGTTCCTTCTGCAGCA
>NW_022196912.1:27310931-27311381 GCF_008632895.1 Mastomys coucha
GCAAACAGTTGTTTACTCGACAGTGGAAGTAGGCGCCATCTTGCCATGGCGAATGCCGGCTCCCTACAAATGGATCATTATAATGGACTTTTCCTTCCCATTGAAATCATCTTTCTACATAGAATCTAGATTTACACATAGGCACGGTGGCAGACACTTTAATCCCAGCACTCTGGAGGCAGAGGCAGGCGAATTTCTGAGTTTGAGGCCAGCCTGGTCTACAGAGTGAGTTCCAGGACAGCCAGAGCTACACAGAGAAACCCTGTCTTGAAAAACAAACAAACAAACAAAAAAACTCAAAAAAAAAAAATACCCATGGGGGTTATAATATACATAGTTATTTTGTGTATATGTTACATAGAATAATTGTTATATATTGTTAGTCTGGGGCATTCTCTACGGGAAACATTTATTTTATTTTAATGCAGCAAGTATATATATATATATATA
>NW_022196912.1:27311391-27313242 GCF_008632895.1 Mastomys coucha
TATATATATATATATATACTTTGAGATTTTTTTAAAAAATTTATATGTATATGTATGGGTGTTTTGCCTGCTTAAGTGTCTGTATACTATCATCTCGGGTCCTCCTGTGTCAGTCTGTCAAATATTAGTATCATAGGACCTCTCGGTCCAGACACTTCTTTGATCCTTCTATGAGGATCTAGTATTTTGTCCTTTTGTCCCTAGCCTAGTCCTATTATAGGGTTTGCTATAATAGCAATACAATTGGTCAGTGGTACTTGCTTCAAGATGCCCCCTAGTGAGACACCCAGAAGCAGATTGATGCAAAAGCAAGAGGTTTATTTTCGGGTGTGTCAGGGTGATTGACCTTTAATTAGTCCCTCAAGGCAAATGACTAGAAGGTGACCCCAAATGGTTATTACAAGCAGGTTTTATATGTTTTAGGGACACAGGTTACATCAGTAAGGTTACAGTTCAAATTTATTGGCTAAGCATACTGACCTTTAAATCTATTTGCTAGCAATCATGACAGGCATTTGAACTCTACTTGGGACTTTCCAGAAGGTCAGGTAACTATCAGTCAGTACATTCTGAGAATGTTTCACTCAAGAATGTTCCTGTGGGTGGAGAATGGAACTTGGCATAGCCTTGACTCCAGGTGGGAAGGGGAAACTGTAAGGAGGGTGTGGAACTGGGAAACCCCTTAGGGCCCCTTATTATTTCTGTTTAAAATTTGGTTTTGTATCCACTGAGTTGTCACTCTGTCCAGTGTATAATTTTGCCAGTGCCATTTACTTCAGAAAATTTTATTTCCTTGTTTGTTGATCAGGATTGGGGCAAATCAGTTTGTCATTGTGTATAATCTTTTCTGTTAAACTTCTGGATTTGGTTTGTTGGTGTTTTATTTTTTTATTTTATTTTATTTTTTATTTTTGACTTTTTGAGACAGGGTTTCTCTGTGTAGCCCTGGCTGTCCTGGAACTCACTCTGTAGACCAGGCTGGCCTTGCACTAAGAAATCTGACTGTCTCTGCCTCCCAAGTACTGGGATTAAAGGCGTGCGCCACCAGTGTCCAGCTGGTGTTTTATTTTGTTTAAAAATTCTGCTTTAGTTGTTTGATGGTGGTACAGCCCTTTAATCCCAGCTCATGGGAGAAAGAGGTAGACAGATCTCTGAGTTTGAGACCAGTCTGATCTACAGAGCAAGATCTAGGACAATTAGGGCTACACAGAGAAACCTTGTCTCAAAAATCAAACAAACGAGCCAGGCAATGGTGGTGCATGGCTTTAATCCTAGCACTTGGGAGGCAGAGGCAGGTGGATTTATGAGTTCGAGGTCTACAACAAATGGTCTAAAACAATGTTGTTGCCATAGAACAGGGTAGAAGATATTTTTTTCCTTTCTTATTTATTTATTTATTTATTTATTTATTTATTTTTGGTTTTTTGAGACAGGGTTTCTCTGGATAGCCCTGGCTGTCCTGGAGCTCACTTTGTAGGCCAGGCTGGCTTCGAACTCAGAAATCTGCCTGCCTTTGCCTCCCAAGTGCTAGGATTAAAGGCGTACGCCACCACCACCCAGCTTTCCTTTCTTATTTTTAAAAGTTATGTGCACATGTGTCTGCATATGTGAGTGCAAGTGTCTGTGGATTCCAGATGAAGGTATCATACCCCTAGCACTGGAGTCCAGGAGGTTTTTTTTTTAATCCATTTGGCTAGGGCACTAGAAACTGAACTCAGGTCCTCTGCAATGCTGTGTATTTCCCACCCTCCTCCAGCTTTCTGGTTTTGTGAGATTCCCGGATGGACCCCCACACTCAAATTCTGGGAGCGACAACCCCACACACCACCAAGACACGGACTTGATGCAATC
>NW_022196912.1:27313390-27328988 GCF_008632895.1 Mastomys coucha
TTAAAGGTATCATTTACACCTTTAATCCCAGCACTTGGGAGGCAGAAGCAGACAGATCTCTTTGAATTTGAGGTCCTCCTGGTTTACAAAACAAGTGCTAGGACATCCAGGGAGGGCTACACAGAGAAACCCTATCTCAACAACCCCCCCCAAAAAGTAATTTTTATTTACATAATTTATCATCTTTTCTTTAATGATATATTTTTATGTCATTTATAAGAAATGCCTTCTTATCCTATGATTATAAAATTTTTGAGTTAAAAAATTAACAACTTTGTAACAAGAATAAAACATTCTAGCTAGCCTGTATAAAAGACACACAGTGCAGGTATCTTCTTTATAACCCATAAGCCTAGATGGGGCAGGGTTGGAGCTATCCTAACTCATTTCCCAGCCATAATGCCGCGTGTTACTTGCTGTTTTGCCTGGCAGTGTGCTCATGGCCCATCTCCTTTCATGCTAGCCTCCTCCACCTCTGTGTCCTTTCCTCTCCCTTTGGTCTCTCCTGGGAACCCTCACTTAATCCTCAAGTCCATCTTTCTCACTTTACCCAACCACAAGATCTAGCCTTTTATTTACCAGTTAAATCAGGGATCAAGGTTTACATAACATCACCTGGTATACTGCTGTGTTGGAGGCAACCAGATCTTGGGGAGCGAGTATTTAGCATTAAATACACAGTAACATCAGACCAACCCCACTACACAGCTTTATATATGCCTCTAATACATTTAAAGTTCATCTTGATACATGAGATAGTAATAAAGAGATTTTATGCATAATGTATATCCAATTGTCCTAACATCATTTATTAAATATATATATATATATTTTTATAGTCATCAGGGTGGTACCTATTTCTAACCCCAGTTGCTAAGGACACTGAAATACTAAGGTTCCAAGTTTGTGTAGAGGCTAGCCTGTGTAACTTAGTAAGATCCTGTGGGGACAAATGGCAAGAGTGATGGTCAGTGGAAGAACACTGGCCGAGAATGCTTCTCTCTCTCTCTCTCTCTCTCTCTCTCTCTCATTCCTTCCCCTTCTGCCCCACCCCCCCAAGCAGTTAGGATCTTACAATGTAGCCTAGATTGAACTTCAACTTGCTGCATAGTCTAGGCTAGATTTAAAATAGAAACTGTTGGGCTGGAGAGGTGGCTCAGTGGTTAAGAGCACTAACTGCTCTTCCAGAGGTCCTGAGTTCAATTCCCAGCAACCACATGGGTCGCATGACCATCTACAATGGGCTCCCTATGCGTTCTTCGTCTGTGTCTGAAGACAGTGACAGTGTACTCCTATACATAAAATAAATCTTAAAAAAAACAATAGAAGCTGTTTTGGCTTAGGGATTACAGACCTGTGTCACCATCCCCAGCCTTTTTTTCTTTCTTTTTTTTTTTTGAATCTCTCAAAATCCAGGTTCTGATCCCTGGGATAGGACAAACATGTTGAAAACAGCAGAGATCTTTAGATCTCTGCCTGAGGTCCCTCCAGGGCTTAGTTTTTGGTTGTTCCCAAAGTAACCAAACTTAGTATCTTTTTAATGCTTGTAATTTATTTCTTTTTATTGTGCTAGTTTGATATGGGAGGGGGGGTTATACAATGTAGTCATGTGTTTTGCCATTACACTATATTCCCATCTTATTTGTACATAGTTTTAAATAAAGTTCAAAAAGTATTTTATTGACTTACTTTTTTCTCTAGTACAACTGGGCCCTATGCTCTCCATGTTTTTTTTCTTTCTTTGTTTCTTTCTTTTTGTGATGCCTTTGCCTTCATTTTGTAGTTCAAAATGTATCTCGAGAGAAGTTCCTTAAATCCTTGCTTGGAGTAGGGGGCTCTTGCTTCTTACCTATCAGTTGTACTTTACTGGTTCCTTGTCCTTTGTTGTTGAGCTCTCTTGAGAACTAGAGGGTCTCACTATGTAGCTCTGCCTGTCCTGGGTCTCACTATGTAGACCAAGTTGGCTTTGAACTCATATAGAACCCCCTGCCTCTGCCTTCCAAATGTTTGCTTTTCTGGAATTCAAACTACTCTGTACATAGACTTCTATATTGTGAGGACTGAACGAAGCTCATTAATTTTACGTCTGGGGTCTTACATGGTTAAAATGTTATAACTATGAAGTTATTTGGTTTGTACTGGAATTTATTCACTTTTTTTTTTTTTTTAGTGTAATAATCAGGGGAATTTCTGCCCAAACAAAGAATAGGCTCTCAATATATTTTTTTTTTTTTCCGAGACAGGGTTTCTCTGTATATCCCAGGCTGTCCTGGAACTCACTCTGTAGACCAGGCTAGCCTCGAACTCAGAAATCCACCTGTCTCTGCCTCCCAAGTGCTGGGATTAAAGGCGTGCGCCAGCACCGCCCAGCGGCTCTCAATCTTTGATAAACTGTGATGCTTTAAAATAAACATTTATTCTCCCCTTAATAACTCTAGATCTTTTCATATTACATGTACTTTAATTTTTTTTTTCTCCTTTGGAAGTGTTTTGTCTTAATTCTGCACACGGATAGGATGGAGATAAAAGATGCTACTGAAATCATTCTAGTAGACTTTTACTAGAGTCATGGGGAACAACACTTCTACTTTGTTTAAAGATATAGAGTTCCTCCTGACTTGAGTGGCTCAAGCCTTTTATCCTGGAGCTTGGGATGCACAGTTCAAGGCTAGCCATAGTGAGTTTAAAAAAAGGATGCAGGGTTCCTAGGGTTGTTTTTTAATTAGTTTATCTTGAGTGGACTACGGTAGGGGCTTCTATCCTTCACTGCGGTTATCATTTGGACAGTGATGCAAAGTGCAGCCCGAGTTCATTAAGGGTCTTGCCTTAAGTAGCTAAGCCACTGGAACCCCCACCCCCACCCCCGCACCGCACCCTCCTTTTCATTCCTGCTACTCAGCGCTCCGTCGGCCGTTCCTTGCGTCATCCAGGCCACAGTAGGAGTCTGGAATCTGGGGTCCTCCGTCTCAGTCGGGCGTTGAAGGGTCCGGACTACGTTCCACGCGGAAACTCGTCCTGCACCCTAGCCAGCGCTGCCCACCCCCCAAGTCTAGACAAGCCAGCAAAAGCTGCCCACAGGGGAGTTCCCAGCCCAGAGCGCCTCCCCCAGGCCTCCCGCCGAGGGCTGACGTCACGTCGAGGCGGGGCCTATGGAGAGGGAAGGGCTGCGCGTCCTCGCAGCGCCCCGCAGCGGCCGCGTCCGGAAGCGGCCTTGTCGGCCCTGCGGCGCCAGAGCCCTGACGCACGGAGCTCGGGAGAGAGAGAGAGGGAGAGAGAGAGAGAGAGAGAGAGAGAGAGAGAGAGTGAGAGAGAGAGAGAGAGAGAGAGAGAGAACGAGAGAGAAAGGGGCAGACATGGCGGCTCCGCTCGGCTCCCGCTGAGGACGGCTGAGCGGGTGCAGGGTCTGTGCGGCTGGCCTGCGGCCTCGCTTCCGCCTCCCGCTCCCCGCCTCCTCGCGCCGCCGCTGCCTTCTGATCCGCTCTAGCCTGTCGGGCCTGCGTCCCGGAGAGGCAACGCGAGCCGGCCCGGCAAGGCTCCGCCGGCCCCTGCCCGCCGGCGGGCCGGCCTTTCTCGCCTCTCCCGGGAGCGGCGGGCGCGGCGTGGACCCGGTCCCCCTAGCTGGACCATGGTGAACACCCGGAAGAGCTCTCTGCGCCTTCTCGGGTCCAAGTCTCCTGGGCCCGGGCCTGGGCCTGGGGCCGGAGCGGAGCCGGGGGCGACCGGCGGCAGCAGCCATTTCATCTCCTCTCGGACCCGCTCCTCCAAGACGCGCGCGGCCAGCTGCCCGGCAGCTAAGGCCGGGGGAAGCGGCGGCGCCCTGGACGAGGCCCGGGTAAGAGCGGCGGCCCGCGGCCGAGGCTTGAGAGTGCTGGCCCGGCCGCCCGGGCTTTGTCTGGCCGGAGACTGTCTTGCGGGTGCGGTGGAGGGTGGCAGCCGCCGAAGGGCCGCGACTCCAGCACCTTTGCTGTGCCGGCCCGGTTCTTTTGTGTAAAGAACGGCACTTGAGTCCGCGGGAGATGGCTCTTGGGGTCCTTTTCGGGGACATTAGAACGGCCTGCCATCCGTGTCCTTGCCCGGCTTCAGAGGGGGGAATTCTAGAGGAAGCAAGAATGGAGGGCTGCAGTCCCTGGCTTGGAAAGGGAGAAGAGAGAAGTGAAAGTTTTCTGCGGTGTCAAACCCTTCTTGAAAGTGTGTCAGCTCTTGCCGCTGTCTTAAGTTTACTTAGTTTGGGGGTGGTTCAAGTTGGTAAGGAAGTGAACAGAGCTCCAGTTGGCAGGCAGGCAGGGAGGGATGCTGAAAAAAGTTTGTGGCTGCTCTGACAGCAACTTTAAAAACAGCCTAAGCTTAACGCCTCTGTAGGCGAGGCAGATCAGATACGGTGCTGTAAGCTGTAGGGTGAGCCAGCCAGCTAACCCAAGGTTCTAGTAGAGAGCAGAGGACTTTCAAGTCACAAAGGGAGTATGTAGAATGGGCATCGCGATCCCAAAGTGACATGGTTTCTACATTTCTGTGAAGGAAATGGTTTACAAAAGTCAAACTAGCATTGTTGTGGTCCGTACAATTGCAGAAGTGACACTTGAAGAAGCAAGAGTTGCGATCGGAGATCCTGAACTTTTATCACCTGTAGTGTAAAATATGAAACTAGCTTAAAATGTCACTTTTAAGGTTAGCGAGAAGTTTGTGTTACTATGAGATTGGTTCTGAATTCAAGGAGTGAGTTAATTCTGCCTAGAAAGAGGTTAAGTTTCTAAGAGTAATTTGGCTGAACAGTGTTGTTTATTTAAAAGATTCCTTTAAATCCACACCATTTTTGTTACTTAACATATGTAAGGTTTTGAAGGGATTTGCAAAGTTGTGGCTTGTTTATACATTTTCTCTGTGTTTTATATTGTTTTGACACTAATCAGAATGAATATTCGTATATACAACAGAAATGCTATGTATACGCTTAGTATACACAGCAATCATGCTATGAAATATATTTATTATATCTTTGGAAATCTTTTTTTTGTGAGAAATCTGGAAAGTATTTTTTAGCTGTCTTAATTTAGTAGACTTTTAGGAGTGTATAGAGTTCTTTTGGTTGAGCGAAGTATTCTGGAGGTTTTTTTTTTCTTCTCCAGAAACCATCCTAATGTACAAATTTCTTAAATTCTTAAATTTAATTTCTTAAATTTAAATTTAAATTCTTAAATTCACATTCTTAAATAATTTTAAGGAACAGTGTGCCCTTTATTTACACTTAAAGTGCAAGTTAAATATTTGGAGCATAAGCATGTAATTGTATCATGCCATGAATGCCTAGTCTATCAGAGCAGTGTCAGACTCATCTGAGGCAATTAGCTCATCTCTCACTGATCAGTTTGTGGTCCCATCTTTGAATTCAGGGATCTCATGCTATCTTTACCCCCTGAGGAATAAGGTGAGGTAATTTGTCAGGCAGCTGTTATGGAGATGTTAAAAGGCAAAGAATCAATAGTCTAATGTAGAAATGAACACTTGGTAGCTTTTAAATTGCCAGAAGAATGAAAGATACTGTTTTTCTGGAAGGATATTAATGAAACATTATCTTGAGAACTCTTTTTAAAGTGTTTTAAAAGACCATAAACAGTTGGCTCTTAAGATTTACTTTGAAATATTTGCCTTTCATTCTTAAAGGGATTTACATTGTAGCTATAGCAGATGATGAATCTAAATTGCTCTCTGAGAAATTTTTGAGATACTCTCGTGCTGTGAATGAACTATTGGACCTATAGAAGAGAAAAGTTACAGGTTTGAACTTACTATGTTTATGTAGTGTTACCTATCCAAAACATGTTATGTATTTCTTGTGTATTTCTGAAGTGAATTGTTTTGAATCTGGCTAGCCCTTTAATTTGTTTTTTATGTTTTTGGAATTTAGCTCTCCTAGTTCACCCTTTCTGGTGCTTAAACATATGGTCTGTGTTTGTGGGGACTTTAATGGGCATTTCTTCCTGTCTGGAAAGCCTAATTCAATGGGAATCGGATTGATACTTTGTTGCTTTAGAAGATCCTCTGTTACATAGTGAGACTTGAACTCTTTTCTCTTTGTACATTTTAAAGAGTTTCTTTTTTCCTACTTATGTGCTGCTTCCTATATTTTATTTATGTTGGCTTTTCCTCCCCTTCTCATGGTTTTTAAATTATTTCATTCATTTTACTTGTTATTTCTTCATTTCTCTCAGAAAATCATAGCTCCAAGTTATTCCTAGAGTTTTGACTTTTTCTTAAATGATGCCTATGTAGGAAAATAGATAAACTAGGATGCATTCTGTGTGTATTGAAATGATTTTTTCAGTATCTTTTATTTATTTATTTATTTATTTTTATTATTTATTATTATTTTATTATTATTATTTATTTATTCATTTTTAGAGACAGGGTTTCTCTGTGTAGCCAGAACTGTCTCAAAAGCAAGCAAACAAACAAACAGCCCTGTAAAGGGAAGCTATGATTTGGGTGTAAATAAATAACCTAATTTAAAACAAGGATAAACCTGTAAAACTGCCATCACCCTGAAAACTACAGGAACAACATCACTTCCATATTTTTCCTGCTCTCTTTAATACTTCTCTTGTCACCAATGTTATTTTTAGGAATGATACAATGTTTACTTTTTGCTTTGATACAGTGTAATCTTTTGTGGGTATGATACAGTGTATTTCTTTTTAGGTGTAATGCAATATTTTCAGCTGTAGTCAATATCATGTGGAGTAGCTTTCCAGAATTATTTATCTGGCATAATTGAAACTTTGTTGGCTTTGACCGCTGCCTCCCTGTTCTTTATCCCTTTAGCTCTTGGCACTCATCCTTGTTCATTCTGCATATCTGAGTTTGCCTGTCTTCTGTTGTACATACAAATGAGTTCATACAGTATCTTTTCATGTCTGGCTTAGTTCACTCAGCATAATGTGCTCCAAGTTTGCTATGTTATAAATGAAAGAATTTCCTTCTTAAATATTGAATATTTCAGTGTATATACTTTCTATACACATACACCATATTTTCCTTATTAATTTTTCTGGTTTGTGGCATTAGTATTTTTATATCTTTTCTATTATGCATAATGCTACAGTAGATATGGAAATGCAGTTACCTCTTTGAAAAATTTCTTTATTTTTTTTTATTTTTCAAGATAGGATTTCTCTGTAGCCTGGCTGTCTTTGAACTCAGAGATCTGCCTGCCTCAGTTTCTTATGTGCTGGGATTAAAGATGTGGGCCACCAGGCAGGGTACACCTCACTAGAGTCTTGATTTCAGTTCCTTTGGGTAAATATACAGAAGTGAGATTGCTGAATCATATGGTGGTTCCATTTTATGGTTTTGAGAATCTCCCACTGTTTTCCAGGGTTGCTACACCATTTTCCCTACCCACTGATATGAAATAAAATGGGGTTCCCTTTGGTTACATGCTCACCAACACTTTATGGATATCCCCCCTTCACCTCCTTTCCCTCAACTTCTGACAGGATTTCTCTGTGTACCCCTGGCTGTCCTGGAACTTGCCATGTAGACCAGGCTGACCTCAAACTTGCCTCTGCCTTCCTAGTGCTCCATTTAAAGGGTTTAAAGGTGTACACTACCATACACTGCTACTTTTAAGAATATATATTTTAGCCAGGATGTAGTGGAGAACTCCTAAAAGCTCAGTAGTCAGAGGCAGGCAGATATCTATGAGTTTGAGGCCAGCCTGGCTTGCCTGGTCTCTATATAATGAGTTTCAGGACAGCTAGAGCTATGTAGTAAGACCTTGTCTTGAACCCCCATTTATTTATTTTTTTTAAATTTGTATTTTTCTAATGAGTAATGTGCAAATTTTCAATATGCCCGTTAGTCATTTGTATGTCTTCTCTTGAGAAACATCTATTTAGGGTTTTAATTGTTCATTTTTGATGATGGGGATCTAATCCAGAGTAAGCCCGTATTCCGTCACATCTTTTGATAGTTTCTTAGAACCTTTCCTGGATGTTCCTAATTTTTTATTACAGATAAATCATGATTTCTGACAGCCAGCTGGGCGGTGGTAGGATTACCACTTGTTCTGAGAACTATTGGAGCCCAACTGTGTTTGTTTTGGAATGGAAATTGATGCTATTTAAGGGGCTACCTCAAAGTCCTACATTACTTAGAGCTGTTGGACACTTTTGCTTAGGAAATGAACATTTATGTGTATAGCCAATTTGAGTTTGTCTTGATATTAGGTATTGGGTTTTACAATAGGAATATTTTACAATTTTATGTTTCCTTTCTTGGGGAGAATTTTGGGCAAAATGCCTTACCTGGGAGGAAAGATGTAATGATTTTTGGATAAAATGTTATATGGGAGTACAGTGCTGGTGGAGAAAGTGTATGTGGTGTATGTGTTAACTTGAAATGTAAGCTACAGCTGGCAATGGTAGTATATGCCTGTAAATTTGGGCTCTTGAGAGAGATACTGAGGCAGAAGGATTGTCAAGAGTATGAGGGCAGCTGAGGGTACAGAGTGAGTTTATAAACATTTGGAGCTGCTACATAGTGAGAACCTGTCTCAGAAAATCAAGGTGAGTGTGTGGAATAGGGAGCCTGGGCATGGTGCTGCACAACTGTGCTTCCAGTAATCAGATCAACCTTAGGAATTTGATGCTGGCTGGATGAGAGACCCTGTCTCAAAAATAAAACAAACAAAACTTAGAAAAAGCATCAACTAGATTTTTTCCCTTTGAGGTGGTGAGGATTCAATTTAGAATTTTGCACATGCTAAGCATATATTCTGTTCCTAAACACCCTGCCCCCTCCCCCTCCCCCCAATCTAGATGCCTTTTTAAGGATCTTATATGTAATGTCAGGTTGTAGTTTGTGTTGGTGTTTAAATAATTTGAATATATGCTGCTGTCAGATTGTAAACTTATGGTGCTCTTGAGTTATGAATATGCTGGTAGTGTTTTTCCTATTGTTTTGTTCTTATCTGGAGATTAAATATAGATTTTTTTTTTTTTTTGCTTTTTTTTTTTTTCTGAGACAGGCTTTCTCTGTATAGCCTGGCTGTCCTGGAACTCACTCTGTAGACCAGGCTGGCCTCAAATTCACAAATCCACCTGCCTCTGCCTCCCCAATGCTGGGATTAAAGGTGTGCACCACCACCGCCCAAGATATAGATTTTGCTTAAAGTCTTTCTCTAAGTTACTGAACATGGTGGCTCATTCCTGTAATCCTAGCACTGTGGAGGTTTAGGGAAGAGGGTTGCTTGAGTTTGAGGCCAGCCTGGGCTGGCTATATAGTGAGGTCTAGGTCATTATGGGTCATAGACCAAAACCTTCCCCAAAAAACAAATATACAAATGAGCAAACAAACACCAAACTAATAATAGAAAAAGCCCCTTTTAGGAAAGGCAGTGATGGTGTATGCCTTTAATCCCAGCACTTGGGAGGCAGAGGCAGACAGATCTCTGTGAGTCTGAAGCCAGCTTGGTCTACATAGGGAGTTCCAGGATAGCCAAGATTACACAGAAGAAACCCTGTCTCCAGAGCAGGGTAGTGGGGACGTTTCTTTAGGTTGTCTTTCTCTTTAAGAAGAGATTTTGTGGGCTGGAGAGATGGCTCAATGGTTAAGAGCACTGACTGCTCTTCCAGAGGTCCTGAGTTCAGATCCCAGCAACCACATGGTGGCGCCCAACCATCTGTAATGGGATCAGATGCCCTCTTCTGGTGTGTCTGAAGACAGCTACAGTGTACTTATATACATAAAATAAGTAAAGAAATCTAAAAAAAAAAAAAAGATGAAAGATGTCATGATAATCACCTCAACATGTATGTATATATATGTATGTATTATATAGTAATAAAATATATGTTAAAAAAAAGAAGAGATTTTGCTATGTTGATTAGGTTGGCCTTGAACTCCTGCCTTAGCCCTTTGAATAACTATATAGACAGTGTACCTAGTACCTTTAGACTGTGAGACAATTGGCTGTAGGCATCATGAGGAGAGGCACTCTATTTTATTTTCCTGTTAATTCCCCTATTCAGGACCTACTCCAACATATGACATAAACAAGATGCTCAATGTATCTGCTAATGGGTGAATGAATGGTAATTTGACGTGTGTGAAATGAAAATCCAGTGCTTAAATAATAGAGGACACTGCCTGACACTTATACAGCAGAGGACTGCCTGGTCTGGCCTCAGTGAGAGAAGACACACCTAACTCTGGAGAGACTTGAGACCCAAAATAGTTGGGAGGCCTGGCGGGGTGGGGTGTGATGATATCATCTTGGAGATGGAAGAAAAGGAATGAGATGAGGAACTGTCGTAGGGCTGACCTGGAGGGGGATAATGACTGGACTATAAAAAAAGATTAAAGATAATTAAAACAAAGCAAACAAAAAAGGAAAAAAAAGGAATAGAGGACAAATGAAATTTAGCCCCTACATTAAAAACTATAAATGTGTATATGGTAGGCATATGAGAATTGGTTCTGACAAAATAGCTGACATAGCCCAGCAGTGGTGGTGCATGCCTTTAATCCAGCACTTGGGAGGAAGAGGCAGGCAGATTTCTGAGTTTGAGGCTAACCTGGTTTACAGAGTGAGTTCCAGGACAGCCAGAAAAACCCTGTCTCAAAAAACCAAAAAAAAAAAAAACCAAAAAAAAAAAAAAAAAATCACTGACATAGATCAGTTATAGTTCTGGATTCTACCTTCTGAATGTTTTGATGGAATTCTTTCATGTTCTTTGTTGCTGAGATGTAGCTTCAAAGGAGATCCAGTCTTCTGTGTTGCTTAGGCTGTCCTTGAATTTGTACTCTATCTCAGCTTCCCAGGAAGCTAGGATGCTAAGCATACATCACTGTGACTGATGTGTTCTGCAAGTTGAGGTCCCATTCACAGTATAGTCTGCATGAGTTGCCCCTCCTGGAGTTGTACAGTATCATTCTTGAATGTTATGACTTTTGAAGTCTCCATACTCCAGCATAGTGCTTGGGATGAGGTAGGTATACCACAAAATCTACGCCTCTTAATTTTTAAAGCCTAGTGGGAGGGAGAAAAGTACATACTATAAAAATATAATTAACCCTTCTTTGAAATCTGGTGCTTTCTGTCTACATTTATTTGGATAACTTAGCAGCCTTTTTAGAGCTACCACTTGAACACTCAGTTCCTGTATGGGTTTTGGCTGGGGCCAAAAGCATCTGGAAATTATGTTTTCCTAATCATTGTGTCAGAAGTTTATACTCATTCTTATCTCCTTTTAGGTCTCTAAAGTCTTGGACACCTCACTTAGTGACAAATTTAGACTGAAGTGAGGAAATAAAAGAGTACTGTTGTAGTGAATTGACAGGGGCTTTTAGCTACAGACATTATTCTCATGTGCTACCCAGTCTCTTTGCATATTATGGTTAGTGAACTTAGTGGGACCTGGTTTTGCCTTAAGAGTATTTGAGAGACAATAAATGGAGCAATCTGGTACTTTTGGACTTTGGATTTTCAAGTTAATTAAAAAACCTATCAGCCCTCAGTTTTGTTTTTGTAGAAATGTAATTTCAGAGAAATAGAGAAAAATTAAAGTTTTTGTGTTAATATTTTTATTTATTGCAAAAATCTTTAGTGCTAGCCAACCTTATTTAAAGTACTTAAGATGATTAATAAAATTGAATCATTTATTAAATATTTGGTCTTCAAAAAGATACAGGGGAAATATTGTTCAAAGCCAGTATGTGGACTGTTGATGGCTTCAAGGGTAAAGGTACTAGCCACTGAGACTGATGGCCTGAGTTGATCCCTGAAATCCACATGATGGAGCTGGAGAACCAACTCCTATAAGTAGTCCTCTGACCTCCATACACCCACCACACACATGCACACACAAGAAACAAACAAATATAAAGAATAAAGTATAGTTTAAAACTAATCTCTGCGTTACAGTTTTGTACAATGTTTACCCTTTAGATTTACATACCTATTTGATTTTTGAGACAGTATCTTGCTGTGTTTAAGTCTCAAGCTGGACTTGAACTATTAAATCCTTTTGCTTTACTCTCTTAAGTGCTACCATACTTGGTTCTGGCTAAAGTTTTGGATTTTTTAAATTTTTTTTTTTTTTTTTGGTTTTTCAAGACAGGATTTCTCTGTATAGCCCTGGCCGTCCTGGAACTCACTCTGTAGACCAGACTGGCCTTGGATTTTTAATATTTTAATGTTTGAGCTTTATGTACCTTTAGAAGAAAATTTGAGTAAAAAAGTCACAGGTTGAAAATGTAATAGAAATTATAAAGTCATTTTTGCAAAGTTTCACTATTTAGTATATAATTAATTTATAAATATCTACCTTGATGAATGATGATAATTCCTAAGCAATTTAAATTAGAAGGTTTTTTAAAAAATATTTTATTATTATTATTGTTGTTATTCTGGAGAGCCTATATAGCCCTGGCTGGCCTGGATTTTGCTATGTGAACCAGGCTCCAGAGATCTACTTGTCTCTGCTTTCTGAGAATGGTAGGCACCACCATGCCTGGCTTATATTTTTGTTATTTTTATTTTTAGGTATTAATACATTATTTATATTTGTATGTTATTTTAATATACAAAGTAGTAGGTTTCATTAGGGCTTTTTATTTAGTTTTTTTTTTTTAATGGGGCTTCATATAGGCCATATTGGCTTTAAACTTGCACTATTATATAGCTCTTGGAGTGCTGAGATTATAGTTGTATAGCCTATCTAATTGATATAGTGCCCAGCATCAAATCCAGTGCCTCATGCATGCTAGGCAAACATTCTACTAACTGAGCTACATCCCTCATTAGAATATGTTTGTTTGTTTTTTGTTTTTTTTTTTTGTTTTTTTTCGAGACAGGGTTTCTCTGTGTAGTCCTGGCTGACCTGGAGCTCACTCTGTAGACTAGGCTGGCCTCGAACTCAGAAATCCACCTGCCTCTGCCTCCCAAGTGCTGGGATTAAAGGCGTGCACCACCACCGCCCGGCTTAGAATATTTTCATGTATATATTTTATTATCTTTTGTTCTTGTTGGGAGTTAGCACATTTTTGTCGTTAATATTTCACTGGAAATCTGCTATATAGAGGCATTAGCACAGTTAAAAAATAATGAGGTATTTATCTTTTTAATAAAGCCTAGTTGTTCTAGGTTATGGAAAACAGTGCTTACTAGGTGGGGTGACCATTATTTGCCTGCAGTCAGTCTGTGCTTGTGCTAGAAGAACGACCAGTGTCCTCAACACTCAGCTGAATATGATATGTGAATAGGTGCACATACATAAGTTTATATGAGTAATATTTAGTTCTAGATCTCATTTTAGTTTTTAACTCTTTATTTTCAGCCTCTGAGTGGTTGTGGATACATATAGTCAATGTCTGGTTGCTGTCTGATTGATACCTTCATAGAGTGTACCTTTTGCATTAATCATACACTTTCAAGTCCTGAGTGAGTACTTACAATGCTTCTATATTGCTCCAATTAAAACTTTTATACAGTGCCTCTTGTAGATTTGGTATGGGAACAGTGTTGAGATAGATCCTAGGAATAAGTAGATTATGCATGTACTAAAAATAATGGTTACTCCAGATTTTCTGTTTTTGTCTCTGTGTCTAGGAGTAGTGTATAAAAGTTCTTGTATTTCCACATTTCTACTGATATTTAGATATTTAACATTGTTTCTTTAATTACTGGCTTTGAGCAACTCACTATACCCATATTAATTTTATTTTGATTTTGTTTATAAAATGCCAGTTAAGGTCTTCCCCTGAACCCCTTTATTTTTTGTTGTTGAAGTCATTATTTTTTCTTGTTTTCCAAAGTATTCCAGACCATTGATTTGTGTGTGTGTGCACATGCACACAGGTGCCCATGAGTACATGTGAGTAGGTCAGAAGAGGACATTGTATGTTCCTCTGTCACTCTCCACCTTCTTTCCTTGAGATAGGGTCTCCCACTGAACCTCGACTCCCTGTGCTTTGGTTAGGCTGGTGGTAGTCAAGCTCTGGCACTTCTCCTGTGTCTGTCCCTCTACCCTCCACCACTGTGCTTGGATTACAGGTACATATGGTTATGCCTAGCTCTTTTTCTTTTTGATGTGAGTGCTAGGGAATTTAAATTCAGGTGTTAATGCTTTTGTAGCAAGCAGTCTTATCCACTGAACTATTTGTCCAGCCCAGCTTTAAGTTTTTATTCCATGATGGAGGAATACTATTTATTTTTGACCTTGCATACACATATAGTTTAACTTCTGTATTTCCCCTATCCCTACCCCCTTTCTTTTTTTCTTTCTCTGACATGGAGTTTAGCCATTTTGTCCAGGCTGTTCTTGAGTTCCTGGGCTTAAGTGTCCTTTGTGTCTCTGAAGTAGCAGAGAATTTTCATGAATGTTTGCCTGCAAGTATGTATGTGCACTATTTGTGTGCTTGGTGCCTATGAGGGAGGACATTGAATCCCTGGAATTGGAGTTACTTATGGTTGTGAGCCTTTTATGTGGGTGCTAAGTGATCCTGGGTTCTTCTAGAGAGCAACAGGTAATGAGCCATCTCTCTAACCCCCGCCCTGTTGTCCCCCAACCCCCTGCTCCCCAGGACAGGGTTTCTGTGTGTAGACCAGGCTGGCCTTGAACTCACAGAGATCTGTCTTTGAATAAGAATGAGTTTTGAGTAGAGCTGGGAGTTGGTTGCAGCAGGGGGCTTTGTGGTTGGGAAGAGGTCAACCATGAAGAGCAAGTCCCTGTTTGGCTTGGTGGGGGCATGGCCCAGGGTACAAGGTAGGTTGGGAAAGGTCAAGATTCACTGGATATGTGTGTAAGGAAACAGATGACCCCACAGCCCAGTTTTGACTTAGCACAGACTACCTCTTGTAGCTCCGCTTGCAGCAGTTACTGGAAAGGCTAGCTAGCACTGATTTGGCTGTCCCTAAGCACTGTCCAGGGGAGTGACCACCATAGAAATCCTGGGAGCATTTGGCCAGGGCCAGCCGTTTGCTGAAGCGTACAGCTTCATTTAGCTCACAGTGGCCAGGCTGTCTTCATTTGCTTCTACATCCAGGAAGGTGTATCCCATAGCTTTGTGAGCCTAGATGTCTGCTCTGTCTCCTGCCCTTTTTTATGAGACAGTCTCGCTGCTAGGTAACGTTGGTTTTTCTGGAATTTTGTGTAGAAGAGGTTGGCCTTGAACTGAAGGTGATCCTGCTGCCTCTGCATCCCTGTTGCTGGTATTACTTGTATATGCTACCATGTTTCTCTCTCTTTCAGGGCAACTAAAATCACTGGGTTAGAGTTGTTTTTATTTTAGTTAAAATTTGTGTGTGTGTGTGTGTGTGTGTGTGTGTGTAGGACACATGTGCCACAATGTGCATGTGGAGGCCAAAGGACAACTTTGTAGTTCATTCTTTACTTTTATCTTTACTTGAGTCCTGCCAGGCTTTTGAAGTAAACAGCTTTGACTCTTTTAGCTAGGCAGTGGTGGCACATGCCTTTAATCCCAGCGCTTGGGAGGCAGAGGCAGGCCGAATTCTGAGTTCGAGGCCAGCTTGGTTTATAGAGTGAGTTCCAGGACAGCCAGGGCTACACAGAGAAACCCTGTCTTGAAAAACCAAAAAAAA
>NW_022196912.1:27329010-27334838 GCF_008632895.1 Mastomys coucha
GCATCAGATCCCATTACAGATGGTTGTGAGCCACCATGTGGTTGCTGGGAACTGAACTCAGAACCTCTGGAAGAACAGTCAGTGCTCTTAACCGATGAGCCATCTTTCCAGTCCCTGCTGAGACATCTTGCTTGATCTGTATTTTAATTTTTATAGACTTGCCCTACAAAGAGTCTAAATAAAACTACTCTCACTCTACAGTAGTCTCAGCACTTAAGTGTTAGGTTTTAACTTTTCTTGAAAGGTAGGGACTGCCACATCCCTTATAATCTTTAGTATGTCAAACAAGAATACATATCTAGTAAATGGTGTGGAAGGAATAAATAAGTGGAGATAAGAGCTGCCAAGTGTCTGCATTTAAGACCATATGTCCTTACGCTTTTAAGAGTCTTTACAGTTTTGGATTCATAGTGGTAGTGTTCCATGTGGGGTGGAGACTAACTTCCAAGTCTGTGGTAGTGTCTCTACTCGGTCACAGATAGTGTGCACTATCTGTCCCCACTGCCCACTACTATTTGAGATCAGGGTTAGAACCTTGTGTCATGGTACTACTCCTTTTTCATTTCCAGATTGAAAACAAAAACTGTCACCCAGAGAATTCTGTCTGGAAGAGGTGCATCTGAGTGACTGCAGACTGTTTCTGTTTCTTTGTACCTTCTGGCCACTTGTCACTTGCATGTCTTTTTTTTTGTGCTTGCACATACTTTTGTAGTGATTGTTTAGGAACAGTGTAAGAAAGCACACTGCTTTTGGGATGTTTGAGGAACACTCAGGACATTTTCTGTGCTTGTAGTTTCAGGACTTGGTAGACAACGGCTGGCTTCAAGTAAATAAAGAGCAGTCCTAGTTTTGTTTTCTGCAGTCATGGTAACTTCTACCTCTGTGTATTTCTTTTTCTTTCTTTTTTTCTTTTAATAAATAAAAGGGAAAAAAAGGATCAGCTACATTTTTTTTTTTTTTGAGCTTTCTAATGAGTCCTGGAATGTGCCTAGTCATTCTCCACCCCCTTAAAAGATAGACTAAAAAGGAAATTGGAAAAGACTGTTCATACCTACAGACTATATGATCTAACTGTGGAACTTTTTGTCTCTTAATAGTTGTTTTATCTCTTTTAATTATTTCTGGTTTTTCACTTTCTGAAAATTTTGTGCTGTTAAAAATATATCAGTGTTGTGACTCTATCAACCCAATGAATTGTATTGATTTCAAGTAAGTCATTTTTACTCCTTCTCTTAATGTCTTCTGTACATAGTAGGTTTTCAATAAATGATTGCTAATTGAATTTATTTTTTTAGTCTAAGTTCTTTTCCTACTCTTGGTTTGTAATTACTCTGACAGATTGCTAAATGGCTGTGGGTAGATTGCATAATCTCTCTGAAATATCTTTGTCATGAAACCAGTAACACCTACCCTCAAAGGGTTAGGTTATAATTAGCTAGTAAAGTGCTTTGAAGATGAAAAAGCTAAAGTTGAGCATTATGATCAGGCTATTAAAGGTAAATTGTTAGTATCAGATTTGTAGATTAAAGCTTTCCCAAACCTTGAAGATAATTAAGTGGTGTTAAAATAATTATTTTGTACCTATTTAGATCTGGTTATTTGTATTACTTAAACCCTTAGATTCTTTTATACTACTGTTTATGCTGAGGTCTGGTCTTTGGTATGTCCATGTCGAAACCCTGTCATGGAAAAAGAAGTGAAGATGCAGGTCTAGTGCATCAGTTGGGATGCTGCACCTCAGATAATTGTGGTATTTACCTGAGGCCCTCAGACTTGCATACTGAGAATCAGTTAAAGGTCTTGTTAGCTCACTCCACCTCCAGAGATTCTAGTTCAGCAGGTTATAGTCTATGATGACTAATGCATGTAGGTTCTGATGCAGGTGGTATTTAGACAGCAGTTTGAGAGAAGCTTTTGTTTGGTTTTTCTGTGTAGCCCAGAAATTACTCTATAAACCAGGCTGGCCTCCAACTCAGAGAGATGCTAAGGTTCTGAGTTAACTAGCTAGGCCAAGATCACCTGGTTAATAAATTACAAAAGAAAAAAAGAAAGCCATCTAGGAGCTGGTAATGATAGTGGATGTCTTTGACTCACCACTGGGGAGGCAGGAGCAAGTATGGCCATCCTGGTCTAAGGAGTTAGTTCTAGGCTAACCAGTTACAAGGTGAAATGTTACCTCCAAAACAAATGACAAAAACAAAAACAAATAAACAAATAAACAAAGACAAGGAAAGGGATACTGCCTGCCTCTGCCTCCTGAGTGCTGGGATTAAAGGCATATATTACCTATTACCATGTCTAGCAAAACTTTTTTCTTTTTTGTAAAGGCTCTTTATTTTCCTTTTTTCTCTTTCTTTCTTTCTCTCTCTCCCTCTTTCTCTCTCTCTTTCTTTCTTTCTTTCTTTTTTTTGTTTTTTTGTTTTTTTGTTTTTTGTTTGAGACAGTGTTTCTCTGTGTAGCCCTGGCTGTCCTGGAACTCACTCTGTAGACCAGGCTGGCCTCGAACTCAGAAATCTGCCTGTCTCTGCCTCCCAAGTGCTGGGATTAAAGGCATACACCACCACCACCTGGCTCTATTTCTTTTTATTTTTCTTTCATGCCATATATCCCTACCCTGCAGCTTTCCCTGCTTCTCTGCCTCCAGGGTGCTGGGATTAAAGCTATATGCTATCATGCCTGTCCTAGAACTTCTTAATTGTGGAACTAGAAAGGCTACTAAAATCTTACTTATTGATATTTAGAAAATTATATGAACAGATTACTTAAAAATTCTATTCTTCAAAAAAATTTACTTTTTTTTGTTATGTTTAATTCCTTAGAACATAGTACTTGCCTTCAGATTTTTGTTTGGAACACTTTAGTACTTGCAGATAAAGAACTTGGTCAAATAAGCTTGTGAAATCATTGTTAGTGTGATGTATAAATTATTAGGAAGATACAATAATTTAGATTAGAGCTTTTCCAGGAAGATTTAATGTAAAAAAGAGTCTTAAATGGTGAGTGATAGGATTTGATAGAAGGAATAATGCTGGCAGGGTGTGATTTCCAGTACTTGGAAGGCAGAGACAGGCAGATCTCTGTGAATTTGCAGTCAGCCTAGTCTACAGAATTAGTTTCAGAACAGCAAGAGCTACATAGTGAGACCCTGTATCAAAGAAGAAAAAGGAATATTGCTGACTTATACTATCTAAAGTGGTACACTAGCTTATAGGTATTACAATATACCTGAGCTTAGAAGGTAAGGCATTTCTTCTCAGTAATTACTTTAGAATATGTTGTATAATAGTTTCCTCCCTCTTATAGAGATGACCCACTAATAGTTACCAGACTGATGATGCTTATGCTGTTGGTCTTCATACTACATTGTTAGTGTGCATGTTTTGGAGGAATTGTTGACTTAAGTTGCTTTTACGGCTTTTTCTCTTTAGAGACCATAAGTATAATAGGATGCAGTTTCTGAGATAGAATACAGAAAATTATTTTAGAAATAAGGGCAAAATTCTAGGTGCCCCTCTCCCTCCCACCTTCCCTTGCTTGCTCCCTCCCTTCTTCCCTCCCTCCCTGTCTCTCTCTCTCTCTCAATCTTTCTTTCTTTTTTTTCTTGTCCTTTTCCTCTTTCCCTTTCCGTTTCTTTTTGTTTTTGTTTGTTTTGCAGGTAACATTTCACCATGTAACTGGTTGGCCTGGAACTAACTCCATAGGCCAGGTTGGCCATACCTGCTCCTGCCTCTCCAGTGGTGGGTGAAAGACATTTACTATCATTACCAGCTTTTAGGTGACTTCCTTTTTTTTCTTTTGTAATTTATTAGCCAGGTGATTTTGGACTAGCTAGTTAACTCAGAACCTTAGTTCTGTTATATAAAGGACAATGTTAGAGAAGGCAAGAGCCTACTGTACAGTTTAAAAAAACAGTCTCTCTCTCTCTTTTTCTTTTTTTTGAGACAGGGTCTCACTTTGTAGTCCAGACTAGCCTTGAATTTGTGATTTCTTGCTGTAGCCGAAGTGCTGGGATTTCAGGCATGTGTTATCATGTCAGGTTCCTATGATTGAGTTTGTAATTGCTTTTCTTTTTGTGTAGTCAGTACTAGTACTTGTGGCCATAAAAATAGTTCACACTCTGCAACAGAAGGAGATAACTACAGAAAACCACAACTGATTGATGCACAGAGTTGTGGAGCCCAGCCCAGAAAGATAGGTGTATAAAACATTTCTGCACTTAAGGCTCAGGGAATGGGCAGTGGATACATTGTAAGAGCCAGAGGATCAGGGGAGTTGCTGTAAAACTGTGTCTTCTAGTAATGTCAGAAGCTACACCCATAACATCTCACCAACATGACTGCCTAAGCGTAAGTTGAGTCCATTGCTAAGTGGTCAGCTGTCTAAATATACAAGTAAAATAAGGACTGAGTGGGTTATATTTAGGAATAGATGTATGTATATACATATACATAGACATTATGCATTGAATAACAGTTAATGAAAAAAGAGGCCAAAAATTTGAAGGAAAGTAGGGACATATGGGAGAGAGGAAAGGGAAAAAAGAAATGTTGAAAAATAAAGTAAAAAATATTTAAAAGAAAAAGAAAAAAAATGTTCATGGCATCCAGGGAGGGTGGCACACACCTTGAATCCCAGCAATTGGATGTCAAAGGCAGGCAGATCTTGGAGTTTGAAGCCAGCTTGCTCTGTTTAGTTCTAGGAGAAATTTTTTTTATTAAATAGATGTCTTTTGAATATGCATGGACACTTTTAATTGTATATTTACTAGTAACTTTTTTTGGTGGTACTTGATGGATATTAAGCACTGTCACTGAGCTACAGTCTCAGCTACTCCTAACTAGATCTTCACTAGTATAATACAGATAACCTGTTTGGGAAAGTAGAAAAATACACATTTATGAGTTGGTTAATTTTAATGCATTTTCTCAGGTATATAAAAGGAAACAATTAGATTATCTAAAGGATTTTTTTTTCTTCAGACAGGGTCTCTCCATGTTTCCTAGGCTGCCCTTGACCTAAGAAGCCCTTTATGCCCAGTTTTAAGTTTTCTCAAAAATTTTTATTTTAAGCATATCGTTGCTGTTATATATGCCTTAGAAATACTTATCTAGAATGTCCAGCTGCTGTGCCTCTCTCTCCTTGCTTTTTTTCGCAGGCGTTGGGATTATAGGTATGAACTACTATGCCTGGTTAAATAGATGTATCGATAATTATGGAAGCCAAGTTTATATCTGAGAAGGCTTTATAAATGTAGAAGATGAAAAGTACAGGTGGAATTATGATGTGGGATAGATAGTAGCAGTATTGGGATAAGTCCATGTCTTTCATTATTTATCTATGGCTTACAAATAGATATGTCTATGTCTGTACTCAGATGTCTGTGGCTCTTTTCTGAGAGGACTTACTGGAGTGAGACTTCAGTAACAGCAAGTACACCAAGTGTAGCTCTAGCTGTCCTGGAACTCACTCTGTAGACCAGGCTGGCCTCGAACTCAGAAATCCGCCTGCCTCTGTCTCCCAAGTGCTGGGATTAAAGGTGTGCGCCACCACCGCCTGGCTAGCTCTTAGTTCTTAAATACCATCTTTTACCAAAAGGAACCAGGGATCCTTACAGAAACAATTATTTCTAGAGCCAGATAGAGAAAGTACAAAATGAGTCCTGAAAATTCTTCTGTAAAAAAGTATTCAAAATGATGGAGTATGCTGGGCGGTGGTGGCGCACGCCTTTAATCCCAGCACTTGGGAGGCAGAGGCAGACGGATTTCTGGAGGCCAGCCTGGTCTACAGAGTGAGTTCCAGGACAGCCAGGGCTACACAGAGAAACCCTG
>NW_022196912.1:27334922-27335253 GCF_008632895.1 Mastomys coucha
AAAAAAAAAACCAAAAAAAAAAAAACAAAAAAACAAAACCCAAAACCAACCAACCAACCAAAAAACCAACCAAAATGATGGAGTATGTGAGAAGATATAGAAATCACTTTGGGGGGCGGGCAGGAAAAGGTTTTTTCAGCTTACACTTCCACATTGCTGTTCATCACCAAGGAAGTCAGGACTGGAACTTAAGCAGGTCAGGAAGCAGGAGCTGATGCAGAGGCCATGGAGGGATGTTACTTACTGGCTTGCTTCAGGAATCACTTTTTGGTTTTTCGAGACAGGGTTTCTCTGTGTAGCCCTGGCTATCCTGGAACTCACTCTGTAGACC
>NW_022196912.1:27335356-27335739 GCF_008632895.1 Mastomys coucha
TCCCAAGTGCTGGGATTAAAGGTGTGCACCACCACTACCCAGCTTAGGAATCACTTTTTAAGGGTCTCTTTTTAGCCAAATCTTACATAATTTAAGCAACAAAATAAGAGTAAAGTGTTATAATTTGTTGTATAGAGAATCCATGATTCTATACTTGATAGAAATGAATAAATTACTTGGGAAGGAGGACACGTTCTCTTAAAGCAGAATGCCAAATAAACCTGCAGAAAGAATGATGCAGGTACATAAGGGTCACTCTCACAGTCAAAGTCTGGGGGAGGTTTGCTTCAGTCAGGATATTGGTAAGTTATCAGACTATTATGTAGTGAAACAGATGGGAAAAACCTGACAGGTGCCAGCTTGACCTGTATTATTGTTAGGTG
>NW_022196912.1:27335749-27362624 GCF_008632895.1 Mastomys coucha
GGGGGGGGAAGGGTGAGTTAGTGCACACAACATCATTTCCATACATTCTCTCTAAAATGTGTGGCCTAAATCAGATTATGAGGAAAATCGCTAGATACAGACTACTGGAGCAAATGAAAGCTGTTCTCTCTCTGTTCCTCTTTCTCCCTGCTCCCTTCCCTTTTATTTCTTGTTTTGTTTTTAGAGTCTTGTGGTATGGCTCTAGACCTTAACTATGTAGTTCTGGCAGTTTTCACATTTGAGTTAATCTTTTTGCTTCAACCTCTGAGGTGGCATTACAGGTGTGAGCGATCATTCTAGGCTGAAAACTGTGTTCTTTTTTTTTTTTTTAAGATTTATTTATTTATTTTATGTGTATTAGTACACTGTAGCTGTATAGATGGCCATGAGCTATCATGTGGCTGCTGGGAATTGGACTCAGGACTGCCCTGATCACTCCAGCTCCGCTCATTCTAGGGTAATACACTGTAGCTGTCTTCTGACACACCAGAAGAGGGTGTCACTGGTGGTTGTGAGCCACCATGTGGTTGTTGGGATCTGAACTCAAGGGCCTTCGGAAGATCAGTCAGTGCTCTTACCCGCTGAGCCATCTCACCAGCCGCCAAAACTGTATTCTTACAGTCAAGGTTGTTAAAGAGAAGTAAAGACTGAAGCGTTGCTGCAGAGTGAAGGGGAGAGGTCTGACCATTAAGTGCAATGAGGTAGCTCATGGGTAGGGTCTTGGACTTGAGATGTTGTGGAGAAACTAGGTAGAATTTGAATAGCTTGGGTATGTGTTATGATTTCCTAGATTGGAAGGTTCCACTGGGTGGTGGTGGAGCACGCCTTTAATGCCAGTACTTGGGAGGCAGAGGCAGGCAGATTTCTGAGTTCGAGGCCAGCCTGGTCTACAGAGTGAGTTCCAGGAAAACCACGGCTACACAGAGAAACCCTGTTTCAAAAAAAAAAAAAAAAAAAGGAAGGTTCTATGGTAGTAAGAGTCCTTGCTTTGAGATTTGTGTAATGGAGTTTTTAGATGAGTATGAGGTATCGTATCACATATGTAACGTAAACTTTTTCTTTTCTTTTTTCTTTTTCTTTTTTTTTTGAAACAGTGTTTACAGGCTAGTTCAAATTCCTTATATATAAATTAAAACAAAAACGTGTTATTATCCAAGCATATTAATCTTGATAGGAATAATGCATACATTTTTATTGCTGTCTTTCAGAAGGCTGAAGTTGACGGAAGCTTAAGTGATAGCCATGTATCTCCTCCAGCCAAACGCACTTTGAAACAGCCGGATTCTGTTTGCAAAGACAAATCAAAATCACGAAGTACTGGTCAGCGGGAGGAATGGAACATACCATCTGGTCAGACCAGGTGAGGACTCACTGTGTTGTTTTTTCATGAATACATGGATTATTTGCTATGATTTAGGACTGGTAATGATGTTAATTTTCTTTTTAAATGAAAGTGTCTTACAAATACTCATGTATATTCATAATTGATACTGGACTTATTTTAAGCTTTCTGTCATTTTATTTTTCCAAATATGCTATAAAATGTGTTTGTTTTAAAAAGACATGTATAGCATGTACCAGAAACTGTTGTTACTAAAAGAATAGGGATATTGATGGGTCTTGAATGTACATGGGTAGTTATAATTCTGACTTTCATCTTAGCTCTACTTTTCTTTTCTTTTTTGGGGGGTGTGTTTCAAGATAGGGTTTCTCTGGATCTTTCTACCTCTCAAGTATTGGGGTACAAGAGTGTGCTACTGTGCCCACTTCTTCATAAAGAAAAAGATGCTAATGATTATTACAGTCAGGTACTTGAATTGCTTGAGAGTTTTGTTTTCCTTTTGCTTCCACTTCCTGGTAAGGCAGTGGTAGTTGGGCTGGGGGTGGGGCTATGGGTTAGGTACTGCTGAGAATTGAACACATCCCCAGTCCTCTTTTCTTTAAAGCAACATTATAAGCAACAAAATAAGAGCTAAGTAAACCCTGTCTCCTTTAGAGCAAAACAGAACCATATTGTGCTTTTTTCCCCAGTGATGATATTATTGTTCAGAAAAGCTTTACGTTTTTTCTTTCTGTCTGTGTATCTATGTATCTATTTATTATCTATCTATCTAATCTATAGAATGATTTTTAGCATTGTATCTTATCATTTTGACTAATTTAATGATGTGAAATTTTAGTCATTTATAGTTACATCCATCCAAAATTTATTTGGCACCAAGGTCCATGAATAAACTGATAATTTGCAAGTAAACTGAGTTAAATGTTATGTTGAGGCCAGTGCCAAAATGTACTTATGAGGTAATAAAAGTGATTCTTTTGTGGTTTTAAGTTGATATTGAAAATGATTTTGGAGAATTTCTGAAAACCATTATGTAGCAGCAACATGTTAGAGTCATGTATTAAATCAATTGCTTTATACTTACATTCATGTGCCTGGAGTATCATGCATATGGTGTACAAAGGTGCTAACCATGAAATTTTATATTTTAGAGTGTATTAAGATAGACTTTTTATTTGTTTTCAAGAGAGGAGGAGGAATAGGTCTTTGTGTGTGTTTTAAAATAGATTGGATTATCAAATGTTTGTGATATTTAAGTATTTTTTTTTCTTTTACAGTTTGTTTGAATAAATTTGTCATAGCTTGGAATGTATTTTTCTCAGTGAAGCCTATAGTTGTTGTCTGTTGCCATGGCTCCTAATGGTCTTGGTTAAATTTATGCTGCTTAACCTTAATCTTTTAATAGGATTTGAATTGGTACGGTTGACAACAAAATAAGTATTCAGCTTATATTCAGTTTTTTATTAAAGTTTCTCTTGAAATAATGAAATGACTTTGAACTAGTATATTTTAATTGATAGCTTATCTAAGTAAAATATATTATTTTGTGAAAAATAATAGATTAACATGTTGGAGATGGATAATTACAGCATTATTCATTTCATATTTATTTAAACAAATATTGATATGCTTGTGTATTAAATATATTTGTATCCTAGGTTAACGGCTCAGCCTGGTGCTACATTACCAAACGGACATAGTAGCTTGTGTGAGTATCCTGCTGGGAAACTGGTTAATGTTGAAATTGTTACAGTGGCATTAGGTTAAGTATGATAATGGACAAAATTGTAGCTATTTAGTTTTTTTTTTTAATATATTTTTTTTAAGGTTTATTTATTTATTATATATAAGTACACTGTAACTGTCTTCAGACACCAGAAGAGGGCTACAGATCTCATTATAGATGGTTGTGAGCCACCATGTGATGGCTGGGACTTGAACTCAGGACCTCTGGAAGAGCAGTCAGTGCTCTTAACTGCTGAGCTATCTCTCCAGCCCCTAGTTTTGTTTTGTTTTGTTTTGTTTGTTTTTTTGAGACAGGGTTTCTCTGTGTAGCCCTGGCTGTCCTGGTACTCACTCTGTAGACCAGGCTGGCCTTGAACCCAGAAATCCACCTGCCTCTGCCTCTGCCTTCCGAGTGCTGGGATTAAAGGCGTGCACCACCACTGCCCGGCAGTTTTTTTTTTTTTTTTTTTTTTTAACATTTTTTTGGGACTAGAGATTGAACTGTGGTCCTCCTGCATGGCCCAAAAGTTTCCCACTTCTGAGTCACATATTCTAACCCCTTAGAGTGATTTAATAGCATACTCTTTTAGTTGGAAGTGACTAAATTTCATTTATAGCAAAAATATTAATATTGAGAACCTTGATTGTTTAATATTAAGGCCATTTAAGAAGTTATATTCAGGTCATGAAGACAGGGACAATGTAACTTATATACATAAAATAAATAAATCTTAAAAAAAGAAGTTATATTCAGTTTTTGTAGCCTTTAAAAATTTTTTTTAAAGATTTATTTATTTTATGTATGTGAGTACACTGTAGCTGTCTAGAGATACACCAGAAGAGGGTACTGGATCCCATTACAGATAGTTGTGAGCCACCATGTGGTTGCTGGGAATTGAACTCAGGACTTCTGGAAAAGCAGCAGTCAGTGCTCTTAACTGCTGAGCCATCCCTCCAGCCCTGATTTTTTTTTTTTCTGTACTCTACACTTTGAAATGAAATTATCTCTCTTGCAGCACTTCGAAGCCACCCCCTTCGAGGGGAAAAGAAAGGAGATGGTGACCTTTCATGTATAAATGGTGATATGGAAGTCAGAAAAAGTTGTCGGTCCAGGAAAAACAGATTTGAAAGTGTGAATCAGAGTTTATTATTTGATCAACTAGTAAATAGGTATGAGTGTTTATGAATTAAGCAATTTCATTTAATTTTTTGATTTTCAGCTATTTTGGTGTATGCATGTGTATATGTTGTATTTGTTTGTATGTACATTTGTTTGAATATGCATGGGGAGTGCCATTGGAGATCAGGGGTTGACAGAGTGTTTTCCTCAATTGCTCTAATTTTTGAGACAGGCTCTCTTCCTAAATCCAGAACATACCAGTAGGCTAGCTTGGCTGGCCGCTCACTCAGGCAGGGATCTTCTGTCTCTATCTCCCCGCTCACATTAGGTCCCCTAGAGCTAGAGCACAGTTGGTTGTGAACCTCCTGATGTGGGTGCTGAGAAGCAAACTTGTATTGTCTAGAAGAGAAATATTTTTCTTTATACTTGCAAAGAATTAGGAGTCTAGAAACAGGATGAATAGCAGTAGATCTCTCCTCCCCTTCCTTCCCCTCCCCTCCCCTCTCCTCTACCACATTTTTTCACATGGCTGCCATTCCTAGTTTTTACATGAACTGAGTCTAACAAAACAAACAAAAAACCTAAATAGCAGTTGCTAAGATATTATCCTAGGCTTCTTTCTTTCTTTTTTTTTTTTTAAAGATTTATTTATTATATGTAAGTACACTGTAGCTGTCTTCAGACACACCAGAAGAGGGCATCAGATCTCATTACGGGTGGTTGTGAGTCACCATGTGGTTGCTGGGATTTGAGCTCATGACCTTCTGAAGAACAGTCTGTGCTCTTCCCCGCTGAGCCATCTCACCATCCCTATCCTAGGTTTCTACTTTAATTTAAAAATTGTTCAGGTAGCCTTATTAGCTTTAAACTTTTTATATATCCATTTTCTATGGTTTTTTTGGTAACAACTTAATATTAAAAAGATTCAACTCCCCCCACCCCAGTACTATGAATCTAATAGTTATTTATCATATGTGTTGCTCTCCCTCCCACCTCTTTCCCCCCTTTCTTTCTTTCAACAGGTCTCATTATGTAGACCTGGTTGTCCTGAAACTTACTATGTAGATTAAGTTGGTCATGAATTTATATTCATCCATTTATCTCTGCCTCTGAAGTATTGAGATTAAAGTATTTTCTACCACGCCTGAACTACATTATAGATTTTAAAAGTTTTAATAAGCAAACATGTTTATTTATTTTGAGCCTTAAAAACAAGGTTTATAATTTTAAAGTTTTAATAAATATATAGGTTGAAGATAGTCTTTTGTCTCCTTTTTTAAAAATTATTTTATTTTTATGTTCGTATGTGTAAATGCAGTACCTGTGGAGAGCAGAAGAAGGCTTTGGATTCCTTGGGACTAAAGTTACATGTATTTGTGAACTAGCTATCTAATAGGGATGTTGGGAATTATCCTATAATAGAACAATTCCATCTTTTAGTATAATATCTCACTATTTAGTGTTAGCTGGTTTGGAACTGTGTGCACCAGGTTGGTCTTGAACCCACAGAAATCTAACTGCTTTCTCTGTGCTTGGATTAAAGGTGTGCTCCACTTCACTTGGCCATCTTGTTTTACGAATTGAGAATTGTGTTTTGATAAATTCTGGTTATGAAAGTTATTTAATTGAGATATTACATATAGCTGCATATCAAGAGAAAGCTTAATATTGGTTTGATGAGCCCTTTGATGCCTATGATATGGAAATGTGTTCCCACCATTGTCTAAACTCTTTATTATATGATTGTAGTACTGCTGAAGCTGTATTACAAGAAATGGATAATATTAATATCCGACGAAATCGTCGATCAGGCGAAGTAGAGCGGCTTCGAATGTGGACAGATACAGAATTTGTGAGTATATTAGTTGTAGAAACATTTGCAAGTATTTCTCCTTAGTTTTCATTCATGTGTGTCAGTATGAGTGTCTGCCTCGTGTGTGGATGCCCACAGATGCCAGTAGAGAGAGTATTGGGTCCCCTAGAGCTAGAGCCTCAGTTGGTTGTGAACCTTCTGATGTGGGTGCTGAGAAGCAAACTTGTATTGCCTGGAAGAGAAATATTTTTCTTTATACTTGCAAAGAAACAGGATGAATAGTAGTAGATCTCTCTCCTCTCCTCTCCTCTCCTCTCCTCCCATTCCCTTCCCTCCTCTTTCTTGTTATGTAGCTAAAAGTGATCTTGAACTTCTGATCTCCTACTTCCAGGCATGTAGTATCATGCCTGGTTTGTGTAGTGTTGCAGATGGAACCCAGGGCATTGTGCAGTGATGCAAGCACTTTACCAACTGAGCTACATTCCCAGCCCAACAGCAGTTTTATTTATTTATTTATTTTTATTTTATGTGCATTAGTATTTTACCTGCATGTATGTCTATGTGATGGTGTTAGATCCCTTTGAACTGGAGATTTAGATAGTTGTGAGCTGTCAAGTAAATGCTGGGAATTGAACCTGGGCCCTCTGGAAGAGCAGCCCATGCTCTTATCTGCTAAACCATCTCTCAAGCCACCCAATACCATATATATTTTACAATTAACAATTGCTTATTCCTCTTTTTTTTTCCCTGAGACAGCGTTTCTCTGTGTAGTTCTGGCTGTCCTGGAACTCACTCTGTAGACTAGGCTGGCCTCGAATTCAGAAATCCACCTGCCTCTGCCTCCCAAGTGCTGGGATTAAAGGCATGCGCCACCACCGCCCGGCTGCTTATTCCTCTTTATTCCATGCTTAGTTTGGGATTTTACTGTCTGCTGCTGTTCCTGCTGCTTCCTCTTCAAACCCCTCACCCCAGTTTTCTTTTCTTCTCCCCGATTTTCTTCTCTCTTAGCTTTTTTTCCCTCCTCCCTTCTTCTAAAGAAAAAAAAATAGCCATACAGGCTTGAACCCAAGGTCTTGTAGATGTTAAATACTGACGCTGAACTATGCCATACTCCATATCCTTTTTCTTCTTTATACTTATTGATTTTAGGATGCTCTTTTCATGAATTTGTGACTTGCAAGTAGATGTACAGTAAATTATATTGAGTAAGCATGGTTGATCAGTTGACTTATTTATAGCAGAAAGTAAATGCTATGTTAATATTTAACAAATTTCCTTCTTTAAAAGGAAAATATGGATATGTATTCAAGGGTAAAAAGGCGAAGAAAATCACTGAGAAGAAATAGTTATGGGATACAGAATCATCATGAAGTTTCTACTGAGGGCGAGGAAGAAGGTCTGTACAACACCATGTAATGGAAATACTAGGAAACTCTGAGAGGGAAGAAGAATGTATATACTAGCTGTGTAGTTAGAGGAGGGTTGTCTTGCCTTTTTTTTTTTTGTCTTTTACATCTATACTATATAATCTAAAGTAATTTAAACTCAGCTAATATCTGAATTTTCATTTCCTTCAGTTGGCAAAATGAAGTGGCTATTAGTAGTCCTTTACTTGTCTAGTGTGAGTAAGCCTTGGCTGTGGGTAGCCCTTGTGTGTTACTTGTTAACCATCTAACTAAAAGGCTCCAAGTCCCTGATTATTTGGATTTTAATTTTTGTAATAGATTGAGAAGTATATAGAGAAAAATAGAAGTACTAATAGTAGTGGAAGGAGTTGTAATGTTTTTCCCTGACATCTGTCTAGTTCTTGACTGAATAACACAGAATGAATTTATAGGGGTGGAAGTAGGAACATAAAGAGAACACATTGGCCCTGTCAATTTATAAACTGGTGTCCAGCAAACCATAGGGTTTAATTCTCTAAGCAGTGATCATCACAGAATGGATTTCAGGAGATTTGGTATATTGATAATATAGTTTACTTTCCAAGATAATCTTTTTTTCCCCCCGAGACATGGTTTCTTTGTATAGCCTTAGCTGTCCTGGAACTAGCCTTGTAGACCAGGCTAGCCTCTAACTCACAGAGATCTGCCTGTCTCTGCCTTCTGAGTACTGAGATTTGTTTCATGAAATATTAAATAAATGTAATCCGTGCTATGCTGGCTGGCCCTGGTGGGCTGGCTGGCCTATTCTTACCTCGTAGAGACTCTCTTGACTCAGAGCTCTGAAAACTCTCCACCTAGCTTGCTAAGTTCCCACTGGTGGGTTGCTACCATACCAGCCCCACTATTCAAAATTCCCATGGCCTTTTGGTGAGCACTTCTTACAAACTCACACTTTGCCACTGTACCTACCTTTCTCTCTGGAACCCAGTCAAGTTGCTGCATGAAGGAAAACACCACACAAACTTAGAATCAACAGGTAATTCAACTGCTGGACACAACAGTTAGAATCCTAATCTTGTAAGCCATATTAAATATAAATCCTCCAGTGGCTAATCCTGGTGGATTAGCCTTCTAAAACGGGAGCCACTTATAGCTACATCTTGTCTTCTCACTGTCAAAAGCCCATATCTCTCTCCCACCTCTTCTCTTCCTCTCTCCAACTCAGTGATTGGTTTCTTTATTTATTAGAGGGGGCACATAATGTTGTGAGTACGCGATATACTCCTCATCCAGGTAGCCCCTCTTGGGGAAGCTGAATTAACATTGATATGCAAACAGTACCAGGGCTATCCACAACAGAGAGTAAAGGTGTGCATCACCATACCTGGCTCACAATGGTTTATTTTTCCACAGAAGTGTATTGAATATTGGTAGGAAGAACTTTTTGTTTTTATGTATATTTACCTAGGCTTATTTTTGGCTATAGTAGTTTATACTGTGTCATAAAATGCTAACATATTAAAATGCCATTTGTGTAGAAAGAATAGTAGATGAAAGTAAACACTTGGTTTAGAATGGGACCATACCTATGGATTAAATAAAATGTTTCTTTCTTTTCCTATATGGAAACTAGAATCTCAAGAGGAGGATGGAGACATAGAGGTTGAAGAGGCAGAAGGAGAAGAAAATGATAGACCATATAACTTGAGACAAAGAAAAACAGTGGATCGATACCAAGCACCGCCAATAGGTAGGTGACTATAAAAACCTTCTTTGTCTAATGTCACTGAGAGCAGTTTTTTTTTTTCTGGGCTCAGTGATATAGTCCTGTGTTCTTTGCTGTTTAGGAGGCTGAAAAGCCTGAAGCCCAGGTCTTCATCTTTGGCAAGATCCCCTTTCCAATAGAGAAAAAAACCCCACCACCAAACAAAAATAAACAGATATACAAACAAATAAACAGTGCTGAATTTAAGATAATGAAACCTCCTTACAATGTACACATACACATAAAATAAATAAAATAAATCTTAAAAAAAAAAAAAGAAACCTCTTGAAGTCCTGTGCGTTGTCTTCTACATAATTCTGTGTACACATGCCGTGGTAGTGTACCATGGTGGACTGGGTCATGCATAGCTTTATTTCTTGTTCTTCTTCGTCCTTTCATTCAACCCTTCTGCTACTGCTGTCTTGTTTCTGTGTGTATATATTTGCTTGTATGTTGTATTCTGTTTTTGTTTTGTTGTTAGGAATTACATAAGGTTTGTATATGCCGGCAAATGTTTTGTTATTGGGTCAGTCTATGTGACATTTTATGTACCCCTTTTCACTATAATGTTTTCAAGAATACTTTTTACTTAGAATTAAATCTATATTTATTTTGGTCAGGTATGGTGGTGCAAGCCTTTAATCCCAGGAGAGAGAGGCTAATGGGTCTCTCTGTAAGTTTGAGGCTAGCCTGGTTTACATAGAGAATTTTAGGATGGCTAAGGCTATGTAGCTAGACCATGTCTCTAAAAAAAAGGAAAAAAAAAGTTTTATGTGAATAATGGGTGTTTTGCCTGAAAGTGTGTCTATGTATATATGTCTGTCTGTGCATCATGTGAAAGTCAACTGCCCACAAGGCCAGAAGAAGACATTACATGCGTGTCTGTACATCATGTGAATGTCAGCTGCCCACAAGGCCAGCAGAGGACATTACATCCATGTCTGTGCATCATGTGAAAGTCAGCTGCCCACAAGGCCAGCAGAAGACATTACATGCGTGTCTGTGCATCATGTGAATGTCAACTGCCCACAAGGCCAGCAGAGGACATTAGATTTCTTGGAATTGGAGTTACAGATGGTTGTGAGCCACCATGTGAGTACTGGGACTCAAATTATGGTCCTCTAGAAAGTAGTCAGTGCCTTTAACCACTGAGCCACCTCTCCAGCCCCTTACTTAGAATTTTATACTCTAAAATTGTGATTGTGTTGCAGAGGTGTGCTAATTCTAGAAGCTGTTCAAACTTTCAAACGTTCAAACATTCCTCTAATTCTCTTAGGAGTCCTTGTCTCAGATACTTTCACTAATAAGAGAGATGTGTTATGACAGAAAAAGTGTTGGGAATCATTATTCTGATGTTTTGTTTTTCCTTTTTTGAATCTTTATCTGAAATGAAGTCCAAAGTATGTATCTGTGGTTTATAATTTGGCAAGTTTTGTAATTTGTCCATTACTGTGAAGCTTTGACCATAATGAAGATAACAAACATACTCATCAATGCCCCCAGATTCCCTAATTCCTGTGTGGATTCTGCTCTATTAATTGTGTCTCCCTTGTATTAGTCTTTCACTTTAGATAAGATTTACATGTTTTTGATTTTATACAAATGAAATTGTGTTTATTGTTTTTAAAATTTTTTTGAAATAGTCTCATTTTTAGCCTCAGCTGGTCTGGAATTTACAGTATAGCGTAGCGTAGCTTCAGACTTGTGTTGACCTTCCTTTCCCAGTCTTCCAAGTGTTACAGTTAGGAGGCATAAATCACTAACATACTCAGCTTTGCAATACTAGAACAATACATTTTGCCTTCTTTTTCATACAGTCTAACTGTTGGAGTATTCATTAGACACGAATCATCACAACTATTTTATTATTCATTTTTTTAAAGGACATTAGGATTAATTTAAGCTTTTGGTTTAGTTGTTATAAACCCAGGTGTGGTAGTACCAGTACATCTCTATTATTAGTATTCTAAGTCTGTGATAGAAGAGGGATCTAAATTTTGAGGCCAGTATGACTATACAAGAGCCTGAGACTGTTTCAAAGAAAAAAACCAAGGACAAACAGGCAAATACTTAAAAGTATGGTTGGTAGATTTTATGATTAGGTGTGTATATTTAATTTTTTGAAAGAGTAGCTATCTTCCAAAGTGGTTGGTTGTGGCGTTTTGTTTTTTTTTTTTTTTCCCAAGACAGTTTCTCTGTATAGCCCTGATTGACCTGGAACTCACTCTGTAGACCAGGCTGGCCTCAAACTCAGAAATCTGCCTGCCTCTGCTTCCCAAGTGCTGGGATTAAAGGCGTGTGCCACCACTGCCCCGTGGGTGTGGCATTTTCATTTAAGATTGTATGCTCCCAGCCAGGACTACATAGAGTTATTCCATTATACTCCCTACTAGAGAAATAGCTCCTAGCATAACTCTAGTACACATGCCTTAATTCCAGAACTGGGACACAGAGGCAGTCTGGGCTACATAGTAAGTTCTAGGTAGCCAAGGCTACACAATGAGACTCTGTCTCATAAAACAAAAGAAAAACTTTATGTTCCAGAGTTGGTAAGATGGCTCAACAGGTAAAGGCATTTGCTGCCTAAGTCTGACAGCCTGAGTTAGAGCCGCAGAACTCACATAAAGGTGGAAGGGGAAAACTTGTATAGAGTTGTCCTCTGACTACTCTCTCTGATAAATACATTTAAGAAATTAATACAAAGTTTGTTTCATATACTTGTTAGTGTTTGTTAGGGTGTGTGAGTTTGTGTGTGTGTGTGTGTGTGTGTGTGTGTGTGTGTGTGTGTGTGTGTGTATAGCTATAATAGGGCATATTTTATAGTTTTAGTTTGTATCTCTCTAATGAGGTTGAACATTTTTTCATGTTTACTTGGAAAATCTTTGTGTGTCAATGTGCATGTAGGTATATGTGCATGTGTGTGTATGTATCAACATCAGTGTCTTCATCAGTCACCATATTAGCGTTTTTGTTGTGATAACACTAAGACTAAAGGCAACTATGTAAGAAAGAATTTACTTAGTTCCAGAGAATAGTCCATAATGATGGGGGAGGCATGGGTGGAGGTGGCTGGAAGCTGAAAGATCACATCTTAAGTCCCATAGTGAATGTGGTAAGTGAGCCGGAAGTGAAGTGAGGCTGTAAGCTCTCAGGCTCATGCTTATTGATATAGTGCCCCCATCAAGGCTCTACTTCCTAAAGGGTCCATAACCTCTTCAAAGAGCATTGCCAGCTGGTCTTCAAGAACTTTGAGCCTATGCTGGCCATTCTCATTTTACTCCCTTGTCCCATAGGCCCATGAGATCATAATGCAAAGTACATTTAGTCTAACTTTAAGATTCTTGGCTGAGATCCCATGTAAAATAAAAAACATCACATACTTCCAGTATGCAGTGGCATGGAATATACCTTCCCATCCAAAAGAGAGAAATGGGGACACCATGAGGAAATACTGGACCAAAGCAAGATAGAATCCCAGCAGGGTAGATGCCAAATCCTGTAGCTCCATGTCTTATACCTGTGACTTTAGTTTTAAAGGGCTTAGAAGGCTCTGCACCTCCAGTTTTGCTCTCTGCCACATACATCTCTTTCTTGGCCTCAATATGTGCAACTCTCACTAGCAGATGTCTTATGGCTCTAGCATCTCCAACATCTTGGTGTCTCTACTACAACCCAGGCTTCACTTTCACAGCTTTACATAATTGCTTCTTAGGATCTTTTTCTGACAGTGACTTCAGCATTGCTTGGTCTCAGTGCATCTCTGAAACTAGAGGAAGAATTTATAACAGTCTCTCTCTTATATTTTTAATGTCTCCAAAGCTAATGTTATGTGCATGATACTGCCACATTTGGTTTCCATCTTGGTGTAGTTTCAACTCCTTCAACCACTTTAGTTGTAGCTTTCCTGTATTCAAGCAAGAACAAGCAACCCCTTAGGCTTTTTCCAATTACAAGTTGGAAGCTTAGCTGCTATCTTAGTTATTTTTCTATTGTGATAAAGCAATGTGACCAAGGCAATTTAGAAAAGAGATTAATGGAGCTTACTGTTCTAGGATAGACTCTGCAATGACAAGGGGATTGCATGGTGGCAGGAGGTTACAACAGCAGCCTAGCACTTACATCTTTCTGTATTTGTACTTTTTTCATTATTTATCCACTTTACATCCTAATAGCAGCCCCTCTCCTCTCAGTCCCCCCTCATGTGGCTCCTTCCCCCTTCCCTTCTTCTCTGAGAATGGGGAGCACCCCTCCCCCCGAGTATCACCCCACCTTGGCATGTCAAGTCCCTGCAGGACTAGGCACATCCTCTCCCACTGAGGCCAGACAAGGCTAGGGGAATGGGATCTACAGGTAGGCGCCCCTGCTCTAGTTGTGGGGGACCCACATGAAGCCCAGTCTGCTCTTCTGATAACAGGAGGCAGAGAGAGTGTACTGAGGGGTTGGTGAGATACTTTTGAAACCTTATGCCTACCTTCAGTGATACCTCCTCCAATGAGGCTCTCTGTCTCCTTCTGTCTCTGTCTCTTTCTCACTCTCTCTGTCTCACTCTTTCACTTTCATTCATTCACTCACTCACTCACTCACTCACTCACTCTCACTTTTGTTTTTTTGTTTTTTGAGACAAGGGTTCTCTGTGGGTTTGACGGTCCTGGAACTCACTCTAGTCCAGACTGGCTTCTATATCACAGAGATCCACCTGCCTCTCTGCCTTTTGGGTGCTGTGATTAAAGGCCTACTCAACCCAAAGCCTTATTTATCTCTTAATCCTTTCCAAACGGCCTACTAAGGACCAAGAATTCAAATATCTGAGGCGGGATTAGGGACATCTCACTAAAACTACAGATAGGTAGGGTCTTGCCCTCAAGGAACCTTTCCCATTGTTCCCATTGTTCCAGTGGCGGAGGTGTAAGGCAGGCAATGTAAACTTTTTCTTCCTACCTTTCCTAATGCATATTTTTATTATGCTGTAACCAGGTGGTAACCTGGTTTTTTAGCTCTTGTGAAGGTACTTTTAAGCATGAAGATTTGTTCAGATTTATATTTTTGTAGGGAACTATTACTCGGGGATATGATTATGCTACTTTTTTTCCTACTACAAATTTGTAAAAAATGGATGATACTTTTGGAAATATTAATATCTATTTAAAATGTTTATTTGAAGCAAAGTAGTACTGATACAGTTTTTGTCTATGTTATATTTCCACACAATAGTGTGGAAATTGAAGATACATAGCTGGGTTCTCACAGAAAATTAACAGAGGCAATTTATGTTCTTTTAGTACATGGACTTACTAGTTATTTCTATCTTTCTTTTTCTTTTAGTACCGGCTCATCAAAAAAAGAGAGAAAACACACTATTTGATATTCACAGATCTCCAGCAAGAAGAAGTCACATCAGGTAAATTGTGTTTGCTTTGGAAGTGGACAGTAGTTATATATGCTAATGAGAAATGAGAGATTTAATTGCATCCTTTGCTTTCTTCCTTTCTTCTGTCCTTTCTCTCATTAGTGATGAACAGTTATCATCCTACACATAACTTTTTTTTGTTGTTCACAGTTTATTTTTGAATTTAATTTTTAAATTAATTTTGACTTTCACATCCTGAAAGTTGAAGTATCTTAAGAGTGAATGGAGAATGGCTCATGATGTCCTTCTTTGAGACATTGACTAGCTTTTTTCCCTTTACAGAACTGGTTTTGTTTTGTTGCCCAGGCTTACCTGAAGCTCCTATCTCAAGTGATTCTTGTGCCTCTGCTTCCGAGTAGCTGGGAATACTGATACTCACTGCTTACACCTGAGTGCAAGGTCTTAATTAATTTCCCCCTTTTTATACCTAAGAAGTTTAGACATTTAGAAATGTATCATTTTATTAATCTTTGAAGACAGTTCTTTGCTATATCAGTTTGGCTTTGATTTGTGGTAACCATCTGGCTTGTCTTTCCATAGTGTCTGTTTATAGATTGGACTGTTACACAGTCTTTAGTTTTTTTTGTTTTTTTGTTTTGTTTTGTTTTTACACATATTCTGGGTAGTCATATCCTATTTGATAAGTCACTGGCAAAGATTTTTTCTTTCCTAGACCTCTCTTTACTCTGGTAGTTGTTTCTTTGTGATATAAAAAAGCTTATTTATTTACTTGAAACAGCATCTTGTGATAAAGCCTAGGCTGGGTTAGAACCGCAGTTCTCTCAGTCCCCTCCATGCTGGGATTTCTAGGCATATGCCACTATACCCAGCCAGATGGTCTTAACGCCGATTCAGTATTATTTGTTAGTTCTTGTTACTATTTCTTGAGCTATTAGAATATTAATTTAGAAAGTCATTGCTGTGGCCATGTCTTGAAGTATACAATATAAAAGAATAAAGAATTTAATTTGGTTATGATAAATTCTGTCAGGGCATGTTGAAGTGGTGCAATGTTGTAAGCTTTTAAAATTATTATAGTTTCTAGACCACTTGTGCGATATTTCTTTTCCTTTTGTTTTTTGAGACCTTGGTATATATAGTCCTTGCTGTCCTGGAGCTTGCTATGCAGACCAGACTGGCCTTGAACTCAAGAGATATGCCCACTTTTGCCTTCCAAATGCAGGGGTAAAGGTGTGTATCACCCATGCTGAGCCAGTTATATAATAATTTAACACGTTTATTTCTTCTTTGGAATGATTTTAGTCTCTTTTATTTAGCTATTTTGGATAATTCTTTTATTATGTTATATATAGGTATTCTACCTACATGTATGTTTGTGCACCACTTAATGCCTGGTACCTCTGGAGGCCAGAAGAGGGCATTGTATCCCCTAGACCCAGAGTTACAGACAGCTATAAACCATGTGATTACTGGGAACTGAACCTGGGTCCTCTATAAGATTAGCCAGTACTCTTAAATGCTGAGCCATCTCCCCAACTCCTCTTTTATTTATTTTTGAGAAAGGATTGGGCAGTGGTGGCGCACACCTTAAATCCCAGCACTTGGGAGGCAGAGGTAAGGCTGATTTCTAAGTTCGAAGCCAGCCTGGTCTACACAGTGAGTTCCAGGACAGCCAAGGCTACACAGAGTACCCCTGTCTCGAAAAAAAAAGAAAAAAGAAAAAAAAGAAAAAAGAAAAAAAAGAAAAAAAGAGGTAGGATCTTATTATGTTGTCCAGGCTGGTCTCTTGGGCTCAAGAGATCCTCTTACCTCATGTTCTTCCCAAATACCTTGGACTCCAGCCATATCATCAAGCCTGGCTAAGTATTTTCTTTTTTATTAAAAATATTTCATGCATTTGGTAAGACTTCAAACAGGATAGAAGAGTCATTATTGGGAAGTAAAAGCCTTTATTTTCCTGTAAACAAGTACATTTACTTTTAAATATGATTGAACTATTTCTGATAATTTGGGAAAGGAAGAATAATAAAGAAACTGTCTTATTCTTTGATTTTGATATTTATAACAATGACAGATGTTCTCTCTAACTTTGAATACAAGCTTATTGCTTAACTAACTTCTAAACTACCATATTTGAACAGTGTTCTTGTTTCTATTCTTCTCTGTGGAGCTTAACCTTCATTTCTTGTTAGATGTAAACTGTATGCACAGTGATCGGGATGAACATTTGCTTAGTGAATAAATGGATTTTTCTCCAGAGCTAATTGTAGATATGATAAGACTTTGTTTTATAAAGCTATTGCCAGCCAGGTCTTAGCTCAGTAGTAGAGGAGGAACAACGGATGTGGAAGGAAGCCTTGGGTTAAGAACAACACCACCAAAGCAAGAAGGACACAACAGATGACACAGAGGACCAAGGTTAGGAAGCTGTGGAACTCTCTAATGGTTTTATTGTCTCCTTTCCCAATAGGAGGAAGAAGCATGCCATTCACAGTAGTGATACAACTTCTTCTGACGAAGAACGCTTCGAAAGGAGGAAGTCAAAAAGCATGGCGAGAGCAAGGAACAGGTTAGGAGACATTTTAATGATACTTCTACTGTAGAAGAGAAAAACAGTTTCTTCTTTCCTTTTTTTTTTTTAAAGATTTATGTATTATATATATGTAAGTACACTGTAACTGTTTTCTAGAAGAGGGCATCAGAGCTTGTTACGGGTGGTTGTGAGCCACCATGGGTTGCTGGGATTTGAACTCAGGACCTTTGGAAGAGCAGTCAGTGCTCTTAACCTCTGAGCCATCTCTCCAGCCCAGTTTTTTCTTTTTTAAAAGATATGTTTCTTGTCTATAATGGTGTTTTGTTAATGATAATATTGTAAATATTTTACATTGGGTATGTGTGTGTTGTGTGTGTGTGTTTGCTTGCTCAGCTATTTTTGAAGCCAGTTTTTTCCTTCTGACATGTGCACTCATCAACTCAGCTCATCAGGCTTAGTGACAAATGCCTTTACCTCTTGAGGCATCTTGATAGCTCTTATTTATTAGATTTTATTTTATATGTGTGTTTGCTTGCATGTATGTATGTGTACAATGTGCATACCCCTTGACCTTCGAGGACAGAAGAGAGAGTTAGATCTCTGGAGCTGGAATTACAGATGATTGAGAGCTGTCATCTGGGTGTTGAGAACTGAACCAGGGACTTCTGCAGGAGCAGCCAGTGCTATTAACACTGAGCTATTTCTTCAGCTTCAGTATTTTAAATATTTTTGACTTGAGGTAGTGTTACTCTGAGATTCTTGCAATGTAGTCTACTTTGAGATTTATAATGTAGGTCCCTTAAATTAATATGTTCAAGAAAAAATTATAAACAAACTATAACATAGCACTAATAAAAAGTATGTATTTTTACATAACTAGAAATTGATAGTCCCAAATATATATATTTATATATGTTTACAGACTTGTATATATGTATCACCTGTTTATTATAAATTACATACTAAAATATAGATGATGGAAAGAAGGTGTAAGAGAAGAATATAATTTGGACAGGGTCTTTGAAGTGCTTTCCAGGCTGGGGTTAAGGGGTCCTCCTCTTAGCTTCTTGAATAGCTCACCCTAGACATGTGTGCCATTGTAATCATTTAAAATCTAAGTTTAAATACAAGCATTGAAAGCCTGTTCAATTTGATCTTCTATTCTGAGAGGAAATGTAGGGAAGAGGAGAGGGAGAAGGGGGAAGAGAGAGAATATACATAGTAATAATGGTTCTATGATCAAACACAGAGCCTTACAGATATGAGTATGAACACAAGCTATATGTCCAGGTTATGATAACCTACTTTAGCAATTTTTTTTTTTTTTTTTTTGAGACAGGGTTTCCTTTCTTTGTGTAGCCTTGGCTGTCCTGGAACTCATTTTATAGGCCAGGCTGGCCTTGAACTCAGAGTTCCATTTGTCTCTGCCTCCAGTGCTAGGATTAATGCATGTGCTACCTTTACTTATTGCTAATATGTTTTTAAAAGGTAATTAGGATTCAGAACTGTTAGTGAAGTTGGAGTTATCATAGAAATTACACACCTTTTAGGCTATTTCATATTGTGATCTTTACCTGTACTAAGCTATATTCTTGTGCTATGATGACACACTGGAGGCTAGGTAATTTATAAAAAAAAAAAAAAAAAAGGATTTTATTTAGCTTTTAGTTTTGGAGGCTGAGTGTATGCAGTATAGTGCTGTCTCTGGCAATAGGCCCCTGTGGCTGCATCACATCCAAGCAGATGCGTGAAGTAGGAAATGGGTACTGAGCAAGGTTTCATATGAGGCATTATTCTTTTCGTGTACTGTGTTCCCACTGACCAGAGGCCCTTTGACTGGGCCTTCCCTCCTTAAGGTCCCAGCAAAAGCTCCCAGCTCTTCCTATTGGGAGATAAACTCTGTGGGAAAATAGATTAATGCTCTACTGAGTTTGGTCACTTGAAAGTAGGAAGAATAGCCGGGCGGTGGTGGTACACGCCTTTAATCCCAGCACTTGGGAGGGAGAGGCAGGTGGATTTCTGAATTTGAGGCCAGCCTTGTCTACAGAGTGAGCTCCAGGACAGCCAGCGCTACACAGAAAAACCCTGTCTCGAAAAAAAAAATTAGGAAGAATAATTTAAAACATGAAACCTTTTGATGTTATTTTTCTGGGTTATGATAAAGCAGAATGATAAAAACATGTTAAGGAATATTTAAGAAAATTTTTAACTTTTTATCAATTCTTGTAAATTTCGCATCATGCACCCCCATCCCACTCACATCTCTGGGATATGCCTCTCCACCCTTGCAACATCCCCTCAAAAAAAAAAAATACAAACACAATAAACAAAGCATAGAAACATCTTGTCATGGATGCTGTAGTATGTCATACTGTGACCCACAGTGTACCCCTCTGTCCATATATCTTCACTTACATAACTCTCCTCCTCTCAAGCCCTTGAGGCCTGTTTACCTGCACCAAAGCCTCTAGAGCCAGCACCACTGTGCTGCTCAGTCCAGGCTTGGAGCTCACTCTCCCAAGTGCTGTGAGGGGCTGGGCCAGCAGGGCCAGCTCTCCCTTGTTCTTGCCCTTAGGGCTGGCTCACTTGTATTCCCTCCACCAGTTTAGCTCTACTGTGCTGCCCAGGTGAGGTGCAGGGCCCATGTTAAAGATTTTAACTTATGTTGACATTAAAATGTGAAATATTTAAAAAAAATTATCATTTATTTATTTACTTTGTGTTTGTATGCCATCATGTAATTGTGTGAAGGTCAGAGGACAGCTTGTGGGAGTTGGTTTTTGCTTCCCACTCTGGGTCCCAGGGATCCAGTTCAGGTTGTCAGGATGGTGGCTAGAGCTGTGTCACTGGCCCCCTAAATATTTTTAAAAACATTAAAATAATAAATTAAAACATGCCTTTCTCTTCATGGTCCACACATTTCAGATGTTTGCCTATGAACTTCCGAGCAGAAGATTTAGCTAGTGGCATCCTCCGAGAGCGGGTGAAAGTGGGCGCGAGTTTGGCTGATGTTGATCCGATGAACATTGATAAATCAGTAAGTTTGCGAATGTTCCCCCAGAGTACCTTTTTTTGTTATACTCTTAAGGTTTCCTTTTGGTTTTTCTGAGAAAGGGTTTCTCTGTATAGCTCTGGCTGCCCTGGAATTCACTCTGTAGACCAGGCTGGCCTTGAACTCCTGATCCTCCTGCCTCTGCCTCCTTTAACTGATTCTTATATGTGATTTAAAGAAGTTATCAAAGTAGACTTGCATATACAATTGAAGATGAAATTTTAATTATCTCTAAATCAAAAGTTATAGAGTAAAATATCTAATTAACTAGGACTAAAGGAAATTTTAGATTATGTATGTCCTGCATTCCTAGGAAATAGAACAGGTTTTTGAGGACCTTCTCATCTGTTTAGATTTAGTTTACCAGTACTTTACTCTTACAAGTCTTTCAACCTCAGATGGCTCTGCCAGGCAATTCTAATTTGATAACACAGGAAGAGAATTTAGCTTCTTTTAGAAAGTTCCTGTTTTGACCTGCTTCAATTTTTATAGTTTATTTTTCCTGTCATAATAAATAATTTATAAAACATCTCCAAGTTCTACGGTAGAATGAGTAGTAGAAAGGCTCTACCAGGGTCTAGTAGGCAATATCTGTTAACATTCTGTGAAATTTTCTTTTGTCATTTTTTTCTGTATACATTCTTTACAAAGTGTTTTAATTGGTGTAATTGCTATGAGTGAGAGAAACAATCTCTGCCACTCCTCTTGTATCAGTGCTATGTTAGTGCTTTCCAATGTCAACATTGTTGTCCCCTATAGAGAGAAATTAAATCTCTTTTCTAGTAGAGGAATTAAATACCGAAGAGTAAGTTTTTGTTTGATTAATTTGTGGTTTGGAGAACCACTTTGGTAACTAAGGTTTTCTTGCTCTATCCATGAACTAAGGTTTATTTTGGGAGGTGACAGTATTGTCCCAGCTGAGGATGCATAAGATCTATAAGATATTGAAAGGCATTTGAAGTATTAGTGTATAAATGTAACATCTTCTATAGATTTATTAATGTTTTAGGTTGGGCATTTATATTATTCCTGTTACTTGATTATAAAAAAAATAGTTTCATTTGCCTCAGTTGAATTTTACCTTTGATTTTATTTTCTACACTTATTTGTATATTGTCAAAACTTATTTGTATGTATGCTCAAGTGGATCTCTTGAGTTCAAGGCCAACTTTGTACAGAATGAATTCCAGCCAAGACTATATAGAGAAACCATGCTTTGAAAAATGGGAAAAAAGAAAAAAGACAAAAAAAAACTTCTGAAGGAATGTATTTCTGAATCACAGAACTCATGAATTTAAAAAAAATATAGAACCTGGGCTGGGTGTGGTGGTGAATGCCTTTAATCACAGTACTTGGGAGGCAGAGGCAGGCATCTCTCTTAAATTCAAGGCCAACCTGGTCTATACAGTGAGTTTCAGAGTAGCCAGGGGTACATAGTAAGACTTTGACTCAAAATCAGACAGACAAAATTTTAGGACATATAAAATCACTTTATATTAAATTTCCCCTCTTTCCCCAAGGTGCGCTTTGATAGCATAGGTGGACTGAGCCATCACATACATGCTTTGAAGGAGATGGTAGTTTTTCCGCTTTTATATCCAGAAATTTTTGAAAAATTCAAAATTCAGCCTCCAAGGTATGTCATATATTAGATGTTTATTATTGTGCTATTATTTTTAATTGATTGAATATCAATTAATTTGTCTTTTATAAAAAATTCATATATATTTATTTGACATGTTCTAATAATGACTCTTAGGAATTATTATTTAGAGCTCAAAGGCTTGCTTTCCATTTTGGAGTTTAAGAGTCATTCAGGCACAAGATGAAATTCTTTATGGTGATGTGAAATTCCAGGCCTTTCAGAATCATCTTATACTTTTAATCTTTCTTGATTGGAGGAGTTTGTACTTTGAGGACTCAGCAAAGTGAAAAATTTGCAGATACACTAGAAAAAGCTTTATCAGTGCTAATTACTATATAATAATCCAAAGTTAAATGTGGTAGGAGTGATATCTTAACTTGGTAATTGGTGATGACATTGACTATTTTCTTTGATTCCTACTAGGGGCTGTTTGTTTTATGGTCCTCCTGGCACAGGTAAAACCTTGGTTGCTAGAGCATTAGCTAATGAATGCAGTCAAGGAGACAAAAAGGTAGCATTTTTCATGCGAAAAGGAGCAGACTGCTTGAGCAAGTGGGTCGGGGAATCGGAAAGGCAGCTTAGGCTTCTCTTTGATCAGGTAAGGAAACCAACTAATTCAGGTTCACTTTTTTTTTCTTTAAAAAAAAAAAGAATATTTTTTGGGCTTGAGAGATGGCTCAGCAGTTAAGAGCACTTCCAGAGGTCCTGAGTTCAATTCTCAGCAACCACATGGTGGCTAATAATCATCTGATACCCTCTTTTGGTGTGTGTGAAGACAGCTACTGTGTACTTGTATAAAAGTCAATCAATCAATCAATCTTAAAAGAACATTGTATTTTGTCTGCAAATACAGTTATGAGGAGACATATATTCCAATTAGAGTGTGAAATTTAGGATTAGTAATTGCAAGCCTTAAAGGCATACTTATCCTCTGTTATTTGTGGGAAATTGATTCCAGCAGTTCCTAGTATTCTAAAATCTGCAGATGTTCGAGTCTAGTAAATAAAATAGTAAAGGATTTAAATGTAGCTTATATATATCTTTATGTGTGCTTAACAGCCTCTGTACAGTTCTTATAATACCCCATGCAATATATGGACTGTACAGACAGTTTGCACAGGTGTGTCCAACCTTTTGACTTTACAAGAACTACAAGTATTGTTTTCTCTAGAACCATACAATTGAATTTTAAAAAAGTCATAATGTTTTAAGTAAATTTATAATCTTGGCTTAGGATGTACTCATAGCTAAGGGGCACATGGGTCATAGGCTGGACACATTTGCACCTTAGGAAGGAATGACAAGGAAAGAAATCTTTGTACATGTCTGGTACAGATACAAGATTATATATTCTTTTTAATCTGCAGTTGATTGAAACATTCATGAACTGTGCAGAACTTGTAGGTGTGGGAAGCTTCTTACATTTAAGTCCATTTTGTAGTATTTTTGAATATTTATAATCTATAAAACATCTATTGTGGTTGATTGTTAGGTTTCACTGGAAATCTGTGATGTAAAGTAATCTTAAATTATAGTGTTACTGAGGAAATGGTACACACAGAAAATGTTAAAAATTTATGGGAGGAATCTTATAAAACTCTGTATTATTTATTGTCATAATTGTATTGTAGAAGATTTTCTGTCATGATAGTAAGTACCTGAGCCACCTTCTTAGGAGGAGAACAAGTACATCAGCTCTCATATTTGCTGTTCTTAGTCCTCAATTGGTCCCTTGGTAAGAAAGTACATGATGCTAGAGCAAATGTCAGAACAAAACTCTTAATGTTTTAGTTCATAAGCCAGGAAGGAAAGGTGAAATATTAGTAGGCCAGGATCCCACAGTCTCTTTTAGGATGTGTCTTTAGTGACCTATAAGACACTGCCTCCTGAACATTTTACTACCTTTTAATCTAAGTGCTACCCTAAAAGTTCAGAAATTTAAGAAATGAATGTTTGAGGTATACTTACTCAGACCATGCCAGATTATAAACACGATTTGTGGAATTCAGAAATAAATGAATGCTTTGGAAAGGCAGAATGAGATAAACGAGTAGGCTAAATGTAACAGGTACTTTTAAAATGTTATTTTTCCAAACAGAACATGGTAGTATGCAATTGTCCCAGATATTTTTATTATTATCACTGCATGTGTAAGGCCTGAATTCAATCACAACAAATGAACATACAGTGAAAGAGAATCCCACTCCTAGGCCTGAGGTGGGAGAATCACTGGAGCCTAGGCATGGGGACATATACCTGTAATCCTAGCACTTGCGCAGGGTGAGATAGGAGGGTTGCTGTGAGCTTCAAGCTGGCTGAGAGAGAGTGAGAACCTGTTTCAAACAACAAGCAAAGCCCAGTTTTCCTGTACTAAAAAAATTAGTCCTAATATAAGTTTTCATGTGCTTGCTGGATTTAGCAAAGGAAACATGTCATATTTGGCAATTAATTTTATATTTTATTATATAGCAATAAATATATGTGAATAAAAATATAATCAAGAATTTATTAGCCATGCATTTCTGTGGTGATATATGTGAAATCCTTTGTAAGCCAGGTTTGCTGTCTAACATTTCTAATTCCAGCAGATGCTGGGGCCAGTCTGGTCTCCATGGTAAAATCCAGACACTCCTAGGTTATAGAATGGAAATCTCAAAGCAAAACAAAATATCCTTTACACAAAAACGTGAAGTAGATGATAATTGATGATACAGTTCAAAAATCATTTAAAAGTTATTAGCGTAGAGCAGGACCTATTGGCTCACGCCTTTAATCCAGCACTTGGGAGGCAAAGGCAGGTGGATTTCTAACTTTGAGGTCATCCTGGTTTACATAGCAAGTTTCAGGCCAGTCAGGGCTGCATAGTGAGACCCTGCGTTCAATTTTCTTCATTATAAAAAGATAAAACATATCTGACAATAGTACTTGTGGGCCGCGGGACAGCGTGTAGCTGACACTGTGTAGCTGGTGACGCCTCCTTTTTACTGCGATGTCTGTGTCTGGTGTTTGGTGTTTGATTCTACGTCCTTGTTCCCATTAGGGAAATGTTTTGAACCAGTTCTTGTACACATTCAACTATATTCATCAGCCCTACTGTGTGCTTTTAAATACTCTATGCATGTTGTACTGTTTGCTTTTATGTTCAATATTAAGAAAATATTAATATTTAATTAAGTTAAATTCAAAAATAAAAATTAATTAATACTAATTTTTCTCTTTATAGGCTTATTTGATGAGGCCTTCTATAATATTTTTTGATGAAATAGATGGCTTAGCTCCTGTTCGCTCAAGTAGACAAGATCAGATTCACAGGTAATTTTTCCTGAATTGACTGTATTGATTTTCTTTTTCCCACTCATCGACGTAGTATTTGGCATTAGCCCTTGGTTAAACACTTGAAGGCTTATAAGAATTTTTAAATGTGTCTATTTCTTGGGGTACCTTTACTCAACACAGGATTAATTTAGAGTGTATAGCAATTTGGCTGCCTTTGGTTTGGGCTACTGTGATAGTCCTGTTGTGAATATTTGTATTTGTGATTCTATGTGAGTGTGTATCACTTTTTTGGGTAGATCTTAAAAATTTTTAAAATATGTTTTAAATTGCATCTCCTTCCCTCCCTTACTCCCTCTCTCTCCCTCCCTTTCTCTCTCCTCACTCTCTCTCTTTCTGTGTGTGTGTGTGTGTGTGTGTGTGTGTGTGTGCTGTCATGCTTGGTGGCAAGCTATCTTCTGCTTAGTCATCCTGCCAAACTTTTAAAATTTTATTCTTTTGAAACAGGGTTCTACTGCGTAGCCATGGTTTGAAATTCACTAAACCGGGCTGTTTTAAAAATCTTAAAAATGACATTCATTCGTTCGTTCATTCATTCATTCATTCATCCATTCAGTGTGCTCAAGCAGCAGAGCACGTTTTCCCATGATGTGTGTATGGAGATGTGAGGACAACTTTCTTTTTTTTTTTTTTGAGACAGGGTTTCTCTGTGTAGCCCTGGCTGTCCTGGAACTCACTCTGTAGACCAGGCTGGCCTCGAACTCAGAAATTGACCTGCCTCTGCCTCCCAAGTGCTGGGATTAAAGGTGTGCACCACCACCGCCCGGCTGAGGACAACTTTCTGGTGCTGCTCTCCTACCATGATGGTCCTAGGGATGGAGCTCAGGTTTTCAGGGCTTGCCTCAGGGTCTTTACCTGAGGAGCCATCTCTCCTGCCCCACTCTCCCAGGTTTTGTTTCTGTAATCTGAGAGAATTTGAATTGTTCCTTATCTTGTTCCTATCTACACCAAAGCCTAGTTTTTCTGTTATTCATTTTGACACAGTGATTATTTAGAAAGATGTCTCATTCACAATACAGTCATTCACCAGAAAATAATGTTTGGATCATTGAATGACCATATAGTCTTGGTACAGTGACCCTATTTCACTTTTCTTCCTGAAGGTGCTTAGTCAGTCCAAGACTTGTAGTCAGCTTAAATCCCCCATCCTGATCTACCACTGTAGTCCCTGCTTTCTACACAGTTACATCATCCATCTTTGTATACTGCTATGTTTCTGTTTTTTAAAATCATCTTTGGGCCTAAGAAACAGGTACTACTTTTAAGAAAACATCCATTTGCATATTTCTGGAGCCACAGTTAGTGCTAACAATATTTTGGGTATCTCACATTCTATTGTATAGTGCTTTTGTGATTGTGGCATTTGGAAATAGAAGGACCCTATGCTCATATGACACATTCAAATTTACTGATGGCCATAAAAGAAACCATAGAGAGACTACACTGTGGTTTTGGACCCAAAGCTACATATTTTACCAAACTGCACTTGGAGACACATTTTCAAAGAAAGCTATTTAATATGAATGCCACCTATAAAGGGGCACAGATACCTGATCAGCCAGATACATTGATGTCACTGTAAGTTCACAAAAATCATGAGGAAAGTAATAACATGACAACTGAGCATAGTAGCTCTCAAGTAATAGACCTCTACGAGAAAAATGTAAGTGATAAGAAAGAATTCTACAGCTGGGCAGTGGTGGTGCATGCCTTTAATCCCAGCACTTGGGAGGCAGAAAGGCTATACAGAGAAACCCTGTCTTGAAAAAAACCAAAAAAACCAAAAAAACAAAA
>NW_022196912.1:27362729-27380368 GCF_008632895.1 Mastomys coucha
TCTGGTGCATCTGAAGACAGCTACAGTGTACTTACATATAATAAATAAATAAATCTTTAAAAAAAATGAACACAGATAGCTCAACAATATTTAGAAAGTAATTCATGATGTAAATGAGAAACTCAATAATTCATATAAAAATTAGTATTAGAGGAGGAGAAAGGGATTCCTCAAGGGGTCTTGAAGAGTGCTTAGTGAACAAACCTAAGGACTGAAGTTCAAATCGCAGCACACATGGAACAGTCCATGTATCTTGGGACTGCCTGTAACTAGCTTTGAGGGATTCGGTACCCATTTTGGCTTCCAAACATTTGGTGTGTACACGTGTGCATACACATATACACACATCTTTAAAAATACAAAAGGTTAGTGAAACAGAGTCAGTTAAAAGGAAAAAACAACAAATGAAAATAGATATATAACATACCAGAATCTAAAAGCAGTATGTATAAAGGCAATTTATTACAACAAACCCAAAATAAAAGTTAAATTTCAAATAAGTAACTTAATGATGCACCTAGTAGGTATAGTAAAACAAGAATAAACCAAACACAAATTAGTAAATGAAGATGTAATAATCAGAACAGAAATAAATGGAAACTTGTAAACATAAAAATCAAGTGATCAATGATGGAAAAGATTTTTTTTTAATAATATTGACAAACCTCTAGTTAGGTTAATCAGGAAAAATAGAGAAAACTCCCAAATAAGTGCAGTTTCAAATCAGTAAACATTTAATAGCTATTATAAAATGTAACTAGGAATTTTATGAAAAACTATATGGTAACAGGAAAATGTAAAACAAAAGGGCACATTATTTTGGACATTTGACCCATTGAGACTGAACACTGATGACATAGAAAAATTGGCTAGAACAATAATAGCTAACAATATTGAGCCCGGTGTGGTAATACATGTGTATGATCTTAGCACTGAGGAGGTGGAGGGCAGAGGGTCAGGAATTCAAGGACAGCCTCAGCAGTTAGACTAGACTAGGGTGCGTGAGATCCCCTTTCAAAACAGTAACACCAAAACCAAGCATGAAACAAAACAAACAAGAAGAATGCTTCGTTAGTGAAAAGACATCCAGTAGAGAGAAAGCTAAGAGCAGTTACTTCATTGCTGAATTATCAGGCTTTTAGAAAAAAGTATTAATTGTATTAATTAATTTCTATTTGTTCCAAAAATTTGAAAGGTTGGGAAGCCTTCCAAACCCATTTTATGAGGCTAGCATCATCCTAATGTAAAAATCGGACAAAAACACGACAACAACAAAAATCCCTAGAGACTAGTGTGTCTGAACACAAACTGTTTATCAAATCATTCAGTTGAGGTGTAGCTTGAATATAAATTATCTCCCACAAGCCCACATATTTAAGAGCTTGGTTGACAGGTGTAATTGGTTTTGAAGAAGTGACCCTGGAAACTCTAAGCAACAGGTCAATTCCTTAATAGGCTCTTAATATCGTGCAAGTTGGGAGGCAGTCAAAAGTAGGGGTGGTGTGTAATTGATGAAGTAGGTTGCTTCATTTTTCCCAAAGTATGTTACACATTAATGCAACCCCCCCCCCAATACCATTGACATTCTTCAGAAAACTAGATGAAGGCAGCCTTAAAATCGATAGGAAAGCACAAATACCCTGAGTCATAAGGCCTAATTTCAAGACATACTATTGAAGTGTTATAACCCAAACAGGTTGCTATTGGCTAAAGAAAAACACACAGGCCAATTGAATAGAAGAGGCGCTAAAAATAAACCAATGTGTATATAGTCAGCTGATTTCCAACAGAAGTGCTAAAATCAAATATTTAAGAAACATGACCCTTAGGCCCGGCAGTGATGCCAAATGCCTTTAATCTCAGCACTTGGGAGGCAGAGGCAGGTGGATTTCTGAGTTCAAGGCCAGCTTGGTTTACAAAGTGAGTTCTAGGACAGCCAGGGCTACATAGAGAAACCCTGTCTTGAAAAACAAAACAAAACAAAACAAAAACGGGAAAGGAGAAATTTACATGTAATAAAGAAAATATCTTTAAAAAAAAAAAGAAACACAACTTTTCTATAAATGGTATGAGGAACTTGTATTTCCTCAGTTGAAACTTTACCTTTACTTCCCATTCTATACAAAACCAACTCTAAATAATTCACAAAGCTAAAGATGAGATCAGAACTCACCAGCACCATCAGTAGGAGACCAAGCATCCAAAACACGAGCCTGTGTGGGTCATTTCAGATTTAAATGAGACCAATGGTTAAACATAAATTTGTAATTAAAGATACTAGCTCACTTTATTCCTGGGTAAGATGCCTATATCATAAAATTTTAGCCATCCAATTAGAAAACATAAATCATAGATATTCCCTAAAATAAATAGTATCTCACATTTCAGTTTCGTTTGTAAGTTTTTAAACACAGCTAGAATAGCGTGTTTGGGACAGAAAATTATTTTTGACATGGTTTGTGTTTTCCAGAAGTTGTTTCAGCAATAAAAATAAAGAATAGGCGTGAGAACAGTTGGCAAACTAAGAAAAACACCATTGCTAGAAATAGGGGAACTGTAGAGACCATACATTTCCCGAAGGGGAAACAAACAGATGACACCAAGATTGCTGCCTGCTAAAAAATAAGAGTACTGCAACCCTCTCCAACTTTCTGTGCATTTTCAAAATTTCAGTATTGTTTTCTCTGTGTTGCCTTAATATATACTTGTGGTACAATTATTGTGTTAGTATTTAAGACATTATTAACATGAATGTTTACATTTTTTTCTTTCATTAAGTTTTGCATGTTTTTTTTCTTTTTTAAACAGCTCTATAGTGTCAACCCTCCTTGCTCTTATGGATGGATTAGATAATAGAGGTGAAATTGTTGTTATTGGTGCTACAAACAGACTTGACTCTATTGATCCTGCACTCAGGAGACCTGGTCGATTTGACAGAGAATTCCTTTTCAACCTGCCTGATCAAAGGGTAAGGGGTTTTTGTTGTTGTTGATATATGTAAGTGTGTGTGTGTGTGTGTGTGTGTGTGTGTGTGTGTGTGTGTGTGTGTGTGTGGTGTATGTATGCGTGTGTGTATATACATGTACACACACATGAACATGTTTACATATATACGTGTGTATATGTATACACACGAGTGTAGACACACACACATGTAACTCAGTTACAAAGCATGTACTTTGAAGGTGACACCTCTTGCCACACTTTGCTTTATTTACTTTCCGGTAGTTTGAGTCTGGAAAGGCTACAGCATCACATGATTCTGTGCCAATGGTCTTTGCAGGAAGGTTGCATTGGAATTTGGCACTAGCCATGGTACTGCTTCATGGGCCTGAGTTACCTTTCCCTAAATTACTTTGATTTTGTTTGGTTTGTCTTCAGGAAGTCACTGTGTTGGTTTTTGTTTGTTTGTTTGTTTGATTTTGCTTTTTTTCTCTCTCTACACATCAACATATTTCTTGCCCAAGTAGAATTCAGTTTCATCTTGACCATAAACATTTCAATTTTAAGAAGAGCTGTGTGCTTTCTTTGGTTCCAGAGACCTCGCTTATAGCCAGCAAAAATGGCCTTGCACTACAGCCTTGCAGACATAGTTGCCTTTTAGAAGTTCTGTTCCCAGCAGGCCCCAGTAACCTGCCCCCAAAGTTCAGCAGCAGAAGCTTTGAAGGTTGTATTTTCACTAATTTTTGCTTATGGGATATCTTAGTTAATACTTAAAAAAAAATCTTGTGTAGCACTCCTTGTTAATGCTTGCCTATACTCCTAGCACTTTGGGACTGAAGCATGAGAATTCTAAGTTTGTGGTCAGCTTGGGTTTAATGCTGGAATAACAGCAGCAAACTATCTATGTATAATTATTGAACAATTCATTCTTGTTCTAGTAGCAGTTATCAAGAATCTTAGGGAAAGGAAACTTCCTGGTGGGTTTGTGCCAATGCTTATTTGACACCCACACCTGCACTGACACAATTATCACGTTTACTTGTTCTGTGTCTCTAGTTGACCAAACTAGGTGTTTTCCCCAATAAACTTTTAAAACCATTTATTCATTTTTATTTTATTAGTATGACTATTTTGCCTGCATGCATGTAAATATACTGAATGCATGCCTGGTTCTTGTGGAGGCCAGAAGAGGGTACTGGATCCCCTGAAATTGAAGTTACAGATGGAGCATCCAGGGCTAAGCCAGCTCTATAGCCACCCTCCCTAAAAATATATCCATAAATATCCTGTACTAAAGTTTCATAGTTAACATGCAAAGTCTAGTTAGCTAAAAGCAGTAAATATTATTCATTATGTTGAGGTATTTAAAAAATGTTCCCTAAAGACAGAATAATATATGGTCATTTGTTATACAAAATGGTTTTTAGTAAATTATAAAAAGTTCTTTCTTTCCTCGTTGTAATTAAAATTTTTGTGTTGATTTGTTTCTTAAATTTCTGTGGAGAACTCATACTAGAGAGGATACACTAGGAATATATATTGGTGTCTGTGAAATGCCTGGTTTACATATGTAGAGCAGACGTAGTAATTAGGAGTGCCAGGCAGACTATACACTTTGTAGGATATTTTGATACCTCAGTTTGACATCTGTCTGCATAACTACTTGCCATTGACTTAGATTCAGATCCACAAATGAATTTAAAGGCTTCAAAATGCTACCAAGTTTACCTTTGTTAAGACAGCATATATAGCCTCTCTTGCTCTTTTATAAATATTTTAAATTTTTTCTTTGATAATTTCATAATTGTATATAATGTTTTGATCATATCCACCCACAATTTTCTTCCTTCAGATTGCCCTGGATCCTCCCTCAATAGCAACCCATTCTTCTCTCTTCTTCGTGTTCTCTTAGGGCCCCACCCTTTTAAAAAACTATCTCATTGGGTCTACTTAGTGCTGTCCATATACACTTAGTAAATGGGTTTGGGGTCATTCACTGGAGCATGGGCAACCTACCAGTGCCCACACCCCCAATAACTCCTCAGTCAGGGGTAGGGCTTTCTGCAACTCTCTTTTACTCTTTGCCTATCTTGTACCAGTAATGACAGCTAATGTGAATTCATGAATTCAGTAGCCTCATCATATCAGAAAGCAGCATTCTACAACACTCACCTTTCTCACTCATCCATCTTGTCTGCCCCTTCTATGATGTTCCCTGAGCCTTGGGTGGGTTAAGTGTGGATCTAGTCTCACTTTCATTGTTTAGGTACAGTGAAACAGAACAGTTCAGGGCCCAGAGGTAGATTTAGTTGTAGGAGATATGGCCAAAGTGGGTACATTCTGTTTTGATAAAGAGAATTATCAGTTTGTGATATCCAACAACAGGCTAAGCCCAGGCAGGGTTGCAGCCTTACTAGTTCCTGGGAAATACGTTTTGTTCATAGGGACATTGTCAGTGTTCTTGGGCCTGGATCCTAGAAGAGATCTATTCTGACTTCTGCTCTTACGTAGTATTTAAGGCCACGAGACTAGATGAGCTACTTCATCTTCTGTCCTACAGAATAGGCAGCGGGTGAGGAATACAGGGATAGATAGATATTCTTGAAGCCAAATGAATAGACTGTCAGTAAGAGTATTTATCACTTGTTGCTAATGACAAGAGGAAAAAAGTTCAGGCGTTGTATTTTGCAACACATTTAAGTTACCAGTGATTCTCACTGTGGTTGCATAAATTTGATTGGAGTAGAGTTTGTTCAAGAGACAATTAGAAGAAATTGGAGGCAGTGTTCAAAGTATTGCTGTTAAAGCAGTCTAGGGCTGTTGATGGCTTGTCGAGAAAAGTGCTTGTCCTGGAATTCTGATGCCATGAGTTTGACCACCAGATTCCATAGTTGGAGCAGAGATAATCCCAACACTTTTTCTCTGATGTAATGTGTATGCATACCCCTGCCTACCTCCCCACCACTAGAAATAAATAAGATATAAAAGGTGACATGTAGGAAAGTAAAATTTAGTTTTAACTTCTAGTCACACATTAGTGATTCCCTATTTAATGCCACCAGTAAAGTTTCTTTGCCTCTTACAACATTAATTGTCAAAACTCATGAAACAGAGATAAAAATCTTAGGTTTTTTTGTTTTTTGTTTTTTAAATTTTTCTTTTTATATATATGAGCACACTGTCACTGTCTCACCAGACACACCAGAGGGCATCAGATCCCATTACAGATGGTTGTGAGCCACCATGTGGTTGCTGGGAATTGAACTTAGGACCTCTGGAAGAGCAGCCTGTGCTCTTAAGCTCTGAGCTATCTCTCTAGCCCCACAAATCTTAGGTCTTATAATTAACAGGTTGATGTGAATGCCAAGGTGTTTAAAATTCTTTTAAAGCAGATAACAACTTAGTGTGAGGCTACAGTCAGAAATTGTTACAGCAAACACATGAGAAGTTGGTGCTGTCTTATGCCACTGTACTCTTCTTCTTAGGCCAGAAAGCACATCTTGCAGATCCACACCAGGGACTGGAATCCAAAACTGTCCGATGCATTTTTAGGAGAATTGGCAGAAAAATGTGTTGGTGAGTGCTCCTATTTGAACTCTTTGACTATCACTGCTTGTCCTACTCAGTGTTCCTTTCCCTTTATGTTGAAATGTGAATGAGTACAGTTTTATGTCCTTAACTGGTGATAGATGGCTCTGCATTCATATTTAAAAGTTATAAATATGTTTCACTTAAAGTTTCACTGAATTGAATTTTCATGATATCAAGTGTTTGAACAAAGCTTAGAAGTAACATGGGTTTCATTGAATGCTGAATATCCTTCATATTACTACAGTGTCTCCTTTTAGGAATTATCCCTTCTCAGAAATTTTAGTAAGAAAAATAAACATAAGAGAAAAAGATCCATGTGGATGACAAGACTGCAGTTTGCTATGCTTTATGGACAGAATAATGGGCTCAGTTTATCCCTCTAGTCTAGAAAGAAGTTGGGTGGGAGGAACCACCAAAGAAAAAACTTACTGGTATTTGCCAGTATTGCCTCAAATATAAAACTTTTCAACCTGATTTAAATACATCACAGTAGAAAAATGTCACCCACAGAATGAATAAATAAGCATTGGTGCCCTCAGAGGATGAGAGCACTGGTAACCACAGGAGATGGAACTCAAGGCTTTCTCTCTTCTAATTAGGTCTGAAATACATTAGTAGTAACTGAATGTACACAAAGGAAAGCCCCCCCATCTTCCTTCCTCCTGGCAAGAGAGCATGCACCAAACCCATTTCATGGTTTTTTTTTTTCACACTCTGAAAAATATAAAAAACAAATAAAAAACTGTTTCCATGAATATTATAAGCATTATGAAGAAATCCCTCAAATAAATCCATTAATAACATCTACTTGGGAAAACTTTAAAGTTACCAAAGCCAAAAAGAACAACTTAGTTAAAAAAAATTCATTGTGATCCACTATCAAATAATTAAAATTTAAATAGAACATTAGTCCATTCAGTTAGCTACATCCGAATTATCCTCTTCATCCACAGGGACTTCCATCTCCGAAGCAGCATCCCTCAGCTTTTGAACCACAAAGACCTCGACATCTTCTGGTGAGGAGAAAACGTAAATCTCTCCAGCACTACCAATTTAAGCTTTGCCTGGTACAAGAGAGCATGCGCCAGACCCATTTCATGTACACCTGGCTTATCTTTACAAAGCCGTGTGCTGCTTTATGGGAGAGGGTGGGACTTGGTTAAAACGAAACAAAACAAAACAGAACCCAGGCTTTCCTTTGTAGATCCCTCCCCCTTTATTTATCATATTATGGTATTAGAGTTCAGATCAGACTGGGAACCTTTGTAGATTTTTCTGTGAATCTGTCACAAGATGAGCCTTAGTTGAAGTTTATAGTTGTCTTCAAGAAGTGAGAAATCCCTAGCTATTCTGAAATCACTTTCTATTATCCTACCTTTCATCTGAGATGTTACACACTGCAGTTTAATTCTTTATCTTAATATTTGAGTCTCAGTTTTCATATGTGTTTCCAAAGGTCAATCAGTACTCTGCACTTTTCCAGTGACTTATTTTAGCTTTTAGTTGGTCTTTTAAAAGATGTTTGCAATGTAATTTCTTACTGGACTGAAACTTCTCTTGCCTTCCCTCTTTTCATGGGGTGGCGGTATGTATGAAATATATTTATATACCATTGGTTTCTTGGAAAGTTAAATAAAATTCCATTGAAATTAAATGATTGTGTGCTCAGTTATGGCATTTATTTCATTTAAGAAACCAGTTCATGTTAAGAATAGCCAAATGCAGATCTTCAAGTAGGACTACAACAGTAATAAATTTTCTATTTATTTTGAATATTACTATATACCCCAAATATGTTTTAACATGTATGGTTTTAGCTCATGAGATTTATGCCTAACAAGAAAGGTTATACAGTCTTGGTGAATATCTGAAGGATAATTGGTCTTTTATAGGCTATGGACTTTTACCTTAAAATAACTTCGAGGTTTTTGCATGCATATCAGACATTCTTTTTAAGTAATAAAGAAATTTCATAAAAAGCTGGTGTCAACATTTATACAAATAATAGCTTACAATCAAAAAGATTATCTAATATTTTTCTGTTTATTTTCAGTGAGAGGCTTAAAACAATGAAAACATGACTATGAAATACTGTATTTGGGGCCTTCATTTTGTTTGTAATTGTTTTTTAAGAAAGCCTCAATTTTTGATTCTTGTTTCTAATCTAACCCTTTATCACTATATTTTCAGTCTTCACAAAAATTACAGTAACATGAAAGAACCATTTTTCTTTGCTTCAGTCTGTTGGTGTCCGATAGAGCATTGCTTAGGAATGGTGAAATCTGGGTTTTGAAAAGGGATGCTTTAAAAAAAAAAGTATAAACTTTTAACTTTTAAGGTTGTTTATTCTTTCAATATTACCTGTTTCCTAAACTAGAACACTTGTGAGAATACAAGTCCTGCTATCGATTACAGCAGGACAAGAGCCCTACCTAGGAGGCCAATGTTTATCCAAAGCATAGTGATTTTGGCCATGATTCTGATGCACCTTATTAATTCAGTATTTGAATCTAGTGAAACATATATTAAGTGAATGGTTCTCAACTTTTTTGTGCATCAGAGTAATTTCTAAATTTTTCACAAAGTATATACTTAAAAGTTTAAACTCTCAGAAAGTGATTCACTGTTGTGGGCCTGGGGCTTTGCATTCATTCTGATGATTTTTTAAAACTGAGAGCTACAGATATGGGCCAGCAACTTTCTCACAAGCAGATAAAAAAAATATTTTCTGCCCCTCCCTTTTTTTGTCTATTGATTGTGATTATCCACTGAAAATTTACTTTAGAAAATGGAGTCTGTTATTGTTAGTAAATTCAATTTTGTGGACTCAATTAGGAAAGAATGAATAGTATATTGCCATTGTATATAATTAACATGTTACTATGACAAATATAGTGCCTTACGTTCTTGGCGCATTTATGACTAACCCTGTAGTGCTGTTGCATCTGGCTGGCCTCTGAGCCTTTTCTGTTAACTTGACCTGCTATTGTAAAGAGGACTACTGCATGTTCATTAACTGCAGACATTTACCAGCAGTATAAATACGGCTCTTATTTGATGGTGGTAAAATTCATGTACATGTGATTATTTTACTCTTTATAACGTTATACAAGTGTTCTGTACTCATTTTGTTGAAATAGTATAAGACTGTATGTCAAATAAAAATGTACTTAAAAATTTATTAATGGATAAGTATAAAATAGAAGACTAATGATAAACATAATTATTCTGAAGAATTATTTGGGAGGTAGATTGTTAATATTTATTCTTAACCTGCTTATTGTTTTTAAGGCAAATTCTCACAGATTATAAACTCATGAGTCATTTTTTTCTTTTGTAATCGCTATTTTTATTTTGATATTTATGTGTCATAAAGTCAATGTGAAGTATAAAGCAAGATAAACTCAATAGCAATCCCTGAGTTTAGGGCTTAGTGTTCTATCTCTTGTTCCAATGGCGCCCCCTGCTGGTGTAACTGATAAGAGTGACCAAGTGAAGTTTAATTTAATTGCTGGAAGGAAAAGACAGTCTTTGGCTAATCTGAAGTTTTTTTGTTTTTACCTTTTGTGACATGGGTCTTTAGCAGATCATGCTTTTCTTTAAAATGTATGTTTTGTAGGAGTAAAAAAAAGTTTTAAAAGTTTAAAAAGATTTTAAAAGAAGTTTTTTTTTAATCTTAATTTTTTTAATGGCTTTGGGTTGGGTCAATTACAACCTTAAGTCACAGTGTTTTTTAAGTTGTTAACAACTATTGCACTATGCTTAGGTCTGATGGTAAATTACAAGTTTTTTGAAGATTCTCCTTATACATACCTTTGTATCACCTTTTTATATGTATTTAGGAAGTTAGTAATATTAGAAAAGTAAGCCAGGAGTAGTGACACACACTTGTAACCATAGGTGGTTGGCAGGTCAGGGCAGGAGGCCTGGGCAATTTAGCAAGATTTGGTCTCAAAATAAAATCAAAGAAAGACAGATTGTAGCACAGTGATATAGCGTGAGGATAAAGTACTGGTTAAGATTAGTTATGAAAGATTGAAATGTAGCTGTAATTCTTTGAAAACTTGCCATGCAGAAAGCTATACATTGTAGTCAGTGGTTTTGACATATAGTACAGGACTCTTTTTATTAATGTTACTAGCTTTATGTTTTTTAATCATAAGTACTTTTATCCCTTAATTGACCAGTTTTGTTAGGTAATTTTAAAGTGTTCATTTCAATTTTGCCAATAAAATAGTACCTAATTACTGATTATTTTAGATAGAAATATATGTATTATCAAACCATAAAGGTCTTTGGAAGAATTAACTTAATTTTGTTACTTTTCTTGTTTTGTGCATTAGGCTACTGTGGAGCTGACATCAAGGCCCTGTGTACTGAAGCTGCCCTGATTGCCCTTCGGAGGCGTTACCCTCAGATCTATGCTAGCAGTCATAAACTGCAGCTGGACGTTTCCTCAATAGTGCTCAGTGCCCAAGACTTCTACCATGCGATGCAGAACATTGTGCCTGCTTCCCAACGTGCTGTGTTGTCTTCAGGACAGGCGCTGTCCCCCATTATAAGGCCATTGCTAGAAAGGAGTTTCAACAACATCTTAGCAGTCCTGAAAAAGATATTCCCTCATGCAGAAGTTAGCCAGAGTGACAAGAAAGAAGGTACTGGAAACTACTTTTTTGTATTGTGAAAAATAAGAAAAAAATTTCTTCATAAGATTAGTTAGAACTTTATCTATTTCACTCATCACTGAATATTTCAGAACTCACATGTTGCCCATAAATGGTGGTTGCCTGGTGAATGTTTATTCACTCTTAATATAGGGTGTTACTATACTTAGAAAGTAGACTGTAGTACTAATAGCTTATATTTATTATAACATGCATAATTTATCACTTATTAATCCATATCAAAGTTATGAGGAGATTGAGCACTTTGGGTTATGTAAGGTCACTCAGTAAGATTTGAGGCCAACTCAAAGTTAGGGAGCCTGCCTGCGCCGCCCATGCCTTGTTATAGTGCTTCTGGAGATTCAGTTCATCTTGATGATGTTGACAGAGCTTCATTTGTGCTGATTAAAATGTGAGCTGTTGGTAATGGAGTAAATTTCAACCTAATTGTCCATAGTTTTAAATTTAATTAAGCCTTAAGCCTGTACTTTGGACCTGAGATGAAATCAGATCATCTTAAAAATCACACATTTTCATGAGAGAAAAAAATTCTGCTGAAGATCTAAGTCAGTGAGAGGCATGCTTGTCTGCCTTGCATGAGAGCCTGATTTAGTTCTCAGGTCTGTGTCAGCTGGATATGATGGCGTACACTTGTACCACTGGAGAGGCGGACGAAGCAAGATCAGAAGTTTCAGGTCATCTTTTGAGGGCCAGGTCAGCAGGACAACCTTGTCTCATCTCCCCCCAAACCCCCCAAAAAGTTTAGGTTTATGGTTGAAATCAAATAAGACCCAATAAGTTTGAGTAGTGAGGTTTTTATTTTTTGTTTGTTTAACACAGGGTTTCACTGTGTATTTCTAGCTGGCCTGGGCGATCTGTCTGCTTCTGTCTTTACCTGGGATTAATACCATGCGCCTGGCATGAGATAGTATGTTTTGATTATTTAAATTTATTTTAATTCCCTCTTTACTTAGTGTGTAGCTTATACCAAATAGAAAGTTGTTCAGAGAATTATAGTAACATTAAAATTCATTGACATTATTTAATGAATATCAAATGACTATATTCAATGAATCATAAATATTATTCAGTTTGACTGTCATTATAAATATATTTTTTCAAGACCAATTTTCTTTAAAGGAAAACTTTACCTAGAACTCTTTGTTCCTATCTGTGAGATAGGCTCTGTGCTGTGGTTTGTGTGTCTTTTCATCTGGGATAGGTATGCTCTTTGTCTTTCTTTTCTGAGACACTTTCACTCTGGAAATCACTATGTAGCACTGGCTGATATTTAAACTTATAACAATCCTCCTGTCTTATTCTCCTGTGTGCACTATTACAGATAGAAGTCATCACCCTAGATTATCTATGATTTTTATAACTGGGAACACACATATAAATATCTTTACCTAAAACTTTCAATAATAAAACAAAACAAAACAAAACAAAAACAAAAAACCCATTTGTTCCTTTAGAAAATACAGGGACTCTACAAGAAGACCAACAGAGTCAACTAATCTGGACCCTTGGGGTCGGTCCAGAGACTGAACCAACAACCAAAGAGCATACAAGGGCTGGGCCTAGGCCCCCATTCATGTGCTGCAGACATACAGCTTGCTTTTCATGTGGGTCCCCCAGCAACTGGAGCAGGGGCTTGCCCTGACTCTTTTGCCTGCCTGTGGATCCTGTGCCTCTATCTGGGCTGTCTTGGCTGGCCTCAGTGGGGGAGGGTGTGCCCAGCCCTGCAGTGACTTGATGTGTTAGGATGGTTGGTACCCAGGGAGGACTCCACCTTTTCAGATAAGAAGAGGAGGGCATGGTGGGGGAGGGGCCGTGTGAGGGGTGCTGCAATCAGAATGTAAAATGAAAAAGAATTACCTATTGTGAGAGATTTTTGATATTCTTTTTCTCCATTTGAGAATTTCCATTTTATGGCATTATTCTCTTTTTCATATACTCTTATTTTTGTAAGTTCAAAGTATGCTCTACTTCCAGCCAACAAAACTAAGTTGCATGTATTAGTGGGATAACAACTACATTTTATTCAAGTTGTAAATTCTTGTCTTTCATTACTTTATATGTATTTTCTAGTTTGTTTTATTATTTAATATTTTTCTTTAGACCTGTATTCTTTCCTTGTTTGTGATGTTATCACCTAAAAGATTTTCTATTATTTCCCAAATAAATTTAAAATTTACTAAATGTTAGCTTTTAAAAGCTACTGCTAATAACTCTTCTTACTTGAATAATTCTGTATCTCCTCATTTTTTTCTGTTTCATTTTTGTGTTTGTTAGCCATGTGTATGTTCTGTATGTGGGTGCACATGCAAATTGGTGTGTGTACTTTTAGAGCATGCAGTTGATGTCTGGAATCATCCTTACTTCAACCTATCTCACCAACTCAGAGTCCCGGTCAAACCAGAGCCTGTCATCTAGTCCTGCTTAGGCAGCTTGCTCTGTGAATTTTGTTTCTGCTTTTCAAGACTGAGGTTGTAGGAGGGCTGCCATACATGGTATCTGTGTGGGTTCTGGAGATCCTGGACTCATGGTAAGCCCTTTAGCCACTGAGCCATCTCCCTAGCCCTGCATCTTATCTTTATACAGCATTCTATTATTTTGTTTTAGAAGTATATGATACATTTCTTCCCTTTCTCCTTACTTCCTTCCTTTCCTCCCCTTCTTCTCTCTTTTCTTTCTTATTTCCTTCTCTCTTTTCTTCTTCCTTTCTCTCCCCTTCCCTTCCCTGCCCTCCCCTCCTCCCTTCCTTCCTTCCTTCCTTTCTCCTTCCTTCCTTGGAACCTTGACATAGGGTCTTACTATGTTCCAGTCTTCTGAGTAGCTGACATCACAGGTGTGTTGCACTGTGTGTGACCAGAGTTGATTTCTGCCAATATCAGTTCTTGATTTGCTACACATAGAGCACTGCACTTAGTAGATAATATCAGTAGATGAATTGTCATTTTAATAGACATGTATGTGAAATATATGTGTTAATACTTAAGTTCTGGAAAAGTATTGTGTTCTCAGTGGAAATTTTAGTTACAGTTAATTCACTGAGTAATAATCTTCTGGCTCATAGAAGAACTAATGTTACTTGAATGGGTACACTTTAACTCTGAGTTGATAACTGACTAGCTAACTCTGTTTTTTGTTTGCTTGCTTGTTAACGACTTACTTTATTTTTAAATATTTATATGTGGGTATGTGTACTTGAAGGAAGGTGCTTGCAGAGGCCAAAGGTGTTGGATCTTCATGGCGCTCCAGTTCCAGGCAGTTATGAGCTACTTGATGTTGGTGCTGGTGTCTATGTTAGTATTTGCTATACATTGGATTCTCTGGTGCTAGAATACAGGTGGTTATTAGCTACTTGACAAATGGGTGCTAGCAACTCTTGTCCTCCAGAAGAGCACCAAGTGCTCTAACTTCTGAGCCATCACTCCAGTTCCACCAATTTTTCTTTTTTCTTCTTCCCTTTAAAAAATTATCTAGGGCTGCAGAGATGGCTCAGTGATTAAGAGCACTGACTGCTCTTCTACAGGTCCTGAGTTCAATTCCTAGCAACCACATGGTGGCTCACAACCATCTGTAATGGGATCTGATGCCCTCTTCTGTGGTGTGTCTGAAGACAGCAACAGTATACTCATACATAAATCAATAAATCTTAAAAAAAATCACTAATTTTTAAAGAAAGGATTTCACTTGGTAGTCTTGGCTGGCCTGGAACTTGATATATAGATCAATCTGGCCTTGAACTGACAGAGATCTACCTGTCTTTGTTTCCCAAGTGATGGGATAATAGTACTCCTTCCTACCCTAATGTTATGTTAATTAAGCAAGTTTTTCATTGAAACATGAGGTCTTTTAAAAAGAATTGGTCAGTTTTTTTTCTTTTTCTGGTTTGTTATTGTTGCTCTTGTGAGAACTGGCTTTTGCTCAGCTGCTTTAGTGCCTGACTGGGATATGAAATGAGCTGGTTTGGTTAAAATTGAACTCGCAGGGTATATTTTATGAGGGCACCATTTCTTTCCTAGACTGTTAGTTAGCAGTCTCCCAAATTACAGTTCATAGTTGGTGTGAATAATTTATAAATGTGATAGAAACATGCTTCTTATATTTATAAATTAGAAAAATATTACAGTGTCATTTTGCCTGATTAATTTGTAATTTTGCTAGGTAGCATATTAGTTGATGTCACTTGATTTTTTTTTTAACCCATTTTCTTTGGCTTTTAGTCTTGTTATTATATGAGCTTATAAGACTTGTAATTCTTGTGCCTTTCTTCTGACAGATGTAGAAAGTCTGATTTTAGATGATAGTGAAGATGAGAATGCTTTATCAATTTTTGAGATGAATTGTCACTCGGGATCACCAAAGAAGTCATCGCCAGCTGCTGCTGTCACTAAACCTTATCTCCACTTTACAATGTGAGTAAGCTAGAATGGCTTTTCTGCCTTACATTTTTAGAACTCAGTGCACTTTGCTGGTGATTATTTTCTTAAGGTGTTTTTCTTTGTTTGCACACAATTCAGAAAAGTGTTTACTGTGTCTGTTTTTTGGTGTGTGATAATAATTATGTTGTTGGTTACTTAATGTTTATTTTTCTCAAGAATGAGACTACATATGCTAATTTGTCTATGGGAAATAATGTATGGTTTTTGGAGATGGGGAAGGATTATTACCTTTAGAAATCAACTCATTGTCCCTAGTTTTATTGCTTTTTATTTGAACAAAAATGTACAGTTAAGAAATATTTACTGGGGCTGGTTAAGAGCACTGACTGCTCTTCCAGAGGTCCTGAGTTCAAATCCCAGCAACCACATGGTGGCTCACAACCACTGGTAATGAGATCTGATGCCCTCTTCTGGTGTGTCTGAAGACAGCTACAGTGTACTTTATTTATTTAACAATAAATAAATCTTTAAAAAAAAAAGAAAGAAATATTTACCACTTTCCATGGTACATTAACTTGTGATAAGTTTTAGATGAAGGTTTAGAAACTCCAAAGCTACTAAAGAGATTTTGCATTAGAAACTGCTCAGTAATTAAATAACATTTTGATTCTTAACAGAGCATTAGTTTACACTTTTGTAATTTGAGTTTTACTGTTTTTCTACTTACCTTTATCTTTTTACTGTCTGTGTTATAGTGCAAATGTAATTTTGAATTAAGAGACCAAGTAATTTTCAAATACTAAAGTATCACTACTTCCATTTACATAATTAGTACTATAGTTAAAGGACTTAAGTTTCATTTGGATAAGTTTAATAGTTCTTGTGTCTTTTGTTTTTCCTTTTTCTCCTTTTCTTTTAGTCTTCTTAAAAAAGACAGTCTACTTTATACCTTAGTCTGGCCTATAACTCACTTTGTAGTTAGTCCAGGCTTGCCCAAATTTGTGGTAATCCTCCTGCCTCAACCTTCAGGTGCTTGGATCACAGGTATGAGTTACCATGTTTGGCTTTTCTTTAGTGTTCTTTCAAGTAATTTTTAAAAACTATTTTGATCAAGTTTAAGCCTTCAGCCCGAATTAAAGTTTCTCCCTTGTAGATCGTGATGAAATTTTGGTTTGACTGTATGTATGCATTGTTAACTCTCTTGTTGTTGATCATGTTTTAAAGTGACCTTAAATATCTTCCATCTCCTTTCTTTTCCTTGCTGTGTTTCTTCCTGGCAAACTCTTTGCCTCACCAGGAAGCTCCTTGTCTTCATTCCACACCTTCCCTTTTCACTCGTAGGGAAGCTTTCTTAGACTTCACTAGCTTTTTGTTAGTCTGTTTTGTTGATCGTTAAAGGCAAACTAAATACTTTCCGCTTTTTACCCAACTAGCATGTCTGCGTGTATGTGTGTTGATTTTTTATTTTTATTTTAAATTTGAATTATACATTAGCAAAGGTAAAAATTATCAGTCTTTTATTTCAGTCTTGTAAGATAGATCCTGCCAGTAAAGTAACACAGAAGGAATTTGTTTCACTGCTGTATATGTATGTCATTTGTTTTATTTACGATTATTCTGCTTCTGGTTTAATGTGTGCCGCTGGTCTGGCTCATTTGTTTATTTCAGCTTTTCTATAAGAGTTAGCATAATTTTAGCTTCCTTTACACAACTATTTTAGTTTACCAATTGAGTTCTTTTCTTGAGCAAGCTTTCCCTTCCCCCCTTTTAAGGCAGGAGGCCTTAAACTTACCATGACGCTAAAGCTGGCCTTGAACTTCTCTTTCTGCCTCCACCACCTATGTGCTGGAATTATGGGCACCTGCCACCATGCCTGGCATGGTGCTTTTTGTTTTAGATACTTCAGTAGTTTATTTCTTTATTTACTCATTCAAAACATTTTCTGTTTGTATTTGGTATACCTGGACTTATTTTTGATGTTAGAAGTACAAAAAGGAGCTAGATACAACTTCCTTTAGTCTGAAGAAATTTTTTTTTTTTTTTTTTTTTT
>NW_022196912.1:27380491-27389515 GCF_008632895.1 Mastomys coucha
CAGAAATCTGCCTGCCTCTGCCTCCCAAGTGCTGGGATTAAAGGCGTGTGCCACCACCACCCGGCTAGTCTGAAGAAATTTTTATTATTGGCTTGTTGTTGTTATGTGTTTCATGCAAGTAAAGTTTCTGCTGGAAAGTGCAGGAAAGCTTTATAGGATGCTTAGTCGCAACTCATGTTCCTGTGAGAATGCAGGGATGGCAATAGTACTTGAAACTTGCAGCAAACTAGATGATCCATACATTTGTGGTGCCATTTTATGAAGGAGGAAACTGAAGCACATGTAAACTTAAAAGTCCAGGAGGTTTTTTTCTAGTGAATTTTAGGCCCCCTGGGCTCTGTGCTACTTATATCCTGGGATTTCCCACCATCCCCCATACTGACTAAGTTCATTATTTGTTATTTTGTTTCTTTTGAGATAAGATTTCGTTGTGTAGCCCTGCCTCATTTAAATTCACCATGTGCTCCCAGATTGGCCATAAACTTGCAGCAGTCCTCTTGTCTCAGCCTCCCAAGTGCTGGCTTAAAATTAATTTTTGAGCTTGATTGATAATTATATTTTCGTTGGGTAACTTGACCATATGATTTTTTTCAGGAAGCATGCAGATGAAAATAAAGGTCTTTAGCAAGAAGTATACATGGATTTTGCTTTTGCTTTCTGTTTGAGTAGCATGTGTTAGTATGCAAGGTCAATGAAGAACAAGGCAGTGGTAAGAAGACAGCCTGGGCCTTATTGCCTGCTTCCAGTGATTGTTTCACAGGACAGTGCCGATGTCTGTTTTATAGAGCTAAGAAAAACTATATGTCAGTAGTTTAGCACTGTGCAAGAGAAAAACATATGAATGAAAATAGACTTTTTTTCTTCCTTTATATTACCATTGTAGATTAGAAACAGCTTTCTGTTTTACAAATGAAAATAGCTTTGGTTGTTCTGATTAGAAAGTTGATGTACTTGATACAAAATTCAAGTAATAAAGAAGAACATAAAGAGGAAAGAATTAAGCCCCCATCAGCTGAAGATAATAGTTTTTTGAAAGTTTTGTGACCACATTTTCATGTTCTATTTATGCATATAAGATCTATACATTATTTGCAACCACAAGTTAGTATAACTTGCTTTTAAAATATTTTTATTTATATTTGTGTGTGTGTGTGTGTGTGTGTGTGTGTGTATACTACATATATGTGAATGCCAGCAGAGTGTCCAGTCTCCTGGAGCTGAGTGCTGGGAACTAAGTGCAGTTCCTCTGGAAAAGCAGCAAGTGCTCTTAACTGCTGAGCAGACCACCAAGCACTGTGATTTATTGTTTTTATTCATTATTCTGGGAACGTAATTTCATATTAGGATATGCTTAATATTCTTCTAAGATTTCTACATACAGGGCTAGGGAGTGGCTCAGTTGGTAAAGTGTTTGCAACCTAAGCATGAGGATCTAAGGTCTGATCTCTAGCACCCATGTAAAATGTTGGGCATAGCAGTATGCGCTGTGATCTCAGCTCTGGGCAGGTAGAGGTGGACAATTCCTTGGGGCTCTCTAGCTATTTAGTCAAGCATACTTGGCAAGTCTTAGTACTCAGCAAGAGATTCTCTCATAAAACAAGATAAATGGGGACACATATATTCACATGCACAAACAAACACATACTCATTCATACACACACACACACATACACACACACACACACGACTTAAAAGATGCATATCTAATTTTTTAGCTGGGCATGGTGGCTGTTTTAGTTAGGGTTTCCATTGCTATGAAGAGACAACATGACCATTGTAACTTATAAAGGAAAACATGTAATGGAGACTGGTTTACAGTTTAGTGTCTAGTCCATTATTGTCATAGCAGGAAGCATAATGGCATTAAGGCAGATTTGGTGTTGGAGAAGGAACTGAGAGTTCTAAATCTTGATCCACAAGACTTTAAAACCAGCCTCCACAGTGACACACTTTGTCCAAGAAAACCACACCTACTCCAGTAAAGCCATACCTCTTAGTAATGCTACTCCTTAGGCCAAGCATTCAAACACATGAGTCTATGAGGGTCATTCCTATTAAAACCACCACAGTGGTGCATGCCTTTAATCTCAGCACATGGGAGGAAGAGGCAGGAGGGTCTCTGTGAGTTCAGAGCCAGCATGATCTACATGGCGGGCTCCAGGACAGCCAAGACTTCACAGGAAAACCTTGTCTTTTTTTTTTTAATTGATTTAGTTTTATTGCATTGTGATGAGAAAAGATACATAATTTCAATTTATCTGAATTTGTTAACATTTAAAAACATATTTTAAGTAAATAGAATTGCATCACATTCTTCTATCCCTTTTATACCCCAACTCCTCCCAGAGACCCCCTTCAATACCTGCAATACCTTTCATTTTTTTTATTTTCTCATATTCTTTAAAATTTATAAAATATTGTAACAACAAAAAGGAGTGTTATAAAAGTTGTTTGATACAAAACAACAATTAATTGAATAGTCTTGTGTAGATGCTGGTCTACAGCAATATTGAAAATACATACATTGAGAAACCTTGTCTTAAGCAAAAACAAACACATACATAGTATGTAATTGTTTAGATGTTTCACCATTTATCGACTTTTATATAATCTGAAGTTTTTGGTGATCAGTTTTTAAAAACAATACTGCCCTAGACATCTTTGTAAGTATATGTCTTTATACCATTATTTCATACAGAACTTCAGGTAAAATTTAAAACATAAATCTTGATGTAAGTGGCTGAATTGCTTTCTAGAAAGATTGAGTCACTTCCTGTTTCCACTCCCATGTGTGAAGGGATGTCTTCTTCCCACAATTAATTTTGAGTCATTTTCCTTTCCTCTGGCAGTGATAGGCAGTGAAGCCAGGGCTCCATGCACACTGAGGCAAATGTTCTACTGCACAGTCACACCTCTAGTTGTGTGTTTCAGTATTCATTATCTAGCTACATGACTCATTATTGGCCTGGCAGCTCAGAAACACGTGAATCATTAACTTATTCTTCATGTGTTCATCCACTCACTCAATATTTTGTAAAAGATAGATGGGCAGACAGGCTGACAGATGGACAGAGGAGAAGTATTATTAAAACATGTACAGAATGGGAAAAGATAAATGTGTCTGTGGTGGTGACATGAGTTATAGAATATTTTTGAACTTATTTTGGCATATTTAGACCTTCCAGAAAATTAGTGCTTTTTCCTTCTGATTCTGCTTAACTGAAAAGCATACCAATTTTCCTACTGTCTCACTAATAATTGCAATTAAAATAGATTTTTACTTTGTTCATCTGGCAGAAAAAGTATTTGTTACTTAATTTTTTTATTTCTGTGTAAATGATAGCAACTTTCTTCTCAAGCCAAATCTTGCTTCCAAGCCCAGCCAGCTGCTGCTTTTCTTTTCTTACTTTTGTCCCAAGACTTGGGAGCCACACTCCATTTAGTTTCTCAACTAAAGCTTGACACCATCCTTCATGCCTTCTTCTGTTATCTAATCTCGACAAAGTCCTTTTGATTTGTTTTTTATTGTTAAGTCAGCTTCATTTCAGGGCATTTCTGTTTTTCTTTCTCTGCTCATATTCTTATTCAGCCTGTCATTAACATACCAAACCTGGGTTTCAGTAAGAGATCTTTATGTGATTACCTTTTCCCCATTTGCCTTCTATCAAGTCCTTCCTTTCACGTACTGATATGCTGAACTAGTAATGTTTTAAAACATGTTCACTTGTACCTCTGCAGCTCATGGATGCTAAAACCTGTGAGTGCTCCAGTCTTGTATGTTTAAAAAAAAAAGTAACAGTTACACATAACCCTTCAACATCCTCTCATGCTTTAAATCATTTGCCAATTACTTATAATTTCTAAACTAATGTAGATGCTATTTCAATAGTTGTTACACTGTGTTAACCAGTGACTAATAAAAGAAAAAAAGTTTGACATTTTCAATATAGCACCATTTTTCTTCCAATATTTTGGTGGAATCCATGGGTATGGACCCTAAAGCCGTGCTTCCATATTGTCTTTAGTGTACATTTAAACTTTAACATGGCCTTTGAAGTTTGACTGTGCCTCCCCTTCTTTTCTCAACCCCATTACCTTTATCTCTTCATTGCCAAGTAGTGGAAACGAAGCTACCGTTAAAACCTAAATCAGCTGTTTCAGTAGAGCCCCTTGTCATTTGCTTATACTGTTTTTTCTTTCATGAAATTCATTCTACCTGTGATCTATTTTGATTTTGGTAATGGTAGCATTTCTCCCCGGAAAACCAATGTATACTAATTGGAATCTCCCTTAGTGGTATTAAAGAACTCTATTTGTTAATTATACGTAAATGTATTTCCAGTTTGATCAAATACCATTCATCTTGGACTCTGATAATAAATGGTGTTTAGTTTCTTGGAATAAGACATTCAGTATTATAGACATTCTACAGTAATTGAATAATTAAATGTTAAAATTATTACCTTCTGTTTTCTCTTTGATGTCTGTGTATGTTCTTTGTGCATAAAGGTAGGTTTGGGGGGCATATTTTATTTTTTGTTATGCTCTGTGCACAAACTCTTCAGACATTAAAAATCATTCCAATTTTGTTTGTTTGTTGAGATAGGGTCTTACTGCTTAGCCCAGATATGTGGGCCATCCGCCACATATCTGTTGCCTCTTTTTTGTTTATGGTAAAATCTTTGTCTCAGATACTACATACCACTTACATACACCCTCAAAAATGTATGTAGAAATACAAAAAATGAATATACCTGTAGAGTATTTATATATGGAAATTTTGTCTTTACTTTTAGAGCATACTTTTTTTTTTTTTTTTATGCTGTGAAATGGGACTCTGGATGCCTGTATTTGAAAACTTAAAACCCACCACTATCACGTATTTGTCCTGCTTTTCTTTTTAAAAAATTTTTAGATTTATTTATATTTTATGTATGTGAATATTTTGCCTATGTGTATGTATGTGCACCACATGTGTGCCTAGTGCCCATAAAAGTCAGAAGAAGGATTCAGACTATCTGGATCTGTAATTAAAGACAGTTGTAAGCTACCATGCTGGTGCTGGGAATTGAACCCTGTTCTTCTGCAAGAGCAATGCATGTTCTTAGCTACTGCGCCATCTCTCCACTCCATGTACTGCTACTGTTCTGTTCTGTTCTCTCCTCTCCTCTCCTCTCCTCTCCTCTCCTCTCCTCTCCTCTCCTCTCCTCTCCTCTCCTCTTCTTTTCTTTTCTTTTTTTGAGGCAGGGTTTCTCTGTGTATCCCTGGCTGTCCTGGAACTCACTCTGTAGACCAGGCTGGCCTCGAACTCAGAAACCCGCCTGCCTCTGCTTCCCAAATGCTGGAATTAAAGGTGTGCACTACCACTGCCCAGCTGTGCTGCTCTTCTTGTATAAAATTCATCAATTAATGTGATTTGCTTCCTGTGATGCCCATTTTGTTTCCTTATTCTGTGTATTTGTATGTTCATGTGGGTGCAGGTGCGTATGTGTGGAGGTCAGAGGACATCCTTCAATGTTACTCTCAGGAGCCATTTACTCAGGAGCCATTTTTTTGAACAAGGCTAGACTTACTGCATGGCCATTGAGCCACAGGGATTTTCCTGTTTCCACCATGTGCGGGGGTCACAAACCCACATCACTTTCTTTTTTTTAAAAGTGAGTTCTAGGACTTGAACTCAGGTCCTAATCCTTGTATGCCAATCAGTGCACTGATTATCTCCCAGTGCTGTCCTATGTTTCTTTTCTTTTTTCTTTCTTTTCTTTCTTCCTTTTTTTTTTCTTTTAAAGATTTATTTATTTTCTGAGTACATAGTAACTGTCTTTAGACACATACCAAAAGAAGGCCTCAGATTCCATTACAGATGGTTGTGAGCCACCATGTGGTTGCTGGGAACTCAGCTACCTCTGGAGAAGCAGTCAGTGTTAACCACCAAGCCATTTCTCCAGCCCACTGTCTTGTGTTTCTTTTCTTTTGTATCTTCTATTCTTCTAATTGTTATTTTATAACATGCTTTAATATTTGCATGTCACATCTTAATGTAGTGTGAACTTGAGTTTTCCAATCATATAGACCTGGATGAGATACATTGTTTTGGTTTGTTTGATTTGTGTTTCTAGTGTTCAAATTCTGGGCCTTTTGAATGTCTGTCAAATAGTGCATTGAGCACTATTGAATGGGAGTTTGAACTCTGTCCCCCTTTGGTACCATCTTATACCTAACTGCTCTGAGCTTTGATTTTCCCACTTGTTTAATAAAATGAAACTATATATTTTCTAGAATTTTTAGGAAAGTTGAGGTCATAGGTGATAGCTCGCACATGTAATCTCAGGACTTGAAAGCTGAGTGAAGTAGGGTTGTGCATTGAAGACTCTCCTAGGCTACACCGTGAGACTCAAAACTACAGTTAAGGAAGATAGCTAGATGAATTGCTTGTTACCAAAGTATTTGATCGAAATTAGCATAGTTCCCCCAAATTTTTTTTAAAGATATATTTATTTATTATATGTAAGTACACTGTAGCTCTCTTCAGACATTTTTTCTTTTCACTTCAGCCCTCTCACTCACTGTAGCTGTCTTCAGACACCTCAGAAGAGAGCATCAGATCTCGTTACAGATGGTTGTGAGCCATCATGTGGTTGCTAGGATTTGAACTCATGACCGCTGAGGCATCTTTCTAGCCCTTCCCCAAATTTCTTGATGTTCTTATAATTTTAGATAATCTTGAGAGTAAGTTTTAATTTTTTCCTTCCCAGATTCTGTAGGATTTTTTATTAGAACTTATCAAATATATAAAGTAAAGCATAAATGTTTTATAAAAATTGGCATTTTCATGTATTGTATTGGCTTTTGTATTGGCTGAATTTCTTGCTTCTTGCTAAGATTATTTGCTGTTGTTTGTGTTAACTTTTATATTGCTTTTGCATTTGTTGAGTAGGATCTCTATTGTTTGCTTTTTTACATGGAACATGTAAAGCAGTTAGTAAATCTGGTTTTTCTTTTTCTGACATTTGTCTTGTTTCTCTGCTAGTAGGTCTAATACCACTAGTGGCTCTCTTGTTTTAGTGTGCTATCATTTCTTCCGGAGGTAGCAGTTTTTCCCTGTTTCTTTCCATGTATTTTATTTTTCTTTATGTTTTGTGCATTGTCTTAGAGTTTGCAGTATTATAGTGAGTAGTTCTGTTTTATTCTTTATTTGAAAAGATTTTACTTTATTTGTGTGTGTGTGTGTGTGTGTGTGTGTGTGTGTGTGTGTGTATCTGTGTGTCTGTGCATTTATGAACAAGTATGTTCAGGTTCTCATAGAGCCCAGAAAAGGCAGCAGATGCCCTGGAGCTGTAGTTAACATGTGGTTGTGAGCTGCCTGTTATGGTCGCTGGGAACTGAACTTAGGTATTATGCAAGAATGATGAGCACTCTTAACCTCTGAGCCATCTTTCTAGCCTTCTAATTTATTTGTTTTCTTTTAGTTGTAATATAGAATATTGAAAATAAAAATTACACTTGCTTTAATATATTTTTCTTTTCTAGTGTGTGGCATAGCATGTCACATTAGGGTAAGAGCTGTTAGTATTTATTGTAACAGAAGCAAAAATTGCCATCTCTGAAAATTTTTTCCTATTAAAAAATTGTGGCATTTCAGTCCACTTTTCCCCACCAAACTAGGTAACTTATAAACAGTACAACTTTCACAGGTAGAGGCTGGGGATGCCAAGGCACTGACTTTTGATAAGGGTCTGATCTCTCTACCAAGATGGTACCTTGAAGGCTCTGTCTCCTTACATAGCAGAATACACTCTCAAGGCTAGCTCATTCTCCTGAATCCTTTAAAATGCTCTTATTTTGAGACAGTCTCTTACTGTGTATCCCTCACTAGCCAGGAACTTGCTGTGTAGACCAGGCTGTCCTCAAAACTTACACAGAATCTGCCTTTACTTTCATAATGCTGGGACTAAAGATATGGACTACCATGTCTAGCTTAAAAACTCTTTTATCTTCATGATGTAATCACATGTTAATTGTCCTATCTTTTGTTACTATCACAGTAATTAAGTTTCAAAATTACTTGTGGGGAGGCATAGAATATAGCAATGAAAAAATACACTTAACATAAAATTTAGCCTTGTAACCAAATTCTGATTTGGGGTTGTGGGGTTGTAGCCTAGGCAGCCAGAACTCACTATTTAGCCCACCCTTGTCAGACTTCTGGCTCCTAAGTGCCAGGATTATGAGTGTGAGTCACCATGCCCAGCTTTAACCATTTCTTTTCTAAGTTTTACATCTGTAATAATCTCCGGATTTACATTTTCTTTCTAGGTTTTTCCTTGCCCCAGATTCTTTGTTGGCACCTTTACTATTTGATTAATAGCTAAATAATACAGTCTTGCTCTTTCCAAGCTAATATATATAATATGATAGAATGAAATATTGTTGAATTTTTTTTCTTTCAGAATAGGTTTTATACTTTAACATTGGTTATTATTATAGTTACAGATAGTCAATATTTTAGAATCATGATTAATGAAAAAGATGACTATACTAAAAAATAGAGGTTTATGAATTTGAAGTTTCATTCTTATAATAGGAAGTTTCCTGCAATTTCACACATTAATATTCAGAATATATAATTTTTAAATTACTATTATGTCTTATAGGTCACCATATCATCAGCCAACCTCTTACAGGCCTCGATTGTTGCTTTCTGGAGAACGAGGTTCAGGACAAACTTCGCACCTTGCTCCAGCACTTTTGCATACACTAGAAAGATTCTCTGTGCATCGGCTCGATCTCCCAGCACTTTACTCAGTCAGTGCCAAAACACCTGAAGAATCATGTGCACAGGTAGGTTTGTACGTTGCTTTTGTCTTGTTACTATGCATGTAGTATGTAAGATTTTGATTTTTCAGAGTATGGTAAATATTAACTTTTCATTAGGTATTTATTAATATTCTTTTGCTAGTACGGTGTATAATACTTTGAAAAAGCTCATTGTGGTTTTTTCTGTGATACTTCCTTATGTAATGT
>NW_022196912.1:27389581-27413467 GCF_008632895.1 Mastomys coucha
TTTTTATGATTTGTTTATTTATTATATGTAAGTACACTGTAGCTGTCTTCAGACACTCCAGAAGAGAGCATCAGATCTCCTTATGGATGGTTGTGAGCCATCATGTGGTTGCTTGGATTTGAACTCACGACCTTTGGAAGAACAGTCGGTGCTCTTAACTGCTGAGCCATCTCTCCAGCTCTGGATCTCCTTTTCAAAGTTGTGGTTTCAAAGATGTTTTAGATGTCTTTAACTTAGAGCCTCACCATAAGAAGGGGACAGTCTTTAGTTGTGATGCCAGGATCTATGATAGACTAGTGATAGTAATTAAACGGTGCATATTTGTGTTCATAGTTTCCTTGATTTTCAACTCTTATGAAATCCTATGTCTTATGAAGCAAGGCTATATAGATGGGGCTGTTTACATTTGTTGAGGATTTTATATATAGTCAAAAAATACATTATAAACAATATAATTCTGGAACTTGAAAGGGATGAGGGAAATAAGTATTTGAGCTAAGGTGACCATGTTGTAACCATTTCTGTATCTCTACATGTATACATAGTGGGAGCTCATTAGGGTCTTTCCCCTCCTTTTTTGTCTTTTTCCATTTTCCTATCTGTGTGTGTGCATACCTGTTTTCATGTATGTGGGTACAAATTCATGTAGAGTCTTCAGTTGATGTTGGGATACATTCTGGGTAGAACTTGCATGCTATTCAGTGAGGTAGGATTCCCCACAGACCCAGAGCTTGCCAGTATAGATAGTCTTGCTTGCCACTTTCCTTTGGTGATCCCTTGTCTGCCCTCTGAGGCTGTAACTAAAGTTGGCTACCATACCCACCTAGCATATACGTGGGTTCTAGCGATCTGCACTCCAGCTGGCTTTTGGCAAGAACTTGACTGTAGAGCCTTCTCTTCAGCCCGTCCTTCTTTTTTGTAAGGGTGTTTGTTATGCTTAGTTCCTCAGACTGGCCTAGAAATCCTGGTCTCCGTCTCCTTAGTAACTGGGATTTCAGATGTGTGATAGTATGTGAGATAGTATGCTCATCAGGATGTGCTTGTTAAATATTTGAATATTCACCGGGCAGTTGTGGCGCATGCCTTTAATCCCAGCACTTGGGAGACAGAGGCATGCGGATCTCTGAGTTCGAGGCCAGCCTTGTCTACAGAGTGAGTTCCAGGACAGCCAAGTCTACACAGAGAAACACTGTCTCGAAAAACCAAAAAAAAAAAAAAAGAATATTCATGTTTCCAGTAAATAAGATGAATGTACTGGGATGCTTTGTTCATTTTTGTATGGCTTTTATAACTGTGAGGTGCCATTTTAAATATTTGGTAACTGTGTTATAGTTATTTAACTGAAAGCCGTTCTCAGATTGGACAGCAGGAAATGCATGTTTGTTAAAAAGTTTATAGTGGTTTCGGCTTAATTTGCCTTTTGTTTACAGTTCTTTGTCAATTAGCAGTATTTCTTATAGAGCTTTGCTTAAAGGTTTCTTTTTAAATTCTGTGGTCCTAATATAAAACTGTATTTTGCTCTCAGTTGACACATCCTAGCTGTGAATTTTTTCCAGTAACATTTACTGATGTTTGCTCATATTTCTCCTTCTGGATTAGAAACTTTTGCAGGTTTGTACAAGTAAGAGAATTATTCAGTGTCATTTCAAGTAAATCCAGATGATGGACTAGGAAAGTATAAATTATGAAAATTGACTTCAGAAAAGAGAGAATCTAAACAGCACTAATTGTAGAAGTAGAAATTGAAAAAGTGTTATAAAAGCACTCAACCTACACAGTTTCATAGGTGAATCATTCTAAAGAAAACTTTCATTCTGATGCTAAAGTGTTCCAAGCATAGGAGAGGAAGAAAGCCAAGAGACTAGCAAAATAGCAGCCACAGCCTTTCAAAGACATACAGAGTGCCAAAGACTGGCCTCCTTAGATGGCAGCCACAGAGAAAACATCACTATAGGGAGCCTTTTAGTTAAAAAAGTGATAGATCACTGGGTGGTGGTGGCACACGCCTTTAATCCCAGGATTTGGGAGGCAGAGGCAGGCAGAGTTGGAGGCCAGCCTGGTCTACAGAGTGAGTTCCAGGACAGCCAAGACTATACAGAGAAACCCTGTCTCGAAAAACCAAAACTAAAACAAACAAACAAAAAAAGTGATAGATCACTATTGAGACATGCAAATTGATTCAAACATTGAGGGAATTAAATATTGGAAAGGCTGTGTTAAGGTTACACATATTGATTGTGATGTCATTGTTTTTGGAAAACCTACAGTATCAAAAATTGTTTAGGACAATAAGAGAATTTTATAAGGTAGGCACTTGCAAACGTAGTGGTCTAAAACTGATTGCTTCCTTTTTTTTTTTTTGGTTTTTCAAGACAGGGTTTCTCTGTGTAGCCCTGGCTGTCCTGGAACTCACTCTGTAGACCAGGCTAGTCTCGAACTCAGAAATCCGCCTGCCTCTGCCTCCCAACTGCTGGGATTAAAGGCGTGCGCCACCACCGCCTGGTGATTGCTTTCTTATATGTTAATCACAGTAAGTTAGAAATACAATAGGTAGAGAGAATGATCTAAAACAGCAACTAAGTTTACCTAGGAATTAACTGAACAAATTAGTGTGCAAGGCCTAAGAAGAAAAACTAAATTCAATTGAAAGGGACAGTTGAATAAAAAAAATTGTTTTAAATTATTTTTTATACTTTAATTCAGGTATAGACCCACATCAGATTAAATAGATAGAACCTTAGCTACATAGCTTCATTATTGTGAGCATTATTAGATCATGTTGTTTAACTCAGCTGTACCTTGATCCCATTACATATGAAATGAAGATGATACTTAGTATGAGGTTGTATTAAAAAATAAATATATCAAGTAGACTTGATATCAGTGCTTTCAACATATTAGCTGTAATCATGCTTTTCATTTTCTTTGCTGCTAAGACCAAAATGAGAGTGCTGTGAGTTCTTTTCTGAATTATTCATAAATTTTAAGTCTAATTCCCTTTTATAATCCCACTATAATTTGAGGGAGCAATCTAACAAGATCTCTGTTTCTTCTAGATAATAAACTTGAGAATCACAAGGTAATTCTAGAGAAAAAAGTATAATATAAAACTTTTTGATTTTTTTTTTAATAGGTATGCTAGGATGACAATAATAAGAAGCTTGTACCTGCACAAGAACAGATAGATAAAGTAAAGGACCAAAAAGACAAGAAAAATAAACAAACAGAACACACACCCTGATCTGTGTAGAATAGCATATGATGATGGCTACAAATACAGTTCCTATCAGTAACATGGAAGAAATGGGTTACTTAGTGAGTGCTTTTTAAAAACTGGCTGTCCTTAATAGGGACAATTATAGAGATAATCACTTGTGTACTGTGTGAAAGCATTCACCTGTCAATAAATTGCTGATTAGCCAATGAACTGAGGCAGGATTAGAAGGTGGGACACCCAACAGAGAGAGGAATTCTGAAATTGTGTCAGGTGCAGGGAGATTCATCCAGACACAGAAGAAGATGGTCATGTGAAACTGAAGACCAGGTAACCAGCTTTGTGGCATGACTTAGAATAAAATAGATGGATAATTAAGATACAAACTAGTTGGGAAAGAGCGCTAAAGCTAATGACCTAAGCATTTATTCATATATAAGAAGTCTCACTTGTTATTTCTGGGAACAAAGTGGATGGGTGCAAAAACACAAGGTTTCAGATGGATTTAACTAAAGACAATAAAAAACAAGGCAATTTAATTTCCTACTTGTTATGTAAATGCAAACAAATTCTAGATCAGCTTTGGAACTGCAGCTAGGAGTATTCACCAGACCCATATACTTATTATTGTTGCTGAGAAAGTAGTTTCTAAACAATATACAAAAGCCAGAACCCAAATAAAGGAACTTAACTACAGAAAAATTTAAGTTTCACATAGCAATGTATATTTCAAATAAAATTAATAGACATTGTCTGGTGAAAAATATATTTTTGTATGTATGTCAAGAGCAAATTTCTTAAATATAAATAGTATTTAAATCAGGAAAGATAAAAAAGTCTTACATAAAAATTTATAAAACACAGCAAGATATAGTGGTGTACAGCTGTAATTTTCAGCATTCAGAAACCTGAGGCAGGACAATCAAGTATTCACAATAATACATTGTGATTGTCTATCTAACTCTGCCAGTGAGAAAAGAAAAGGAAAAAAAGAAGAGAACAAACATGCTTTGTATTTATAAGGAGATTAAAAAAACCAACCAGTTAAAAGGTATTTACCTTCACACATACATATACATGAAATCACAAGTTTTGTTTAAAGTTAACAAAGACTTTAAAACGTTAATTCTAGAAATGCTGGAGATGTTGGATATTTGTTATTTAGTTAAATGGAAATGTAAATTTATATATTTTAGAGTATTGTTATGCTTTTGTTTCGTATAAAATTTAAAGTTGGTATAACCTTTTGATCTAGAATTATATATTTAGGAACTTTGCCCCCTAAAGACCTGTTGGCTATAAGAATTCATTGTCAGATGCAGAAGGATATTAATCATTAATCTTTGTGTTATGATTATATTTTATATTACTTTTATATTTTATATGCTTTGGTGTTTTGATTACATGTATGTCTGTATAAGGGTGTCTGGTCCTCTGAAACTGGAGTGGAGATAGATGTGAACTGCCATGTGGGTGCTGGGAATTGAACCCATGTCCTTTGGAAGAGCAGTCTAATGTACTTCACCACTAAGCCATCTCTTTAGCCTTGTGCTTGCTGACAAACAAAATCCTCTAATGGGGCACTGGAAAACAAGTCATGTATATATTATGAGGCCACCAACAGAGATGAGGTTGGTTTACACTGGGTGATATGGGAAAGTAAAGGCCATGTGTGTGCATGTGTTTGATCTGCTCATGAATGGTTGCTTTGATTTAGGGGCAGAAATCTGAATAATTGGGAATGGATTAAACTTTCATGTTTATTTTCTTTCTGTTTTATGTTTTTAGTTTTGCAGTGATGAAGATCAGACCTAGGACTTTGTGCATATGTGTATGGCCAGTGCTCTTTCACTGAGCTAAAATTTCAGCTAACTTTGTTATTTATACAGATAATTATAATATAAAGGAAGAAAAAGGCCCACCTACAATAGCAACTATTGTGTTTGTAACCTCTTCTTTTTATGGCATTTATATTTAATTATCAAACAAATGAAAGATAAACTAACTTCAAAGGAGATAGATGTATTATCTGTCATCAGTACATTCCCAGATACTTAGAGGCTGATACAGGAGGATAGTTTCTGTCCTGACATATAAGATCAACCAGGGTGGTCCAGCAAGATCCTCCTTTCTCCTTTGTTTTCTCTTTTTGCATGTGTGCACACGAGTGGTGCCTTGAGGGCAGAAGTTAACCTTCAGTGTCATTTCTTAGTAGCCTTGCTCCTTATTTTTGAGGTAGGTTCTCTTACTGGAACCTGAGTCTAACTGATTAAGCTAAATTGGCTGGCCAGAAAGCTTCAAGTATGTTCTTGTCTCTACCAACACTGGGATTACAAGCTCATTCTCCCATGTGTGTCTTTTGAAGTAAGCAGTGGGTGTCAAAATCAGGTGCTCTCTCATACTTGGGTAGTAAAAACTTTACCCAGTAAATTGTCTTTCCCAGCCCTTCCCAAATCCTGTCTCTAAATAATTTTGGTGGGTTGGGCTAACACTTGTAATTCCTGGACACTGGAGGACTGAGGTAAGAGCATTTCAAAAAGGAATATCACAGCTGGAGATAAAGGGTATGACTTTTTTAAAAAGTCACATTCAAAGAGAACCATTTTCAAAATGAGAGTCTCTGTTCTGTAGTTGTCTGCTGTGTGTGTATTGAGGCTCAGCTTATGGGTTTAGTGTGGTAAAGCATATAGAAGGAGCACTCAGGACGCCTTGTAGTAAACTGTTGCTTCATAGTACTGGGAGTCTAGGCCTTTGTAAGAAAAGTCATAACTTGGCTAAATGTGAATCCTAACTTCATATTTCTTGTTCTCTTTCATTTCTGCCCCTCCCTTTTTTTTTGGTCATGTTGGTGGTGAAAGTGGAGGGAGGGGTGTCAATTGATAGGAGAAAAATAATAAAAACCCTTGGCTTCACCATTTTGCTGTGTGGTTTGAGAAAAGTCATTTTCTCAGTGCAGTACAAAAGCTTTTTAGATGCAGAGCTCATGCTTGAGTAAGCAGCAGCTTGGCCAGGCCTTGACTGGGACTGGGCAGTGCAACAGCTAGACTTAGGACTCTGCTGAGCACTGCTGGGGACCGGCTAATCACAGTTCATAAATGTAGTAGTTTTCCAACAGACTCTCCAAAAAGATAATGTTATTAAATAAAACTGATTTAAAAAAAAAAAACAAACAAACCTTATAAAGCTCAGCAAATCTGGTTCTAAGTAGATAAGGAAAAAAAAAATCCTAGGGTAGTGGGAGTGGAGTGGCTCAAGTACTAAATCATAGCATTTAAAAAGTTCTCTTTTCTGTATCCCTTTCCTTTCTTTCTGCCTTCTCTCCTTGGGTCTAGGACTCTGTCCTGAGGATAAGTATATGTGTAGCAGAGGAATCAGTCTATGGCAAGTTACTCTTAGCATGCATTGCTCTAATGTATGTGAAGTTCTACATTTATTTATTCATTTATTTATTTGTTTATGTATTTATTTTATGTGTGTGTGCATGTGCACACACATGTACCATATATATATATATATGTGATGTGTGTGTGTGTATGTGTATGTGTATGCAGAGGTCAGAGAACAACTTTTGAAGCTGTTTCTTCTACTGCATGGGTTCATGGGATTGAACTTATGACATCTGGTTTGATCAAGCAACTTTACCCACTGGTTCCCTTTAATATACTTAATATAAAATAAGTTGGATATTGAATAGTATAGCATGAAAATGAAAAAAGGGAAGAAGACTTAACTAACCTTTAAAGGAATGTATTGCTTGTGTATGAGAAGGTGAAGAGGAGAGCAGACCTGTGGTGCTCTTTACGCTGTGCTGATAGTGTTAACCTCTCTCTTTTTACAAACATACACATGTAAGATGTATCTGTACATACAAAAGTTATGCATGTGAGATGCAGAACTTCCTCTCCCCACGTCTGCCTTGACTTATACATTAATATTAGGGGAGAAATGTATTAGAGGAATGGGTGCCTACTAAAGAATTCCCTCTCTGTTTAAGATTTAGTGTGTCTTAGAATTGCTTGGAGGATTTACTGAAATTTCTTAAATTTTGACTCCAGACCCAGGGATCCTATTTCACTGAATTTGGGATAGGTTTTAGGAACTTATATTTTAAACATGTGCCCCAATCTATTACTATTCTGGGTCTTAAAAAGATTATTATTTTCAGATATAGTACTTTGCAGTCTCTGTCTGGCATTAGTAGGCATAATATGATTCTCTGTATGTATATGTGCCGCTCTTACGATATTGAGCATGTCATAGTATTCCAAGGTGAATGGGAAATTTTGGAACATTCATGGTTGGTACCTAAGTTCACACATAGTTATTGAGCCCTACACTATGTCCTGAGGTGTTACTTAATCTATAGTAAGAGACTTACTAAAAACTAGTGTCAGCGTGCGTAGTGCATGCTGCAATCTCAGTACATGGAGGTAGAGACAGGTAGATCAGGAGTTCAGCATTATCCTGGGCTACATAACGAGTCCAAGGCCAGCCTGGATTACAAGAAACTTTTTCTCTTAACCTCCCCCCAGACTCACGAGACAAAAAGCAGAACAAAAATCAATAATAACTGTAATTCCACCTCTCTTCCATTTTCAGATGTGAATGCTGTCTCCTGTATTGTTCTCATTATTGACTTAGAAAAAAGGATGAATAAATATTATATTTTATCTTTTTATTGAAAGATATATTATTATTATTAAAGATATTAAAATAGAATTAATTTATATGTGGTTTATTTTTTTAAGATTTCAAAAATTATTTTAAATATCTGTATATGAAGGGGTGTATATGTGCACCTGAATGCAAGTGCCCAGGGAAGTCAGAGGGTCAGATTCCACTGGGTCTGCATTTTCAGACATTTGTAAGCCACCTGATGCGGGTGCTGAAAGTGAGACTCAGGCCTTCAGAAGAGCAATGTGTGTTCTCAAACACTGAGCCTAATCTCCAGCTCTTTATGGTTTATCAAAAGCTTTGGGATTTAGGTACTGTATAATGTTATGAATAATTTGAAATGGTGAATTAAATATTTTATTTGGTGAAAGTTTTAGTATTTTTCTATTCCTAGAGAGAAAATATATCTGGAAGTTCTCAGGGAAAGTCATTTGACTATGTAATATTAAAGAATTAATATTTAGCTCAGTGCAGTTTCCCCCTTTTAATTACTTTAAGAATTTCCCATACAATATATTTTGACCATGTTTTTCCCCTCCCCAACTCCTTCCTTTTATCCTACCCACCCAGTTTTATATCCATCCTCCCTCCAAAAGATATGGAGCATGTCACGAATTTGCATGTCATCCTTGTTCAGGGACCAGGCTAATCTGTATTGTTCCAGTTTTAATATATGTGCAGCTGAAGTGCACACTGGTTGTTTTGTGTTTGTTCACATGGGTGTCTGGGTTTTTCTGTGACATACACTCTCCCTGAGTTTGTAAGCAAATTAAATTTCTTATTTCAGAATGTGTAACAGTTACTGATTTGAAGTCTTTATGGAATGAAAATATCAGAAAACTTAACTTTCACAGAGGTTGTTTTGTAGTATTGTCACAGTTCAGAAACAGTACAGATGTGCTTCATCACTGGCTGGCTTTGTACTTACGTAGAAAAACATGGTGCCCTTTTTTGAATTTTTGATCTTTAGAGGTCATACAGTATCTTGTTTTCACAGAAGATGCTCAGTAAATCTTAGGTGAATAAAATATAAATGCAGTAAAATGATATTAATAGAATAAATCACCAGAATACTCTGTAATCTTATGATAGCAAAATATAAAAAAATTCAACTCATTAGTGCTTTAAAATATAGTGCTTTTTGTAAAAGATGAGTTTTAGTCCCCCAGATTTTATTTTTAGCTGTGTTTCATAATTTTAGTATATTAAGTAACTGATATTCTAGAAGTTTCTTGATGACATAAAGTTGTTTGCCTCTTGCCTGTGATAGCCCCTTCTAGATAAGTCAGAGCATATCTGGCTTTGAGTTTTCTACTTTATCCACATTTGCATTTGATTTTTTTTTAATCTAGATTTCAAGATTTCAATTTTTAAACAAAATGGTTTGTAATGAAGCTATAAATTCTTAACTAAAAGCATGTGTAGGACTGGGTATGTAACTCATTGGTAGAATACTGAACAAACTTATGTAAAGCTCTGGATCTTATCCCCAGAGCTGCCAAAATAAAGAAAATGGCAAAAATGTCACACATTGAGCTTGTATGCACTTAATGCTGGGGAGTCCAGCCAATGGTCTGATACACATGCGGGAGTGCTCTACCCCAGACACTTTAGTTTGGTGGCTAGAGTACTGCCTCCACAGTTCTTCTGCTTTTCAGATAATTAGAACTCTTATAAATATAAGTGCAGTTTATATCATTAGTGCTCCCTTGAATGGGGATTTCTAGTTCCAGTAAGCTGAGTTTTGCCTTTGATATTTGGCATAAGTAATTTGTGATGGAAAAAAATCTTAAGGAAAAGAAAACTTGGTTAAGAGACTATAATATCTGGGTCAAGAAGGAAGCCAGGAGCAAATGAACAGTGTAAACAGACACTGGAACATGCTCATTTTACGTGTGCAAGAGTGCTGGTCATGTCAGAGGTGTTTTGAAACGGTTGGTTCAGTAATTTGGCCTACTGTCTTTTTTTCTCTATAACAGTTTTTCTGTTTTCTACTACACCTTGCACATCCACCAATCCAAGACACCTTATAGGTGAGTATTTATCTAGTTCTCAAATGGCATCAGTTGTTCCCAGCCAGTTGCCACTGCATTAAAACTGGGCTCTATTTTTCCTCTGAACTAACTGGTATTTGATTCCACAAAGACTATTGTAGTCCTCAGCTTTACAAATTGCCAACATGGAATGTAGCTCAGTGACAGAGTACTTGCCTGTTGTGTGAAGCCCTGGGTTCCATCCCCAGAACCCTGCTTCCCCAACACCAAAGCATGGTCATGGGTAAACTGTTAAAAGGCTGCCTTTACATTACTCTTATACCAACATCCCACAGTTGATAAGACAATTACATTTCTTTTCTTTGACGTTTATACTCTTAAGAATTTTAAAATGCTAGCTTTCAGGACATCCATTCATTCATTCACTCATTCATTCAGTGCTTCTAATTGACCTTGGGTCTTAGAAACACTATACAAGCACTTCCTAACTAAGTTAAACTTTCAGCTCCCCTTTTAAATTTTTAGTATAAAACTGGGAAATTAGAACAAGTTGGTTTTATATTTAAAACTATGAAGTATACTGTAATATCATGATATACAAACTGAGGAATTAAAAGGAAAAGTCCTTCAGTGCTTTACAATATTTCTAGAAAGTAAAGATGGTTCTCAACTAAATAAAGGCTTAGAGGGAACATTGTAGAAATAATCTGTAGATTTTGTTTATCTCTTATAGTCTTCTGTAGTAAGGTTAATTCTTTAGTCATATCATTATACTCATGGTTTTAAAAAGGTTAAGCCTTTTGGATTTTTCTATATTTGTATTAGACTCATCTACTCTGGGTTTTCTAATCTAATTTGTAAAATTTTATAAAAGAGGGTATTTCTAGGGGCATTGGAAATAATAGAATATTATGTTTAAGTTATAAATTTTGAAGATTTGATGAAAATAAAAAAGAAATCTAAACAAAACTTCATCTCTGAGAATTGGCTGAGTGTGTGCAGTTCACAGTTGCTAGTCAGCAGAGCACTTGTTGCTTGCATTGTTTGGCTTGTGGCTTTATGAAGTTCTTCCTATCCTCAACTTGTTGTAGTGCCCATTCACGCTGGCACTTGGGAGTAGCTGGGTGTTCTCAACATGTGTTCCTATTCAGGCTAGCAGAAGTGCTAGAATAAAAGGCCAAACAACTTTGTAGAGGCATGTTTTGTTTTCTCCTGTACAGCAGGCATGAGGTGACTTACAGTGGTCCATTTATGAAGCTTGTGAGTAGCTATCGTTTGCTAGTCTCTTCTTACTTTCTCTTCCTCTTAGTTTCCCCAGCATAGACAGGAGAACTGGAAAGTAAGAATTAGTTCCTGTCCTCGTCATACCATGCCTGCTCTTGGCAGCATGCAGTAATTAAAAAAAAAAAGAATGTCTCCGTTGCACTCCCGCGTGGTTCCTTCCTATTGCCAATTATTTATACTTGTTCCTTTTCTTTTTTTAATTTTCTATAAGAACTTGGAAAAGGGAAAAATCATAGATTTCCAAAATGTAGGCTAACAGTATTTTAAGGAAAGGTCAGAGTTTGTGAGTCCTGAAGAAACTCTGTCTACAACTGCTCTGGATTGGTGGATACGCAAACAGCAAGCAAAGGAAGGAGCGTCTGCATTCCTCCCACCTTGGGAGAGTCTATTTGAGCCTGTGTTATCTGGCTGCTTACAGTGTTGACAGCACCTTTTATTTTATTCAGAAGGTTTAATATGTGAAATATTAGCGAATAAACTTATGTAATTGGTAAGGGTGCTTATGAAGTAAAAATAGTTCTTTTTGTTCTTTAGAAAATTTCTAATGATTTGTGTGCTTGTGTGTGTGTGTGTGTGTGTGTGTGTGTGTGTGTGTGTGTGTGTGTGTAAATCTTGTTATGTAGCCCAGGCTGGCCTTACACTTGCTCTGTAACCCCATCTGTCTTGGAATTTTAAGTCCTTTTGCCTCAGCCACCTACAAGTTGGGATTATAGGCATGCATTACTACATCTGCTTTAGTCATTTGTGTTAGGTTCTTATTTATCTTTTACATTACGTAGGCTCATTGTAATATGTTTAAAATAAAGGAAATAACTAAGGAATAGAAATTTCTAGTTAGAAGAAATATTGTCAGATGTTCAACATTTATATCTAAACTTGTTAAAAAGATTGCATATTGACATGCAAGAATTCAGTGTTGGGCTCAACCGATGTTAACTCACATGCAGAGGAGAGCAGTTCTGCTTGGCATTTTACTAACATGCAGTCTGGTTCTTACATGTCAGCCGAGTGTGATGGGAAGGATGGTTTTAACAACTGAGGAAAATGCTGTTTTAATTTTCTGACAGTGGAAGTGTCTCAGAGCTTATTGTTTCCCTTTAGAGAAGTAAGACTGTTTTATAACTATGAAGAATTGAGTTATAGAGATGAATAAGTATGGAAGCAGAGAGTCCATTAAATTTAAGCTCTAGGGTAGTGCATCTTGATTAACATATGTATTCTTGTATTCGGTGATTTTAGACATTGCTTAGGTATTTCAACAGTGCTGTTCTTGTCTTCCTTATTGAAGTTCACTAGTAACACTAACATTAATATGGGTAATAGAAGTGTTATGCTTATTTTTTATTTGCAGCATTTTTATAGTGGTATGCCTTATTATTTGTACATGGTAAAAACCAATTTTCTATCTTTATGCTATTAATATGTACTGAATAGGAGTGGTTAAATTATAAAATACCTTATAGTGTGTGATGAGGCAAGAGTATCCTAGGCTTTTGTATCCTATCATAAGAAGTTAAGTTTGGGAATGATTGGCATATTTAATGTATCCAGGGGTTGATGTGTAGGTTTTAGAGTACTCAATTTGAGCTTTTAAACACTGGTTCTTTCCTTAGATATTTCGAGAAGCTCGAAGAACAGTACCGAGTATTGTTTACATGCCTCATATTGGTGACTGGTGGGATGCTGTCAGCGACACTGTGAGAGCAACTTTTCTGACATTGCTGCAGGATATACCGTCCTTTTCACCTATATTTTTATTGTCTACCTCTGAAACCATGTACAGTGAGCTACCTGAAGAGGTAAGAAGTGCCTAACTATCCATTTTGCCTTATTACATTGTTGTGAGCCTAGCCTTTAATGGCTGAGCCATGTCTCTAGCCTGGCTTATTATATTGCTACAAAAATTGTTGACTTATTAAATTAAACAACTTTTAACTAGAATAAAAATCACAATTTTTATACCAGATCTATAGTGTTTTAGCCCCCATTCACTTCATTGTTGTGAAGATGAGACACTTCCATGCCTAAAGCAGAGTCTGCTATGCAGCCCCCTCAGAAAGCCTGCGCTTTTCCATCACTTGTCCCTCTATAATGCCCTCTTCATTCTTTGTGAGATTGCTTGATGGGGTTGGGACCTGGAGCTTTTCATTTGTAGAGTTAGATTTTATTTAGGTTAAATATTATCGTGCATTTTTCTTTTAAAAATTATATCTGAAATTTACTTTTGAGTTCAAATAAAAAGTAGAGCCGTAGTTGATTCAGGGGAAGAAATTGGCTTTGAATGAAACTCATCAAAATTATGTCTGTCTGTCTGTCTGTCTAGCTACACTCCCCCTTTTTATTTTTTAAAGATTTATTTATTTTATTTATATGAGTACATTGTAACTGTCCTCAGACACACCAGAAAAGAGCATCAGATCCCATTACAGATGGTTGTGAGCCACCATGTGGTTGCTGGGAATTGAACTCAGGACTTCTAGAAGAGCAGTCAGTGCTCTTAACCACTGAGCCATCTCTCAACCCCCACACCCCCGCTTTTTTTTTTTTCAGACAAAGTTTCTCTGTAGCCCTAGCTGTCCTGGAACTTGCTCTGTAGATCAGGCTGGCTTCAAACTTATGGAGAACTGCATGCTCTGCCTCCTCTGACTGCTGGGATTAAAGGATGTGCCATGACTGCCCAACTTGATTAAATTTTTTAAAAAGTGATTTATTTTTATTTTATGTATATTGGTGTTTTGCCTGCAGTTAAGACCATCACTCAATTTCTATACTTTATTAAGGTGCCTGTTTGCTGTAATGTGATGTCTTAAGTCTGAATTTACTTAAGGCATGTGTCGTTTGCTTTCTTTACCCTTCTATCAACAATGAGTAGAAAACTACCTCGTATAGTTTCTGGTCATATACCTATAAACACACATAGACATTTATGTACTTACGTATTTCAAGCACAGTAAATCTCGACTGAGTGAATGAACAGGCTATATGAAAGATAGATTATCACTGCTCTACAGGAATTAAAGTTTAGAGGGAAGAGAGACATTGAAAACGTCAAAAAATGATGGAAATACTATATACAGTATGAAGTTGAAGAGATGGCTATCCTCTTGCAGAAGATTTGGGTTCAGTTCCTAGCGCCCACATTAGTAGCCTTATAACCAGTTGTAACACCAACTGCAGCGGCTGTGACACTCTCTTTTGTCACAAATCCATATTCACACATATATACACACACAATATTATCTTTTTTGAAAAGCTACAGTAGTAGAATAAAAAATAAATTTTAAGTTTATTACTGAAAAGATTTCACTAAAAATGGAAAGCAAACCACAGACTGACTTGTAGATCAGCTTTGAAATAGATCATTTTTCTGATGGATAACATTAAAAATGTATTTTAAAAAACTCTTTTAACTTAATAATGTAGTAATCCAGTTGGGTCATAGTTGGCTTAGTGAGTAAAGGCACTTGCTGCCAAAAATGACCACCTGTGTTTGAACCGTTCCTGTGGTGGAAATAAAGAACTGACTCTTGGAAGTTGTCTTTCTGACCTCCACAGACATTCTATGGCACCTGTACAACTACATGCATGCACACGCACACAAGCACATGCAAATACCATCAAATGTTTTGTGTGTGTATATGTGTATGTGCGTCTTTTGGTTTTTTGAGACAGGGTTTCTCAGTGCAGCTTTGGCTGTCCTGGAACTCACTCTGTAGACCAGACTGGCCTCCAACTCACAGAGATCTACCTGCCTCTGCTTCCCAAGTACTGAGATTAAAAGTATGTGCCACCACCACCCGGCCCCATCAAATGATTTTTGATAAAGGTTTTGGGACTGTTAAATCTGGGAAAGTCTATTCTACATGCTAAAAAAATGAAGCTGAATGCTTACCTAATACCTAATGCAAAATTAACTTAAAGATATGTAAGAGCTACAACTTTTAAGATTCTTAGAAGTAAGCATGGTAATAAACTTTATGACACCATATTTGAGAGCAAGTTCTTGGACATGGCACCAAAAAAGCAAAAATAAGTAAGGTGGATCTTGCAAAAATTGAAAACATTTGTAGATCAATGGATATTATTGATAGAGTGAAAGGCAAACCATAAAATAGGAGATTCGAAACAATAAGCTTTTTATCAGAGAATTTGGCGTCTAGAAGGTAGAAGTTAGACCTAAAACCAGTCAACCAACCAGCCAACCAACCAACCAACCAACCAACCAACCAACCAACCGGACAAAAAAAATCAAAGGCAGTGTGAGGCGTCATGTGACAAATGTGGATGGTATACAGGACTTTAAGTTGAATATCTTGGAAGGGGGAGCTGTGTATTGAAAACCTTTCTAGAGCAGGTGAGGAGATGGGAGGCAGGTATGAGCAGACAGTAGATACTGAGAGATGAGAACTACTGACTTACTTTTACTTTGAATTTTCATTAAAGCTGTATGATGGAATAGTCTGTGTGAAGTATTTCCAACTCTAGTTTATTGACAGCAGAACCAGGATTCCAGAGGGTACAATGAATAGACTTGGTAGGGAAAGAACAGAGGATAAGTAGAAAGAAATAAGATTTTTAAGAGTTACTGTTAATATGCTTACAGCTCCTTATTGTATGTTCTAAATACCTTGGTACTATGTAATATCTCTACAGTCAATTACTTGATTTCTTTTACCTGATGATTTTTACATATATACTTCCACTGGTTATAGACTTAGACAACTGGACTCTTCACCGTGGTTTCGTTTATGGAGTCAAACCTTTTGTCAGAATGAGTGTGCTGTGTTTGTTGAGAATGGGACAAGAAATGGAAGGAATTTTAATTTGATTTAATGTGTATGCTTTTAATTCTGTATTCTCTTTTGTGTGTGTATGTATAGGTTAAATGTATCTTTAGAATACAGTATGAAGAGGTATTATACATTCAAAGGCCTATTGAAGAAGATCGAAGAAAATTTTTCCAAGAACTTATTCTCCATCAGGCGTCAATGGCACCACCACGAAGGAAACATACTGGTAAGTCCCAACACTTTACAAGAAAAAGACAATGGAATTAAGAAATATTCAGGTCATCAGTCTTGGTGGCAAACATATTTGCCCACTGAGCCGTCTCACTGGGTAGACATGTTGAAAATGGCTGTGTGGTTACCCAATCCAAGGTTGAGTACATCTTTGTTAAAGTTTTTTTTTTTTTTAATTAAATATTTTCTTCATTTACATTTCAAATGTAAAATGTAAAACCCTTTCCTGGTTTCCCCTCCACAAAAACCCCCTATCCCCTTCCCCCTCCCCCTGTTCACCAACCCACCCTCTCCCGATTCCTGGCCTTGGCATCTCCCTACACTGAGGCTTAGAACCTTCACAGGACCAAAGGCCTCTCCTCCCATTGATGACCGTCTAGGCCATCCTCTGCTACATATGCAGCTGGAGCCATGAGTCCTACCATGTATACTTTTTGGTTGGTGGTTTAGTCCCTGGGAGCTCTGGGGGTTAGTTCATATTGTTGTTCTTCCTATAGGGCTGCCAACCCCTTCAGCTCCTTGGGTCTTTTCTCTAGCTCCTTCATTGGGGACCCTGTGCTCAGTCCAATGGATGGCTGTGAGCCTCTACTTCTGTATTTGTCAGGCATTGTCAGAGCCTCTCAGGAGACAGCTATATCAGGCTCCTGTCAGCCAGCATTTGCTGGCATCCACAATAGTGTCTGGGTTTGGTGATTGAATATGGGAAGGATTCCCAGGCAGGGCAGTCTCTGGATTGTCCTTCCTTCAGTCTCTGCTCCATAGTTTGTCTCTGCAACTCCTTCCATGGGTATTTTGTTCCCCCTTCTAAGAAGGATCGAAATATCCACGCTTTGGTCTTTCTTCTTCTTGATGTGGTTTGTGGATTGTATCTTGGGTATTCCAAGCTTCTGGGCTAATATCCACTTATCAGAGAGTGTATACAACGTGAGTTCTTTTGTGATTGGGTTACCTCACTCCAGATCCATCCATTTCCCTAAGACTTTCATAAATTCATTGTTTTTAGTAGCTGAGTAGTACTCCATCATGTAAATGTACCACATTTTCTGTATCCATTCTTCCATTCAGGGACATCTGGGTTGTTTCCAGGTTCTGGCTATTATAAATAAGGCTGCTGTGAACATAGTAGAGCATGTGTCCATATTACATGTTGGAGCATCTTCTGGATATATGCCCTGGAGTGGTATTGCTGGGTCCTCTGGTAGTACTATGTCCAATTTCCGGAGAAACCGCCAAACTGATTTCCAGAGTGGTTGTACCAGCTTACAATCCCACCAGCAATGAAGGGGTGTTCCTCTTTCTCCACAACCTCGATAGCATCTGCCATTCTGACTGGTGTGAGGTGGAATCTCAGGGTTGTTTTGCATTTCCCTGATGACTAAGGATGTTGAACATTTCTTTAGGTGCTTCTCAGCCATTCGGTATTCCTCAGTTGAGAATTCTTTGTTTTATTAATCCCAACTTCAGAAATTCTGGTAGATTTTGCATTCAACAGCTCAAAAAGCCAAGGAGAAAAAGTTATCAGTTCTTCTATATTTTACTCTTTGAAGTACCTGGTTCTTGAAATGGCAGGATGTGAATAACAAGTTATTGATTACTTTGTGGAGCAGGGCAAGTTTGATAATCTGAGAGGTGGCATGCTACTTTTCTTTTGTTACAAAATGCCTGACAAAAATAAGGAAGGAAGGGTTTGCATAGATGCAGTCAATTTCAATAAGAAAGCATCATACAGTGGAAGGAGAGCAAGACACTGGTCATGCTGTGTCTACACTTGTAAAGCTGAGTGGGGAATGCTGGTGCAGTGTGCCTCCTCCTGTGCGGGCCCCAGACCACCGAGTGATGTTCTTTACCCTGGAGGTGTCGGCCCTTGTCATAGACACAACCAGAGCTGAATCTCCTGGGTGATTCTACGTTTAGTCATGTTGACAGTGGAATTGAACAACAAAAGCTGGTCAGAATGTGGTCTTTTCTGCTTTACTTGCTAATTTAAAAATATTTATTTAGTATATATTATGTGATATTTGAAAGTCTACCATATCCCTGTTTTAAGCATTTTTTTCCCCTTGGGTTTGGAACCGTAGCATTTAGAAAACCTCGAGAACTCATTGGGTTTTAGGCTGCCTGAATTAGGAGAGGACTGCAGTCTAAGACATTGAGGAAGATTTCTTTCTCTACTTTTAAAGGTACATAAAAAGGAGGTCCTACTGTTGTTCCAAAGGCAGGGGCCTAGGCTGGTGGCTTGCTGCACGGTGTCTTAATTAAAAAGGAGGCAATGTATGAATGAGTTATTTTATTGTAGGAAGGATAGAATGTGCTGGTTGAGTAGAGAGAAGGAAAGGAGAGGAAGGAGAGAGAAAGCAAGAGAAGAGAACAAAGAGCAGAGAGGAGAGAGAGCAAGAGAGAGAGGAGAAGAGTAAGAGAGAAAGTAAGAGTGAGATGGGAGAGAAGTAAGAGAACAAGAGAGCAAGAGAAAGTAAGAGAACAAGAGAGAAAAGTAAGAGAGTGAGAGGAAGTAAGAGTGAGAGGGGAGAGAAGTAAGAGAGCAAGAGAGTGAGGAGGGGGCAAACCACCCCTTTTGTTATATGGGGCATGGCATGCCTGGCTTGTGGTCAGATGACTGTATGTAAGGTCCAGCTAGAATGCTGGGAGTTTGAGGCATTGTCTGCCTGATAGAGCACACATCTCCTGCAGGGGCAGCTGTGAGGGGTCTGGGCTGAAATCTGAGCCATTGGTCTCAGGAGCTATCACCGAACTCCTACTGTCCCTTTTGAACAAATTTACTTTGCTCAGTGGGTCGCCGGGGTTCTGAGGTGGCCACTCTACTGGACTTCGGATGTCAGAACTGCCCACTGCCCCACATCCTACTGCTAATCTTTCAGCCTCTTCAAGAAAACATTATTTTTGTTAAAACAATTTTAAGCCTATATTACCTTGTTCTATTTTTTAAAATGTCATTATAATTAATTCTTGGAAAATTTCATATATGCATAAGTGCACTTTAATATGCACCCCACTCTTTTTCCACCTCCTCCCAGATCCACACCCTATCCCCTTAGTCCCTCCCCTGTTCTTTTACATTTATCTTAACTGTTCTTTTCAGATACTAAATATTTTTCCCTTTCTTGTTAAGTTCTTATGTTTTCATAAATATCTACTTGTTTTGTTTTTTTTTGTTGTTTATGTGTTATTAGTATATCAAATATTTTTACCTTGTTAGCAGTTTATTTTACTGTTTTATATACTCTTAGATAAATATATTTTTAGTCTCATCAATCTGAATTTATTTTGAAACTCATTCTACTTTAGCATCTCAGTGCTGGATGGTGTCACCATGTCTGGCTTAAAATCTGTTTTTTTTTTTTTTTAAGTATTCTTTTCTTTATGCTTAAAATTTTTATTTACTGTGTTTGTGTATGATCGACAACTTTATGGAGTTAGTTATTTCCTTTTACCTTTATGTGGGTTTTGGAGATTGAACTCAAGTCTCTAAAGTAAGTATTTTACCCATTAAGCCATCTTACTGGCCCTTGTTATATTTTTCTTTCTTTCTTTCTTTCTTTCTTTCTTTTTTTTTTTTTGAGACAGAGTCTTACTATGTAGTCCTGGCTGGCCTTGAATTCATGATTGTCTTATATACCACTCAGAATAGGTGGTTCATTGACTTTCATTTTTCATGTTAAAGACTCCATGAAAATACTTAGTATTTGAGTCTCGAGCTTTACTATGATAGCAAGAAAATATATTTTTTTCTTTATTAAAAGTTAAAAGCTTTATGAAGATTTCCCTCTCCCCTCTCTCTCTCTCTCTCTCTCTCTCTCTTTCTCTCTCTCTCTTTCTCTTTCTCTCTTTCTTCTCTTCCTCCTCTTCTCCTCCTCCTCCTCCTTGAACTCACAGATATCCACCTACCTCTGCTCCCAGAGTACTAAGATTAAAGATGTGTGCCACCACATTGAACTTGAAAGATAATTTTGTAATTCAGTTCATATATCTGACAAAGGAATATGAAGAAGACAATATGGACATCTCTCAGCACTTTACAGAAGAAAATAAAAACATTTCAGTAATAAAATGGGCAAATGATATAATATGTACATAGCTGGTAAATAAACATGAAATTATTATACGTGCTGATGGAAATGTCTTATTAGCATCTTCATTAGGATATTGTAGTTTTTTGTTTTTGTTTTGTTTTTGTTTTTTTTCAAGACAGGGTTTTATCTGTATAACCTTGGCTGTCCTGGAACTCACTGTGTAGACCCCAGGCTGGCCTCGAACTCAGAAATCCACCTGCCCTGCCTCCTAAGTGCTGGGATTAAAGGCGTGCGCCATGACTGCCCAGCAGGATGTTGTATTCTTCCAAGATTTCATCAGTGGGTAAAGTTTGTATAAGATTCCCTATGTTATTTCCTTTTGTTATTACATTTTTGTTATGAACTTGAAATAAAAAAAACACCAGAAATAAAATCCACAACAAAGTTAAAGCTAGAAAAATAGCCTTCTAGTCAGGCAGTGGTGGCGCACGCCTTTAATCCCAGCACTTGGGAGGCAGAGGCAGGAGGATTTCTGAGTTCGAGGCCAGCCTGGTCTATAGAGTGAGTTCCAGGACAGCCAGGGCTACATAAAGAAACCCTGTCCCGGAAAAAACTCCAAAAAAACAAAAACAAAAACAAAAACAAAAATAGCTTTCTATCCTTTTTTCACAACTCCTGCATCCTGTTTTCCTCATTCCTTACCCCCTTTCTTGTTCTTCTTTCTATATCTTGTATCCATATGCACATTTGTTTGAATATATAGGCTATTATCCACATGTGCGGGAGAACATGTAGAGTTTTTTCCCCCCCCCAAGATTGGGTGATCTTGCTTCATATTGTACAGTCCATCTATTTTGCCATGAAGTTCTTTAAAAGAATCAGAGGATATTGTCATTAGAAAATTAATGTTTTAAGGTGTTTAGTTTGTCTTAGGTTCATAATAAAAACTTAGATTTTACATATGATAGTTCAGCCTGGCTTGCTTGCTTTCTTTCTTCCTTTCTTTCTTTCTTTTTGAGCTTCTGCTTTGTGAAGCTGGAGAGAGGCCCTAGTGGTTAAGATCATATGTTGTTTAAGCATGAAAGCTGAAATCCAGGACATGTACAAGGCAAGAATGGCTCGGTGCTACATGTAACCCTGGTGTGGACAAGGACACAAACAGAAGGGTCTTTGGGGCTTGCTGGCTGCCATTCTCACTGAAAAATGAAAGCTCCAGCCTCAGTGAGAGACCCTGCCTTGAAGGGAGGAATAGAACAGGGAGATAGATAGGGAGCTCACTGATGCCCCGCTCTGGCCTAGACACACGTGTCAGTGCACACCCTCATAGACATACATGCACGTGTGCATGCACACGCACACACACCCTCACAGACACACGTGCATGTGTGCATGCACATGTACACACACCCCTTCATACAGACACAGTGCACGTGTGCATACACACGCACACCCTCATAGACACACGTGCACATGTGCATGCACACACACATCCTCATACAGACACAGTGCACATGTGCATGCACACGCACACACCCCCTCAGACACACGTGCATGTGTGCATGCACACACACCCTCTTAGACACACGTGCACATGTGCATGCACATGTACACACACCCCTTCATAAAGACACAGTGCACGTGTGCATACACACGCACACCCTCATAGACACACGTGCATGTGTGCATGCACACACATATCCTCATACAGACACACGTGCACATGTACATGCACACGCACACCCTCATAGACACACGTGCATGTGTGCATGCACACACACACATACCCTCATACAGACACACGTGCACATGTGCATATGTGCATGCACACACAGTTTCTACCTTTATTTTCCTTCCATCCTTGTAGGTGTTGCTCACTGCCCCTTGTGGGTCTCAGAATGAGGAGAGAGTTCTAGAGGACTAGGAGACCTGTCCTCTGGACCTGTATGTTATTTAATGAGGTGAAGTTATTCTCTTACTTCCTTTTAATTTCCATTTGAAGTTTTGCTTATTGGATTTTCATGGTTTGTGGACTTGTAATTTTACTTTTCTTTACAGATGTTTTGAGAGAATGCCAGAATACCAATTGAGTCCTGGCTTAATCGTGCTAAATTAAACTTCCCCCCACTTTTTTAGCTCTTCGTGCTATGGAAGTGCTTCCACTTGCACTACCGTCTCCTCCTCGTCAGTTATCAGAATCAGAAAAAAATCGGATGGAAGACCAGGAGGAAAATACATTACGAGAATTGCGGTTGTTCCTCAGGGATGTTACCAAGAGGCTGGCCACAGATAAACGCTTTAACATCTTCAGCAAACCGGTGGATATTGAAGAGGTCTTGTTTCAGTAGTGTGCAAACAGTGAAGTTGAACTGGCTAAAAGAAAAAAAATATTGACATCTTTTTTGGAAGGAAAAAAAGCAAAGGCATGGATGAATATTTCCCCTAGCCTGTAAAATTTTAATCCATGTGATAAATACCAGTGTCACCAGCAAACATCTGGTGACTTTTGAGTGAAATTAGTGACCAATTAGTATACATCCTCTTAATTATTATTTTTCTCTGTGATCACCTACTCTTTTAAGAGGAGGATTAAAATCATTACTTTTGTGAAATGTCCATAATAGACTATTTTTATTCCAGGATAAATCCTGCTTTAAAACTGTGAATGTCAACCTATTGGGCCAGTTATTGGCATTTCCTTAACCATCTGTGACTGTGGAAAGAGGCGGTCAAGTCTCCAACTGCCTTAGTCTTTCTACTTTAGAAAGGCCTCTCACTGAGATGCCACTAGAGGTTAAACACATCCCATGTTCTTAAAATTGTTTTCTGCTCTAAAGATTTTTCTCTGTTCCCAGTGGAAAATTCCTCACTATGTATGTGTATTGTTTTGTGTAATCGTGGGAACTTGGTCTGTGATGGTGAGAAAAGGAATTTTCCATTTGGAATATGCTAGAATGCTGTCAATTCAAAAAACTTTTTATCCTGGGATAATATAGCATGGATGAACACAATATAATCTTTTCTGGCCTTCTCCTTATAGTTCAGACTCCATGTTTGAGCAGTTTTGGTGTCTAGTTCTTTTTTGTCATTAAGAATATTTGAATTATAAAGTGATTCAAAGTTGAATGTTGTGTCCTAAATGTGAAATCTGTGTTTTTGAACCTGAGCAGATTCCTTTGGAATCATTACGTCATCTGTGACTGGAAAGAATGAGTTAGTGATCTCTGAAAATATACATCTTCCCCTTCTTTTGGAATAAAGGGACTGTCAGAAGTTTTTGTTGAATGTTTAACTACAGTGTGTAGATTTGATAACTTTCAAATCACATGCAAGAAGGTCATTTTATTCCTTTTCAGTGTTACCAGTTGAGGAAGTTGACTAGTGATATAGCCAAGTTTTGAAAGTTTTTTTTTCCAAATTTAAAGCCCATAGTCTTTTTATTTATTTTTTAACTTAAGACACAGTCTCATTATCTAGATTTGGAGGATCTTGAACTTACAATCTTCTAGCTCCCAAATTTTGAATTATAGGCATGACCACTGTGCTTGAAAGCCCACATTATTTTGTCTTTTCCATTGTAGCTATCTTCTGCCTTTTCCTACTGGAGTGATAGGACCTAAAAAATATGCCTAATTTATGCTTTTACCTTAAGTAAAACACAAACACACAGAGAG
>NW_022196912.1:27413526-27462623 GCF_008632895.1 Mastomys coucha
GGAGAGGGAGAGGGAGAGGAGGGAGAGGGAGGAGAGGGAGAGGGAGAGGGAGAGGGAGAGGGAGAGAGAGGCTTCTTTTTATGGTATGAAGAATTGAACCTAAAATCTTGCAAGTACTCCATCAACCAAGCTATGCCCTAGTCCTAAAAACTGTTTTAAATAAATAAACAAAACAAACAGTTTGCTCCCTCTGGGTGTATCTGGAACCAAGCACTTAAAGGAAGAGCCAGCCCACCATGCTGAGATGAACTAGTTTTCTTCTTGCTTAAGAAACGTTTTTCTTCCTAATCATTAAATTTTGGCAGATTTCAGTTGTCATCTGCTTTTAAGAAAACATGAGTTTTATAAATCACTGTAAGGAAATGGAAAGGTTTAGGTAAAATTTTTGTTAATGTTATGATCTTTTCTGTTTATCTTATGTGTTTATTCTGGGCTTGCTCTCAAAGCTAAAACCAGGAGTATCAGGAAAAGGATAGAAATGTTTTGAAAAACAAGATAATTTCTAAGTAGCTTAAAACATAAATGTATAGGCCTTGGTGGTGGTAGTGCTTACCTTTAATCCCAGCACTTGGAAGGCAGAGGCAGGCAGATCTCTTGAGTTCCAGGCCAGCCTGTGCTACAGAGTGAGTTCCAGGGTACACAGAGACCCCTTATCTCAAAAAACCAAACATACTCATAAAGGTATATATTCAAATAATGAATTAGAAGTGGTTAAAACCTATTAAATTTAAAATCAACTGCAGAAAGCAAAACATTAAAAATATGCTGAATTTAAAATTAGGCATGTACTAAAATACTTTTAATATTTGAAGGTGCTTTTTCTGTTTATTAATGTTTCTGTTTCCATTTTTATAGCAAGGACAAGATCTCAGAGTCCAACTAATAGTTCCATTGCTGCCTGCATAAGATCCTCCTAGAGCTGACAAACAGTCACATCTTATGGATGAACTGAAAAATTTAAAAACATATATAAATTACATGTATGAGTATGCATGTGTTTGTTCAGAAACTTAAAACCATGGTATCAGTGCCCTCAGAAGCTGTAAGAAAACAAACCCTCACTTTTCAGAAACTGCCCGGAACTTGGTCCTGAGCTAGTTTTAGGAATTTCTGAAACTGCTTTAATAATCACTACTTGACTTGAAGTTTCTACTTGAGAACAGTAGACACAGGTTGCTAATTCTTCCTTACTGGTTATGTGACAGAAAACATAAAATATACTATATAAATCTTGATTTAATGTCTTACTATCAAAAAATGTATATAGAGACAAGTCCAGCAAACCCTTAGTTAGAAAAAAATGATATTTAATTGACTTGAAATGTGTGTAATGACTCCAAAGGAGTAGAAAATACTTTCCATGAAATTGTTTGCCTTTTTATAAAACCAACCAAAAAACAAACAATAAGACCCACATGCCAGAAACTATTAGCATGAAAACCCTCTGCTCTTTCTTTTTCTTTTCTTTTCCTTGAGGCAGTTACTGACGCTTCTCATGTACTTTACCCACACATTCTCTTCTCAGATAAACCCAAAGGGTTTAATATCTCTTTCAGATTTCAAGATGAGCACCATGAAGCTTTTCATGGAAAGTATGTCAGACAGTAACTTTAGTGGAATAAGTAGCATAAATAGCATTGTAATTTTACGCTTTTATAATTTACTACCTAGATTTAAATTATAAAGTGTTTTAAATTGTGGTTTTATGACCTAAAGCATATGCAAAGTCAGATGTAATTTTCATTAAAGTGTCCTGTTTGTTGTAGGTTTCAGATTATCTTGAAGTAATCAAAGAACCAATGGATTTATCGACAGTAATAACTAAAATTGATAAACATAATTATCTAACAGCTAAAGATTTCCTGCAAGATATTGACCTCATCTGTAGCAATGCTTTAGAATACAATCCAGACAAGGACCCCGGAGGTAAGGACACTTGTGGCAACATTAAAGCATTCCTCTTTAAGTTTGATAAATGAACGTGTTTAGGAACTCTGAGAAAGTAATAACATACCTAGAAACACTGGCCTTAACTCAGAAGGTCCTGCAGTTCTAAGCACTGTGGGTTTTGTCCAGGATTTAGTTACATTTTTTCTTTTAGTTTTTATACTGAGTTCTAATTTTGTTCAGATTGATGGAATATTTAGCACATGAACTTAACTAAAAATTTGTTTGTTTAGCTAATTTCAGTTGTCATCAGTAGTGCCACTAAACACAAGATTTTTAATTTGTGGAACTGAGGATCGGATAAAGTTATTTATCACTCCCAACCCCCGAACCCCCACTCCCATCCCCCTTTTTAAAGACAGGATCTCGCTGTATAGTCCTGACTTGCCTGTAGCTTGATTATGTAAACTAGGCTGGTCTGAGAGTTACAGAGAGATCCACCTGCCCCTGCCTTTTGAGTGCTGGAATTAGAGGTGTGTATCACCACGCCCAACACAAATGTATCAGAATTTCCTCTACAATGTTAACTGTTCTGTAGGTTGGAGCTATTCTTGTGTAATTTTATTTTACTCCTAATTCCATTCTGTATTTTCCAGAGGTGTCTGTCCTTTGACATAGTAACAGGATGTCATCCTCAGATATAGTAAGATCACATTCATAGCTATCTAGCTATGAATCATCTATCTAGTGGCTGCGTATTAAACATGCCTGTGAGTCTGTAGTTCCAATTCTTGTCTTTGCCCTCGAGGGAAAATCACTAAGAACATATCTGTAGTTAAAGAAGATGTAATTATTGTAAATAGGGATGCTTTTATACCAGACTGTGTCATGGGAATCATAGAGGATTTAGTATTGTATTACATAATCTTAGAGAAACTGTGAGGAAGTGGGACTTAGAAGTGAATTGGATGTTGCTAGGTAGTGGGACCATTTAGTAATTAGGTATTCTAGGAGTTTAGGAAGTGAGCTGGTTGAGATAGCCTAGCAGGTAAAGGTGTCTTCTACCAAGCGTGAAGACCTGAGTTTGATCCCACATGTTGGAAGGAGAGCATCAGTTCCTGTAAGTTGTCTTCTGAACTCAATGTGCATACAATAATGTCTCCTACCAGACAGTGGTGTTAGTGAGAAGAGGATTGTTTCTGGTCATTTTTATGGTTAGGACAGTGCTCATATTTTGTTCTGTGCTTAGATGTAAGTTGTTTTTATTTGGCCTATCATGGTCACACAGTGGCTTTGTGTGATGCTGTTCTTAATGTGAGTCCACTAAGATTAACTGACCATGTTAGGCTAACTCTCAGTTATTTGGAGCTGTCTTTTATTTTCCTTACTCATTGAGGATTTTGTTTCTTTATTAGGTAATACATAGAGAATTATTTTTAAAGGATTTGTTCTGTTTCTGTTCTTTAAAGATACTATATCTGTATTTGGAAATAGTGTTTCTCAACTTAAGCCATGCAGAAGAGTGATATGGATTTCTCCACTCGATATGAAATTATTTTCCATCTGAATTTAGACCATAGTAATCAATAATATCCTATTTCATGTTCAGAAACAGAATAAAATATTTTCATAGGAGGGCTTAGTAGGTACTAGTTTTTAACTTTTCTGTTAGGATATTTGTTTGTTAAATTTTTTGCTATTTGCTTTATTAGTGGTTTATTTCTATTTTATGTGAATGAATGTTGGCCTGAATATATGTAATGGCTAAAGTTGGACATTTTTACATATCTCTTTGCTATAAAATGATGTAATTATATATATATATATATGTGTGTGTGTGTATGTATGTATATATATATGTGTATATACATATATATACACACATATATACTCTAACATTTTTTGAAACTATAATTAATGAGTAGATTTGTCCCACATTTAAAAATTATATGTAGATTTGATATGGCAATGGCTTATTCCTTGGACATGTTAGGACTTTGAATTCTTTTCCCTCTATCATAAATATGAATAAATATTTTTATAACATGGCACAGATACTTAATTCCAACAACTTAATAAGATTCTCAAGATAAAATAATAATAGTAATAGTAACAACAACAACAACAATAATAAAGACATGGAGGTATAACAAAATGGTTGAGAGCTTTCCTGAGATGTGTAAGGCCCTAAATTTCATCCCTTATAAAAATTATACCTCCCAAATAAAAATTATAATTAGTTGTATATGTATCTTCATATTTTTGCTAGGATAAATTTCCTAAAGTGAAATTTCTGGATCAAAGAATGTCCATCTTTTAAGATGGTGAAAAATATACAAAAAGCATGAGGGCCTCTGTTAATTAGTGCAGTCAATTTATGTCCATGAGGGTTTCTTCTGCTTCTAGTGTGTATGTCATCTGCATCAGGATAGGTGGTGAGGAACAGGCTGAACTGCAAGTGCATTTCTCTCCCTTCCTTTGTCCCTCAAATGGGATCAGATGGGAATGGCTGAGTATGGTGTTGACCTTGTGCCCCCAGCTCCTGGTGTGGTGTGGGGTGAATTTGAGTTCTGTATTTTGACCTATGCTTTTGTCAATGCTGCTGTTCTCTGGCTCTTTAACTATAATCAGTCTTCATTTTAGTTACTCCATCTATATAGTAGGGATAACAATAGAACTCTTTATTTGGGGTTGTTGTAAAGATTAAGAAATTGTATTATATTGAATGTTATGGTGTTTCCATTGTCCTATGGTTCAAATGAAAGCCCCTAGCATAATTCCTTGAGTTTGGGAAGTATTTCACTAAAGGTTGGCTATTCATACGTACTTGCTCTAGAATGACTCCTACTTTGTGTTTATTACAGTTCCTGGACCTCACTATTTGGAAATAATCTAGGGATTATGAAAATGAGCCTAAATGCTTGTTGGAGAAAGCTAGTTGAGGAAATAAATCCAATTTCCCTCTAGTAGATAAATTATTATAACACCATTGATATAAATTTATATATTTATATAAGTTTAAATGAAGAAGCAATGCTTTCTGGTTCAGTATAGCCTTTGACTGTAGAGTGTGATGGTTTTACTAGAGGCCGTGGCTCATATTTACAGGTGAAGCCTACGTGATATACTTGAGACTTCCCTCCTCTGCTCTTTAAAGATTGATACAAAGACATGTTATAGTTTAGGAATGCCATCGCAACTGGTTCACACCCCACCCAAGAGAACATTTTTTTTTTTCTTAGAAGCAGAGCCACTTGTTATGCATGTACCTGTAAAATAACCCCTGGGTCTGTGATGTAGGATGTAGAAATTGCATAAATGTTGTATTAGTTTTAAAAACTCCCATGATTGGGCTGGAGAGATGGCTCAGCGGTTAACTGTACTGACTGCCTTCCAGAGGTCCTGAGTTCAATTCCCAGCAACCACATGGTGGCTCCCAACCATCTGTAATGGTATCCGCTGCCCTCTTCTGGGGTTTCTAAAGACAGTGACAGTGTACTCACATACATGATATAAATAAATGAATCTTTAAAAAAAAAACAAACTCCCATGATTATTTAAATGTATACAGTGCTCTGCTTGGCAGAACACATAGTCATTGGAGACATGGGGATCTACTTATACAGAGAAGATAAAAGTCTTTGGGAAGTAAACAAGAATGACTACATGTTTACCAGATTATCTCGCACATGGATAATGTGGTGGAAATTAGATGTGAAGTGATGAGAGATTTAACTTATAGCTTCAAAATGTGACCAGGACTAGGCATTTGACTCCAATTATTATCTTAGGGATAGGTACACAATGAATTAAGTTGAACTGCTCTGCATTACTGGTCTTGTAACATGCTTCCCTTCTAGGACAAATAATTCTTAGACCTATCATTATTTGACCAATTTTGCTGAAATTTTGTCCTTAATCTTAAAGTCTTTGCAGAATCCTAACATTTTGTATCAATTACATAGGATCAGAGTCCTCAGAGTCACTCATATTTTGGAGCTGTCTATAGTCTCCTCAGTACATTTCCAATTTTATCTGTCATAGTGTACCTCTATAAATTTCAGACTTAACCAAACTTACTTATATTTATTTCTGTTAGTGCTTAATTAGGACTGTCATGCCCTACTTACTTGAGCAGGGTACTTGGTACCTAAGAATGTCTCTGACAGTTCTTATTCCTTGAGACAGAGATGTGTACCTGTGTTAGTATTATGATAGATTGATAATATAACTCCATTATGGCATATATTAGCACATATGTCATTGTATTTCTCAGGTAGGATCAGCATACAAAATATGACAGGCCAGGAGGCCTAAACAACAAAAGTTTTCCTCACAGTGTTGGGTTGAGTTAGTTCAAGTGAGTCAGCAAGTTTGGTTTCTCCTGAGACTGCTTCATGCTTCACTACACAGCTTTCTCCCTGTAGCCCTTTCTCTGTCTTCGTGCACTCCTAATATATCCAGATTTCCTCTTAAAAGGGCATCAGGCACTTTGGATTAGAGCCCACCCTCTTCTTACCTTAGTTACCTCTTTAGCATGGCTTATTTCCACATACAGTCACATTTTTAAGTACTAGGGGCTCAAACTTCAACATACATTTACATATAGCACAATCTCAATTGTCTGGAGCTTTATCACTTTTATTTATTTTTAGAATATTTATTCTTTGACAAACTCAGACACGTGTCCAGTGTATGTTGCACACATATCTATGATCATATCTTCCCCATCTCTGATGCCCTCTTCTTATCTCCTTGGGCACCAGACACAAATATGGGGTATACATGCAGCCATAAACACTCATACATATCAATAAATAAGTCTAAAAAAAGCTCTAGCTAATCAAATTCTATCATCAAATAGGAAATCTGACCAAAGATATATATAATATACATTGAAAAGTATAAAAATGGCTGATAAAATTCTTGAGCTAAATAAATGAAGGTATATATTCTATTTATGGATTGGCATACTCAGGATTGTAAAGATGTTTCTATCCAAATTTTTAAACTGAACTCTGCTCCTCTGGAATAGCAGCAAGCTCTTTTACTGAGTCTTCTCTCCAGCTGAGATTTATTCAATGCTACTTTCCTCTGTAGTCTGAATTTTATTGGAACCATGTCTGATTTTTTCCTGTACTACTGTATAGTCATTACTTCCGTTTTCCTAGTATTGTGGGCAGTGTTTGTTGAATGAACATTTAGAGAACATATATCAGAAAGAAATGTACCAATGGTTGCACTGTGCTATGTTTGTTTTTTTATAAAGATTTCCACAACAAGCTTTTTATGGCTTCCTAATCATAAATCTTATAAATAAAAGATACTTTATACTTTTACTAGAGAGAGAAGTAATTATTTTTTATTTTGGATTTTTTTGTCGTTTGTTTGTTTTGGTTTTGGTTTTTGAAATAGGGTCTGATGTTGCCTAGCCTGGGTTGGGATGTGCTGCCCAGCAGAGGATGACTTTGAACTGATGCCCCTGCTTTCACCTCCTTACAGTGTGGTTTGTGGTCTTCAGACAGTCCTAGTTATCTTGTCCATGCTTGCCTTTTCACATCTGGAGTTGGTCATATAGCTCCAGAGGGCACCACTGACACTGCACTAACGACGCAGGCTTTCCTGTGACCTGTGATACAGACACTTCTTATACTATCAGAGATCATGCTGGGACGTGGCTAGGGCTTCTTGGAGCCAATGATCCAAGTGCTGGGATTATAAGCATATTCTGTTACATTGGCCTTGCCTACAGTTTACATATACCATCTTGCATGCTTTAGATTAAGTAGATTTTCTATATTTTTCAGGTTTTGTTACATTTTAAGAGATCTTTCTTACTCAGAATATTTTATGTTCTTTAGCACAGTTTTGACCAGTTACTCTTTTTAAAAACATGTTTTACTTTTAGTTTTATTAGTATATTTGTGCTTTGTGTGTGCGTATGTACATGAGTGCACCTATGGGAAATGTGTGGGGTTAGAGAACCACTCTGTGGAGTCCACTCTCTTCTACCTTTACATAGCTTCCAGGGACTGAAGTCAGGATGCCAAGCTTGCACAACTCACCAGCCCCTGAGCTCTTGGTATTTGTCTGTAGCAATTCTGGGGCACATAGTGACTATCTAGATTCTTTAAAATTTTTATTGAAAATCATTTTTAGAAATTAAAAATAAAACCTTATTAAGTGAATCTTTTCTTACCTGAAAATGTTTTTATAATTTAAACATCTGTATCTTTTTACTTTTATTTTAAGGCACTCTGCATTAATTTTATTCCATTTGTATCTAAAATAAATTTATGCCAACATTTTTAACAGATAAAATTATTAGGCACAGAGCTTGTACCCTGAAGGACACTGCACATGCTATCATTGCAGCGGAACTGGATCCAGAGTTTAATAAGCTCTGTGAAGAAATAAAGGAAGCAAGAATAAAAAGAGGTAAGTTAGAGAAGCAGACATGCCATGCTACCAGAACCTTCTGTACTTCATATCCATCTTCCTGTGACACAGGAAGCACACCAGGATTCACTCTGTCTCCATTAATAACCTTGTAATTATTAAGTTCTGATACCAACATAGGTCATGTAAATTCTCAAGGATGTCTCAAAACTTCACCTGTGACAATTTGAGTGCAGTGGTGCATGTTAGAGAAATAAAGTGTTCCTTAGAGAAAATCTTTTGCAAATATACAACTTTATTTATCAGTGATTTCTGTTCTTAAATGATTTACATATTATGTCTGCTTTTATAGCTGAAGAGACCTTAGTTTTCATCATTTCACATCTAATATCAATCAATATGTAAGCCTTTTTTTAACAAATATTTTCTGAGTCTGTTAACACTTATGTATAATTTTTTAATTAGACACACAAAATTGAACATATAGTTTGTTTATTAGATGTACGCTGTGTCCTTGAAGAACTTTAGTTGGAAGGGGAGAAATGCCAATGGCAATAGACACCACTGAGGGATTTCAAGCAGTGGAATGAATTGGTTAGATCACTCTAGGAGCAAGAAATAACATGTTCTCAGTGTTTTAGGAAAATGAGAGATTGAGTTAAAAGCTGTGAGAACCAGTTTGGAAAACAATGTTTCCGTCTCCACAGAGGCAACGTTTGCTGCATTATCCAGTAGTTCTGTTCCTTGGAATCTATCCAAGAGAAACATGTACATGAATGTTCCATAGGGGTGTTATACATAATAAGTAACAACACAAGTGTCCGCTTACTGATTAGTAAGTAACAAGGCATACAGCATCCATAGTCTTCTGTAAAATGACACAGGACTTCAAAAACACTGCTGTGTGAAATAAGGCAGTAATGAAAGACCATCAACTAACTGTGGTCCTCTCATGTAAAATGGCAAGTATGTTGAGAGAAACAGACAGCAGTGGCTGCCTCTACAGGCACCTCAAATTAGATTTCTGTGTGTGGCTACAGAAATGTATATTTGCTAACGATATTTAGTTTTATGCTTAAAATAGATGGCTTTTATGTTATATAAACTATCTCAGACTACTAGGGGAAAAGGTGGTGAAGTACTACACATTTTAATTAATGAAGGATGGAGCTGAACAAGATTAGCATATGAGTGATCCCTATGTAGAGAATACTTTGTGGGCCTGCTTCCCCCCCACCCCAAACCTGGTCTCATATAGCCTAGGCTGCCGTCAAATTCACTATAAAGCCAAGAATAACCTTATCTTTCTCTCTCAGCCTAAAAGCTGGGATTACAAACTTGTGCTAGAACTTTGCACACACCAGGCAAGCATTCTGCCAACATGAGCTACATATATAGCCTTGTAGAGGGCCCTCTGAAAGGAAAGAATATTTCTGGCTGAATGAATGAGTAGATACCAATTCTGCCAGTCAATATAGGGAATATAGAAGATAAACTGTTTGTGTTTGTTTATGTGTATAAAGATGAACCAGTTACCTTCAATTTGACCTATTTTTAGGATACCTTGTTGAAGATCAGGTAGGCAGGTAGAAATATGGCTAGCAGGCTAGAGATCTTTGGATGTGATTAAAGAGATATGAGAATTATTATATAAAATCATTTAAAAACCATATACACAAGAGATACTTCTTATAGATTAGAATAAGAAGCTAAGTTATAGGAAGCTGTTCACATGGAAGATAAGGTTCTAGTGAAGAAAACTGAGATGGAACAGTTACTCTTAAGAATATGGAGCCAAGAAATAAAATGTAGGCCATTGTGGTATGACAGGCAGTGAGCTAGATTGAACCTGTTCATGGGAGTGTAGTTTAGTGACCCTTGTACACTTACTGTAATACACACACACACACACACACACACACAATGTAAGGTAGCAGATTCATGACTTTTAGACAGTATACCTATTATCCCACGGTCATATTCTGAAATACCTCTTGGGATTAAAATGAGTGAAAATAGGCTCCTTTGAGCATTGAAGGATAAGCATGGCCTGCTAGGTATTTTTCTTTTTATCATTTTATATCAAGTTACTTTCTCACCTTGAAACAAAAGATACTAATTTCACCAGAATTACAAACTGTCCAGGTATAATTAATGATTTTAAAACTCAGTTTTATATTTCAGATTTTTCTAACAGCATTGGCTTATGCAGCTGGGAACATGTAACTAGGTAGTTCTTTTCTGGTGCTTGCAGGCTTATCGGTGACAGCAGAACAAATAACTCCTCATGGTGCTGGTGCCCGCAAGACAGAGACTAGAGTGGAAGAGGCATTTCGACACAAACAGAGAAACCCAATGGATGCCTGGCACAACTCTGCAAATAAGTGTGCATGTGAGTATTTGTGAGTGTGTTGCCCAGTAGCAGCTACAACTGATTCTTACTGTGGCCCACAATCAGTGCTTCCCTTTATCCACAGCTCTTTAGTCATGTCTTTCCAGAAAAGAGTTTATAAAGTAAGATTTAGAATGAGGATTCTGTCTTAACATTACTTGATGTTTTCTGTACTTAATACTTTTTTTTTGATAACTAGAACACCTGAAACATGTTTGGTGTTGAACATTGGTTTTGGATAGAGATATGGAGGCAACAGATAAATTTATCCCTCTGGCTCTTAAGATTTATTTATTTTATGTATATGAGTACACTGTAGTTGTACAGATGGCCGTGAGCCATCATGTGGTTGTTGGGAATTGAACTCTGGCCCCACTCCCTTTGGTTAAAAGATTTATTTATTTATTATTATACGTAAGTACACTGTAGCTGTCTTCAGACACACCAGAAGAGGGAGTCAGATCTCATTATGGATGGTTGTGAGCCACCATGTGGTTGCTGGGATTTGAACTCAGGACCTTTGGAAGAGCAGTCGGTGCTCTTAACTGCTGAGCCATCTCTCCAGACCCATCCCTTTGGCTCTTATCCCCACTCCTTGTATGATATATAGGATGTATGAATACCACATGGAGATGGGTGATTTGGCAGTAGAAAGTTTAGTCCTTTAAGGGAAAAGTAATGCTGAGTTTGAGAAATCCGTGTAACCTAATTTGTCTTAACGTTGTGTGATGTATTTAGAAGGAAAATTTAGTTTCTAGATCTTCATTAAAAACTTACTCATGTTGATCTATTATATTTCTTTTTTTTTTTTTTTTTTTTTTTTTTTTTTTTTTTTTTGGTTTTGGTTTTTCAATAGGGACGAATCAATTGATGTCACCTAACAATTTTTGAAAATCATTTAAGGTTTTAAAACTGTCTCTGCGAATAACTATCTTTTGGGGAATAACAGCTTGGTCTGTAAGAGTAAAGCCTAAATAATTATATGGATCCTGAGTTTGCACCTTTTCTGGAGCTATCTGCAGTCCCTTCTTAGCTAGGGCAGGTTGTAAGTTTCTGTAACATAGAAGCACATCCTGAGGATTTTTTTTCCTGCTAGTAAGACATCATCTGTGCAGTGGGCAGTATATATCATTGGCCATTTTTGTCTTACAGGTTCAATGGCTTGTGCCACAAATTTTTAACATAAAGTAGGACTATTAGCCATGCGAGACAGGGTTTCTCTGTGTAGCCGTGGCTGTCCTGGAACTCACTTTGTAGACCAGGCTGGCCTCGAACTCAGAAATCCGCCTGCCTCCGCCTCCTGAGTGCTGGGATTAAAGGTGTGCGCTACCACTGCCCGTCTGATCTATTATATTTCTGAAAGACAAATGTTAATAAATATCTTCCTGATATAGTCTTCATGTTTCACTAAAAACTGCCTACCTTGAAAGATAAATGCTGTTTTCCTGGTCTAAATGTGATTGATATTGCTTTGCCAACAAAGCTGGACATTAGTATGCTTTTTACCAAATGTTAGTGAGTTTGAAGGGATGAATCATCACATTTTTAAACAATGTAATATTCTTTTGAGAATTTCATACAATATAATTTAACTGTATTTGCCCCATTCTTTCTCTTAATTCCATCCAGATCCATTCCTTATTCCCAACCCTTCCCAACTTCATGCTCTTTAAAAACAACAACAACAACAACAACAACAACAACAAACCTCACGAAGTCCATTTGTACTGGGTATGGGACTCTCCACTGGAGCATGGGAGAATCCTACCAGGGCTTAAAACAAACAAAACAAAACAAAACCCAACTGTCTCTTTTTTTCTCTTCCAAAGGACATCAATTATCAATAGCTCCTCAGTTAGGAATTGGAGGTTCTTGAGCACCTCTTGCCTCTGTGCTATAGTGTTGCATGGCTTGACTTTGTACTGACAACACAGCCACCTTGAGTTCGTGAGTGTAGTGGCCATGGAGTGTCCAGAAGACACTGTTTTTCTTTGATCCTCCCTGCCCTCTAGCTTTTGCAAGCTTTCCACCTTCTCTTCTGCAAGGGTCTCTGAGCTGGGGGGTAGAGGAGAGCAGGGAAGCAGAGAATGTGATACCAGATGTCCCATCTGTAGCTCAGCACTCCACTGATACTTAGTTTTTGCACTTGTTACCATGTTAGCCATGAGCTGCACAGAAAAACTTCTCTGATGAGGTCTGGGAGCTGCACACACCTACATTGATCTCTGGAAAAGTAGCATTCATGCGGAGCAAGTTTTAAAAAGGATGTGTTTAGTAGGGCAGTGGTGGCGCACACCTTTAGTCCCAGCACTTGGAAGGCAGAGGCAGGCAGATTTCTGAGTTCGAGGCTGGCCTGATCTACAGAGAAAAAACGAAAAAACAAGACAAAACAACAACAACAAAAAGATGCTTTTAGTCGCTATGAAACCAGTAAAGACTATCTGGCCTAGCTGTAATCTCAGATTGTGTCCCATTATGTAACATTGTGTACTATTTAAACTTTGAAGTCCTTTATAGTCTCTGATGCTTACTAATGTTTACTAATGAGAATACATCGAATATTCTCCTTAAGAAGTTTAAGGTTGGTCAGGGAAGATATCTCAGTAAACAAAAGTGCTTTGTGGGTAAGCCTGAGTACTTGAATTTGATTCTCAGAACCCAAAGGAAGGAAGGAGATGATGGCTGCTGAAAGTTGTCACCTGAGCACATGTGCACACATGGGCACACACACACATGAGCACACACACGGGCCAGGGGACGAGATGCAAATACATTCTTTAAAGCACTGAAATGTTTTTTAAAAGATAATTAAGTTCTTAAATATTAAAATAGTTTTAAAGTCTGCAGTGGGATTTTGTTTCCTCTTACCAGTAGATGGCACATGTGACACAGCATTTGTCTGTGTTAGTTTAACACACACACTCAAATCTTAACTAAATGTCCCAAAGGGACAGTTTCTCTTCTAAGGTCTTGACTTTGGAAAAAGTCTCAATGACACAATAAAAATTGATTTTAAAAGTTGTGTGAGTCTCAGATTGTGTCTCTTTATATAATGTTGTACTCTCATTTAAACTTTGAAGTCCTTTATAGTCTACTAATGAGAATACATTGAATATTCACCTTAACAAGTTTTAGGCTGGGGCAGTCAGGATGGCTTAGCAGACAAAACGGGTGTTTGAGTAGAGTGTCTTAGGTAAACAAGGAAGTGGCGTGTTAAGGAATTGGTCCACATAGACATATACAACTCCCATGTGCTCCAAACTGTGAAGATGCATCCATCTTCTATGTTCTGTGTTCATGGTGCTTATATGGTTTCATTTACTTTTCTAAAATCCTGCTATTAGAAGTAATGATAGAAGGAAGAATCTTCTAGTTTCCAAAGAATAAAAACATGTTCTCTTTTCTCAATGATATTTTTATTCCTTGAAAATTTCATGCATACTTTGGAAATATTAATCCCTCTCACCCAGCTCCTCCTGTAACCACTCTCTATCTTTCTTTCCCTTCCTACCCAACTTTGAGTCCAAGACCCTAGCCCACCTCGGATTCTATTGTGTCTTGCCTAGCTAGATTTTGGAGTGGGACGTACCCACTCTCTCTTATTAACCAGTATGGAACACTAGGCAAGAAGTATACTTACTTCTTGAGTGAGCTTCCGGCCTTTGTATAGTGTGCTATTTATAAAGACTTGAACGAGGCCTGGATTGAATAGAGTTCAGGTTTTTCTTGCTCTGGAGTTCCACGAGTTAAAAAGTAGAGTGAGAATTCTTATAAATGTTTTTTTTTTTTTTCCCATGGTTAAAAATGAGAGTGATTAGTGTTGAAAATTAGTTGTTCACAGTGAAAGCCTTAACATCTTTGTAGCAAAATGTCCATCTCTTTTTCCTTCTAGTGTAGACTATATTAGTTTTAGCTAATGAGATTGTTGTAGATGCTTGTCACCTAAGCTTATATATCAGCTTTTAATATTAGGCTAATGTAAAAATTTTCCTCCTTGTGCTAATTAACTTATAACTATAAATTATAAAATAGAAACAGGAGAAAGCATGAAAAGAAATTTTAAATCATTGAATTTTTAAGAAAAAAGTAAATTTTGATCCAAATGATTAAATAAATTGAATTTTGGAGATGATAGTTGCTAAGTAAGAGTAATAATTACTAAATTTGTTCTCACCTACTCTCAGAAAGGGTTTAAAGGCTTGAAATTATATGTGAACCCACTATACACTGTTGATAGAATATCAGCTTATATTAAAGAGCTAAATTTCCCAGTGGAGTGAAACTGCTTCATTAGCTACCTCTCATATACGTAAAGGAGATCAAAAATCCCTGGCTCTGACTTATCACCTGGAAGCCCAACTGTCTACTCATGATAATTACTGTCACCTAAGAATATACAGCTCTTATAGGTCTCCTTTTTCAAATAACTGACCAGATGGTTATTTTTGATATTTGTTGATGGCACTGCCTTAGTAGTAGAAGGCTTGAGTAATCTACATATTTGGAGATACCTTTGTAATAAGTTGACTCTATTAGGTAAACCATTTGTATTTGAGGAAATGGTTAATAGTTTGCTAACCAGTTTTGTTCACATAGCCTATCATAGTGCTTCTGTTCATGATCGTTCATCCTACAGGTGATGTCTTTTTCTGGAAGGAGAGGCAACAGTGTTTGTGGGGATATCTGTAACTATTGGGTCCCATAGCATTAGATTATAGGGCTTTGTTTTGTTTTCTTCATAGTTGAGGTGCTGTCTTTATGTGTTTTTAACTGGCAACACACCAACCCTCCTCGTAGAAATCCAAGGCTCTGCTCCCAGACTTTCTGGGCAGCATGGTGATATAATGATTTTCTAAATGTATTAAATGGTTAATCCCTGAGTGTTGAAAATTAGAAATGGTTATAAAGTAGAATCTGTATTAGTAGGAAAGGTTAATGCCAAGCAAATTCATACTAAGTAAAATTTTAAAAGTTATCATTCATCCAAGTTTATATTTAACTTCGTTTTGCTTATAGGTTATAAGAATTAGTCAGCATGGTTATCATCAGCCAAGAGTTTTATTTGTATTTAACCAGTATGGGTTTATTTTGGGGGAGAGGGGCCTACTATAATATAAAATAGACATTAGACTTCATGCTCTCCTCACTCTCTTATCAAACAGTTCGAGTTCGGAGAAAATCAAGACGGCGATCACAGTGGGGTAAAGGAATTATTAAGAAAAGGAAAGTCAATAATTTAAAGAAAGATGAGGAAGACACCAAGTTTACAGACTATGACCATACAGAGGACAGGAAGTTGCTGGAGAATGGAGAATTTGAGGTAAGCACTGACTGCCATGAGGAAAATGGAGAAGAGACTGGAGACTTATCTATGACCAACGATGAATCTTCATGTGACATCATGGATATGGACCAGGGTCAGAGGCTGAATAGTGAAGCAGGTACCAAAGAGAACTTTGCATCAACCGAAGAGGAGAGTTCAAATGAATCTCTGCTCGTCCACAGTAGCAGTTCCCTCAACCCCGAGCAGACATCTAAGAAAGAACCCTTCCTTAAAGGCACCTGCCTAAATGGTGAGGCTTCCACTGACAGCTTTGAAGGAATTCCCGTTCTGGAGTATCAGAATGGCAGAGCTCTGGAAGAAGTTCCTCTGCCTGATGGTGGAGAAAAATCTAGTTCCGAACAAAAGATTGCTCTGGAGGGACAGCTGAAAGACAAACCAGAAACATGGAATGAAAATCCTGGAGCTGCTCCTGAGAAACTAGAAGTGCTGGAATGTAGCAGTGGTGAGAAGCCTGAGCCTGGCCCTGATGCAGAGGGGAAAGAGACAGAGCTGGATAAAGAAGGTAGGGCTAAAGTCTTAACAAAGTTTCTAAAGGGTTAAATGCCACAGTTAATTCATTACGTATTTTGTCTGGTTTCTAGGAGGAATAACAAATTCTCAGAGGGGAGTAGTCATAAACATTTTTCAGTCCAGGCCATAAATAACTGTGGGTACACTTGATTTTGCTGAAAGTTTCAGAGGTTTCCTGTTCCAGAATGTACTGCTTTCTGGGCTTTTTACTCTTCTTCTGTCTGTCAGTCACTCTTATTCTAAAGGCTTTGGAGTTATGAGCCAGGTTTTTTTTTTTGTTGTTGTTGTTTCTTTGTTTTTTTGAGGCAGGGTTTCTCTGTATAGCCCTGGCTGTCCTGGAACTCACTCTGTAGACCAGGCTGGCCTCAAACTCAGAAATTCGCCTGCCTGTGCTGGGATTAAAGGCGTGTGCCACCACCGCCCTGCATGAGCCAGGTCATTTAACTTAGAAAGAAGGTAGAACTCTGGTAGCAGAATTGTTAGAATGGGATGGGGCAGGAGAAGATTTGGCTAGCAGAGTAATCTAGTATGTTAGAGTCATAGAAACCGAGATTGAGCCAGTCTCTTGCTTATTTAATTGTGCAACTTTGAGCTAATTCCCTGTGCCTCATTTTAAATTTTGTAAATTAAACTTCAGGATGTATTGTTGCTGGGATTTGTAATAAGTAGCTGCCTCTCCTGGTTTCTAACGTGTTGCAGTGTTTTTGCTGTAGGGGGTCATTGTTAGACTTAGTGTCTCGGATCCAGCTAAGTCTCATTGCTTTGTGGGAGCAGTGGAAAGGATGTAGGACCCACTGTCAACTTACCTTGTTCTTAGGAAAGCAGAGTGTTTTGTAGGCCCCGCCTCCACATGACTGTATGGTCTCCTTAAGAAGAGCAGAAGGGAAGTATGTATAGGTTATCTAGCTCATCTTTTCCCCCCCGATTATCTTTACTGCACTGTGGGATGGGGGGAGTAGGAGATCTGCTCTGTTCAGTATGTTTCCTACGTGAATAGTTCTCTTCCTATATATACTAGACTGTCTTGAAATTGTGACAGGTCTGTAAAACTGTGTGGGATACAGTTTTAGTTTGGGATTTAGGCCATTTTGAAAAAATTTTATCCTGCCAGTTTTCTAAGCTCTGTAATTGAATTGAGAAGTAGAAAAGTATTATTCAAAACGTTGTGTGTGTGTGTGTGTGTGTGCATGCATGCATGGGGGCGGGGGGAAATGTTGTATGTGGTATATATGCAGGTACTCATTTCCATGTTCATGCTTAGAGGCCAGAGGAAGACAACAGGTGTCTTGACCTGTCGTCACTCTCTACCTTATTCTCTAAAGAGCCTCTCACTGAACCTAGTAATGAACAACCAGTGTCAAGTTGCACTGATCCTAAATCCACCTCCCCCAGCACTGGAGTACAGCACTTGTAGCCATTACCTTCTTTGTAGCTGAAGTATTGGGGTCTTAGATCAGGTCCTTATACGTGCAGAGCAAATATTGTACTGACTGAACCATCTCTTACCCTTCATAACCAAGTGCTTAGAGCCAAGGTAGTCTTTCTGTTTCTTTTTCATGAATATATGTATCATATGTTTCAGTATTACTTTGCTTTCATACTTACAGTTTAATTCTCTTTAATTTTGAATTCTTCTTACTAAAAAAGGAAGGCACTCCCAAAGAAATGTTATCATTTTTAGAAAACCACATTCTTTCTTACTCCAAAAAATATTTGTCATGGGAAAAAGAATTTATATTTGCTTAATAATGATTTTCTTTTACTTTTACTGACTATAGTAAGTTTTTTTCCTTCTCAATTGTAGGTGCTTCTAAAGTAAAAAGATATCGTAAATTAATTTTAGAGCAAGCAAAAACAACAAACCTCGAACTGGTTCCAGAAGAGCCGTCTGAGCCTGCGCCACCTTTGGTGGTTGATCACGAGAGACTGCAGGTATGCTTAGCTCCTGACAGTCCATTTCCAATGACCAGAATGATATTTGGATATTTGGAAAGCAGTTTAATAAAACTTCTTTTGGTAATTGTTACTTTAACGTAGGGACTTCTAACTAGGAGTTAAGTGTATTTTGAGGGTTTGAAATTTAGTAAACTGAAGTATAGAATCTTTTAGTCTCTTTGTGTCTTACAGTACCTGTTGTCTAAGTATTTGAACATAATAGTTTTCGTTTGACCAATGATATCAACTACATCTTATCATCTTTCTTTGGGTTTCTCTCTTCCCTCTCCCAGAAATTGCTTGATTTGTTGGTAGATAAAAGCAACAACCTGACAGTCGATCAGCTTGAGCGATTGTACTCCCTTCTTAGTCAGTGCATCTACCGCCATCGTAAAGATTATGACAAATCTCAGCTTGTGGAGGTAAGTGTGTCTACTTCATCTGGAGAGTACGTGCTTTTCTTGTCTTAAAGGAGAAAAAAGAAAAGTTACTTCTCTGAGTCCATTTTAAAATGATTTAATGTATAGGAATACTTTGCTTGCATGCGTGTATGTATGTGTACCACATGCGTGCTAATTCCATTACTTTTTTTACTAAGTAACTGAAGCTGTGATGATTTAAGATTAGAAATATTGGGGGCTGCAGCTCAGTGGTAGTACATCACTTGTCTAGCATGTTTGAGGCTCATTTGGGGTACATGAAACCCTGTCTTAAACAAACAAAAGTGCATGTGAAGGTAGGGATTGCGGCCTGTTTGCCATCCACTAGAATACTAGTATTGGAAAAGCACTGTAAAGCATTCTGTTTGATCAGACCCTGTCCTGTAAACAGCCACAGGGACAGCACTGTCCTTCAGCTTACACGCTGTAGACATGGCCTTTCCTTCTCTTTTCTCTATGGCTCTGGACCACAGGGAAACTCTCTCCTCATAAGAGAGCTTATGTCTCTTTTCATATATTTACATATTTAGTCTGTACGCTTGCTTTTCAATGTCACCTGAGCAAAGGTTAGCCACATCTACTCACTAAATTGCTCACTTTTACCCAGGGAATGGCCTGAACCACTTTGATTTTCTTTGTTTATTTATTAGTTCATATGGTGGCCTAGCTATGAAATATTTATCAAGAAGTTTTAGTGCCAGATACTGTGCTAGGTGTTTGAGATGCACAGCATGAGAAATTTCCTATTCTAAGGAAACATTTTCAATGTTGAGGATATTTAAGATTTATGTGGAGAGGATATGGTTATTTATTTATTTATTTATTTTACATGCAATAACAGTAGATTTGTTGTCTTGTGGTACTGGGGATTGAACATCAATCAGGCATTGCATAAGCTAGGCAAGCATTCTACCACTGAATCACACATTTGGCCTTAGGAGCATTAGATTTGAATGAAAACAAGATGGCATTTTAAATTATTTTTGAGGGTAAGATGACTGATTAGCAGCACCAGACACTTGGTCTACCGCGCCGAAGAACCAGAGCAGCGGGTACATTAGAGCTTCATATTGAGGAGAATGACCATGGGAGAATGCTGAACCATAGTATTACAGGAAACAGAAGCTCTGTACAAATCTAGAGAACTGGGATAGTTGCAGCATAGCAAACAAAATATTCTGTCACCTATTCTCCCAATTCCACAGCTGTCTTAAAAGAAGGGACCAGTTTTCTAAATTTAGACTGCTCTAGAGGCAGAAACCCCAGTGTCTTCTTACCTCTGGGGCCCCATATACATTCCCCTGTACTGGCTCCTCTCAATTTCTGGCTGCTTCATATGCCATGCCTCATATGTCAGTAATGACTGACATAAAACCACAGAGAGTACTACCTCATGGGGGAATGGTATTACAGTATAGAGAGGAACAGAGGGTGCTATCCACAAGAACCATGGCTTTGGGGAGGTGGACCTCTGAGACCTAGGATATACCCTGTCATATATAGTTTACTGAGAGTGCCAGAATTTCTTGTGGGATTCCTGTGACCCTTTTCTCACTGTCTTGTATGGGTGTCTGTTACTAACAAGACCAAAAGAGAACTGATATTTCACTGACTACCACTAGAAGTCTCAGTCTATGCTATTTTGGTTCTGTCAATGATAGCCTATGGCCAAGGTGCACAGGCTAAAGTGCAGAGAAAACGCTGGTACTAGGCATATTCTGCTGTTTTTTGTTTTGTTTTGTTTTTTGAGCATCTCACCTTAGATGAAATTTTAGCTTCACATCTCACCTGGACCTGGGGTGGGCAATACAAGTAATAAGAGTCGAGAGAAAAATCTCAAGCTGCTTCCACCTCTAAGCACATGCAGCTTGGGATGTGAGTCTGAGCTTCTACTTTTGGGCACATCTGCAATGGCATCATAAAAAAATCACTACTACACCTGTATAGGTGTACTTCATTAGTAGTCCCTGCACTTTGTCTATCATACATTGCTAACAAGGCTAGGTGTGAGCATCACCAAGTTGGTATTGTTTCTCCATAAAGCCTTTGAAATCATACTTGTAACTGGAAGACAGATATGTCAGACCTCTCAGCACTAACAGAGTAGCCCATGCCAGAGACACATTCAAGCAATGGGGTCTAAACAGCCGAGCAAACAATGTACATTGCAGTTCAAAGGTCAACTTGTGGAGTAGACTCTCTTCTCTAATTTGTGGGTTTTAGGGATTGAACTTAGGACCTCAGGCTTGGAGATGTCTTTATTGCTGAGCCATCTTGCCAGTTCATGGATATTTTTAAAAATGAAATAGACTAATAACAAGCAATGAAATTGAATTAATAGTAGTAAATATCTCTCTGAGCTAGATAGCTTCACACCGATTATTATAAAAATTTTAAAAAAGAACTAACATCAGTGTTTCTCAAACTTTTCTATAGAACTGAAGAGGAATATTTCCATTGCTCCATAAGACTAGCATTGCTTATTATCAAAACCAGACAGTGACAGAAAACAGTTAGACTAACATTGTAATGAACATCAGTATTGAGATCCTCATAGAATACTAATAAACTGAATTCAGTAGCCCATCAGAAAGATCATAAGCCATGATTATGATTTCAGGAAGGTAAAGATGGTTTAATATATTGCAAATAATAAGTATACTATATCCCTATAAATACAGTGCAAGATAAGAAAGCTTATTTTCTCAATAAATGCAGAAAAATTTGATAAAAATCAGTATGACTTTATTATTAAAAAACTACAAATTAGGTCTAAAATTTTTACTCATTAAAAATTGTGTCTAACAACCCTATAGGTAACATCGTACTGAATGCGTGTTCTAGTTTGCTTCTCTGTTGTTAGGATAAAATGCTGACCAAAAGCAACTTGGGTGAGGTGTGGGGAAGGGGCATTGGGGAGTTAATTTGGCTCACAGGTTGTAGCCCATCAACAAGAGAAGTCAAAATAGAAACCCCAGGCAGGAGTGTGAAGAAACACATACAGAATACTACTTATTTGCTTGTTTCTGTGGCTTATTCAGCTTGCTTTTTCATACAATTCATGACCACCTGCCCGGGGTGGGACTTTCCTCCTACATCAAACAGTAACCAATAAAATGCTCTGCAGATATATCCACAGGCCAGCCTGATGGAGGCAGTTCCTGATTCTAGGTTCTTCTCTTTCTAGGCCACTGTAGTTGGTGTCAAGTTAATGGAACTAACCAACACAATTGATCCCTTTTCAGCTTAACAGAAAAACATACCACTATTCGTAACCTTGTCTCCAGGATCTCATGTTAGTAGTAATATTGCAATATAAAACAGTATAATTTTGAAAATTCTTAAATTGTAACAGTTTAAAGGTCCAAGTTCTCTTTAAAAATTCAAAGTCTCTCAGCTATTGGCTGGGTGTGTTGCAGCTCTGAATGGAAAGGCTTCCCCTACAGAAGTGTTGTGGGCTGCAGCATGGGAAGGCTTCCCCAATGCAAATGTCAGCTTTCTGCTCCTCTGCTTACACCAAAGTGTTACAGCTCTGCTCAGAGAGGTGTCCTGATATTGGGAGCCAAGGAATATACCACAAAGTGACACTGCACAACAAACCTCACACAAGAGACTTTTTAAAGAGGGAAAAACCCAAGAAGGTGGCTGCCTCTGCTCCAGTGAGAAATAGCAGTGAACTGAGCAGTAGGCTGGGCTTATGTAAGGGAGCAGCACTTTCAGGGCAGAGATTTCCAGGCTGAGGACTGCTGGGATTTTAAATCTTGAGTGTGGGGAGGTAAGGGATTGGTGGAAAATTTTCACCCTTTTTTTCTACATGGACTCCATGGATCAGGACAAAAAGGCCTTTCCAGGAGCTGCCCACCAGGCAGCAGCTCCTGCAGAGGTGTCTCCCAGAGGCCCAGGAACTGGCTGGGCATAGCCAATGGCTGTCCCTGTGACACAGTGCTCAGAGAATACATTGGCTCCTGCAATATCCAAAAGAAATTACATACTTTGTTTCTAAAGTGAAGAACTAGGGTACAGTTGCAATTAGATCAAAGCAAAACCAAAATTCAATGTAAATAGCTCAGTGTCTTAGGATCTGGGACATACCATCCGTCTTCCGTGCTCTAAAGGATATATACCTCTCCTGCTCTGCCATCCAAAACACATACTGCTCTGGAGCTCTCCTTGGTCATCATCCCATATTCCTGGCATCTTCAGTATGCTGGGTCGCCATATAACTGAGGCTATACCTTCACCAATGGTTTCTCTAGGTACTCACAGTTCCAAGCCTCAGGTGGTCTCCATGGCCCCTTCAGTCCTATATCTCTCATGCCAATAAAGCCAGTAACATGTTTTATTAACAAGTTCTGCTGCCAGCTTGAGATCTGGACCCCCAGCTTCTGTGTGCTGACTCTGAAGAAATATTTCCCAGAGGACTTCACCTCAGTCAGTAAGCTGTTGGTCTCTTATTAATCACAGCTGAGTTTTCACCCTCAGATAACTACCATCAGTTGTCTCAGTAAAGCAAAAAGTCTAAAGTAAATTTGACCTCAGTGGTTCTAAATCTGCTAATAACAGCAGATTCTTTAGCCCTAGTTTATCAAATCCCACACATTCTTAATTCAGATATTTCACAGAGATGACCCCTATAGAGTCATTGAGGTTCTCTCAAAGTTACCTCTCAAATTTCATAAGCTACCATCTACATTTCTCTCTTCTAAGCTTCCACATCAACAGGTCATTAAGTTCCAAGTATTTAATGGCTTTTCTAGTCCAGAGCTCCAAAATCGACAAAAATCCTCCAAACATAGTCAGATTTCATAGCAATGTCCCATTCCCTGTACAAGCTTCTGTTCTCGTTTGTTTCTCTGTTGCTATGATAAAACACCAAAAGCAACGTAGAGGAGAAAGGGATTTATTTGGCTTACCAGTTATAATTTACCATTGAGGGTAGACAAAGCAGGAACTTGCAGCAGAAAGTGCAGAGCAACACTGCTTACTGGCTCGCTTCCATGACTTACTTAGCTTTCTTTTAAAGATTGGTTTATTTTTATTTTGTGTATAGGTATTTCCCTGCATGTATGTTAATTGTATCATGTACATACAGTGTCCACAGAGGTCAGAAGAAGGCATTGAATCTCCTAGAACTGAGGTTATAGATGACTGTGCCATCATATAGGTGCTAAGAACTGAACCCAGGACCTCTGAATGAGCAACTACTTTTAGCTGCTGAGTTACCTGTCCACCACCTCAGCCTGTCACCCCCACCTTCCCGTGTGTGTGTGTGTGTGTGTGTGTGTGTGTGTGTGTGTGTGTGTGTGTGTTTGAGATAGGATTTCTCTGTATAGATTTGGCTATCCTGGACCAGGCTGGCTTTGAACTCAGAGATCTGCCTGTCTCTACCTTCCAAGTGCTGGGATTAAAGTTATGTGCCACCACTGCCTGACTCAGCTTGTTTTCTTGTATAGTCCGGGGCGATCTACCCATGGGTAGCTTCTGCTCCTAGGTTCAACATCAATCATGAAATAAGAAATGCCCCATAGACATGCCCATATCTGATGTAGGCAATTTCTCAACTCAGCTTTCCTCCTCCCAGAAATGTCTAGTTGTCAAGATGACAAGTAATCAGCACAATGGGGAAACAGAGTGTCAGAAACAAGGCAAGAGTGTCTTTCTCACTGCACTTATGCAAAAGGTTACTAGAAATTTTGGCCAGTACAATTAGACAAGAACCAAAAGACAGTAAGAAAGAAGTAAAATTATTATTTTTATATGCTAATGATATAATTCTTAGTCACTGTTTTATTGCTGTGAAGAGACATTAAGATCACAGCAGCTCTTATAAAGGAAAGCATTTAATTGGGGCTTGATTACAGTTTCAGAAGCTTGATCCATTATCATGGCAGGGAGCATGGTGGCAGGTATTACAGGCATAGTGTTGGAGAAGTAGTTAAGTGCTACATCCCAATTTGCTGACAGAACTGGGCCTAGCATGGGCTTTTGAAACCTCAATGCCCATGCCCAGTGACACACTCCATCCAACAAAACACACCTATTCCAATAAGGTCATGCCTCCTAATTCTGATTAGTAGGAGAGGGAGAGAAGTGGGGGGAGGGAGAACATGCATGTGTGCACACACTTGGGCCTAGCTTGGGCTTTTGGAACCTCAATGTCCATGCCCAGTGACACACTTCCTCCAACAAAGATGCCTCCTAATTTTTCTAATCTTTTTGAAGAGTTTGACTCTCTGGTTACTAAACATTCAAATATGAGCCTCTGGGGGCTATTATTCAAAGCACCATGGGGTCTATACATAGAAAAATCTAATGACTATAGAAAAAGATTGTTAGAACTGTATAGAAAGATGTAAATATACAAAAGAACACTCAAAATCGTTAGTCCTCAGGCAAATGTAAATCAAAACAAAGGAGTTACTATCTCATACTGTTAACACCGTGTCCATTGTGCATCCAGAGGAAGGCTTGTGAAACAGCAAAGTCTTTTATTCCCACCACATCAGCAGTCACTGATCCATCAGGACTCTGCAGCCTTGTTTCTTCGGTCAGCCCCAAGAAGGGGCTGAAACAGGGCTTATAAGTATAAAACCCACAAGCCTCTGGGCCAAGTTACAGTTAATAATTTTTGCCAATGTCAACTGACATCAAATATGTTTTTGTCCAACCAATCAAATTTATTTGCTCTTTCTGTTGTTAGGAACAGGCATTAAGTTTTGGGGAACTATTGTTGTTTAGAGAGGGGGTTGATAACAGGTATGTTTGGGGGAACTAGAGAAAGTTAGTCAGCTTAGGTAAATTGGAGTCTGAAGTCAAAATGGCAATTCTAAAGACAAGTTCCTTTGGTTTGTTCCCAACAACTTCAATTAGAATAGTAGGTTTTAAAGTAGAAAAAATTTGCAAATGCTAGAAATAGTGTGGAGAAAACTGACCCATAGGCACTGTCAGTGGGAATATAAGTTAATATAATGACTTTGGGAAGTAATACCAATATTTCTCAAAACACAAACAAACCTTCAAAACAAAACAGAACAACCATTTGACTGTTCTGTCATTTTCTGAGTATAAATGAAACCAGAATATAGAGAAGAGACACTTTGTAATGGTAGCATTATTCTCCAAAGCCAAGATATGTTTGGCATGAACTCAAGTTACCATCCACAGATGAGTGGATAAAGTGATACATACATATGCACGCACACACATACAATGGATTACTGATCAACTCTAAAGAATAATATAGTTCTGCCATATGGAACTGGAGGAGATCATGTTAGTGAAATAAGCCAAGTACATAAAGATACATGTATCACATGTTCTCTTTCATATGTGAAAGCAAGCAGTGTACTAGTTCTGGATTACTTGGAACTGGGGTGTGTGCTTAGGGCTTGGGTGGAGAGAAGAAGGGAAGATAGATACTGTTTTGGGGGTACCTGAAGAGAAAAACTCCCAAGATACCTGGAAAAGCCAAATGGACTCTTTAGTCACTGCCAGTGCAGTTGTCCTAAGCAGAGTATCAGGAAGCCACCTTGACCACCAGCTTGTTTGAGATTTTAAAGGCAACAGTGGCAATTATGATGTATACACAAAAGCAGCTCTGGACATCTGCACCAAGCAAGCATTATTTACAGAAGCAGAGAGGTAGCAGTTAAGTGGCCAGGTAGCTCTTATAACCTTGAGGTTAGGGTCACATTGTATAGGAATCTATGGCTAGTCTAAGTAACCAGAGACCAATTTTTACTCAAGATAGTTTTAGCAATTAAAGTATTCTTAGGAATGTGTTCATAAGATGCTATAATTATATTTCAGTAGCCCACTACAGACACAATCAGTTCATGATATATGAATATATAGAAATATCATAATGAATCATGCTAATTTGTATAATATGTAGTAGTTGTGATTAGATAAGTTGAAAACTTAAAACCACCAGAAGATAATTTTCACATTTGTTAGAATCAATGAGACAATAAATATATGTGCATGCATATATACACACATACAAAAGTATATTCCCAAACATGCTGCACATGAGAAGTATATGCAGGTTTTTTTAAGAAGAAAGAAACACAACCAGATACAATATGTTTGTTTTGATTGTATTCTAGACTAGTGAAATTCAACCATGTTTTGTTTTTGTTTTGAGATAGGATCTTATTGTATAGCCTTGACTGGCCTAATATTCCCACTTATTTCATAACCACATTTTGTGAGTTACATTTTTCAAAGCTATGCAAGTTATATAATATGCAGGGGCCTCCAGAAATGAAAAAATAAAAATATTGCCATGCCTTGCTCTCTAGAGGATATTGTGAGATTTATTGAGAGATCAAACACCAAGAGTGTCAAAGAAGCAAGTGAAGAACAAATGGTGGAAAAGCAAGCAGATTTTATAAGACAGTCAACAGGGTGGGGATCTGAGCTGATACAAGTTGTCTGGATTAATTCAGAACTAGGTGCCCTTACCAGAGGCAGCTGACTTTGGGGAATGGTTAGGGGAGGTTCCTGGGGGATTAAGGATGTTTTTTGGTGATATAGAAGCACAATAATCCTTCTATTGACTTGGCCAATGTCTTGTTTAGGATAGTGTTACTAGCACTGCTATTTTAGGGGAAAAGGGCTTTTGACCTGACAGGGTATTTATTTGTCATTCGGAATGGCTTCCAGTGTTTTAAAATGCCTAAATATCTATAATACGTATTAATATGTGAATATGGGTTTAAAATTTTGATCATATAGTATAGTTTGCTTTATAATTTGAATTTCCCTTCTAGAAATAAATTATAAGCCACTTAGTAGAAGTGATTTTAATTGATCATACAGAATAACTGATTAATCAGATAATAATCTAGTAACAATGAAGAATCAGGTTTTATTAGACCTGTATAAAGGCTGAAAAGATATATTTACTGTTCGCCTATCCTAATGTAGGGACAGTATATATAGATATAGATATAGATATAGATATAGATAGATATACACATATACATATACACTGTAGCTGTCTTCAGACGCACCAGAAGAGGACGTCAGATCTCATACGAGTGGTTGTGAACCACCATGTGGTTGCTGGGATTTGAACTCAGGACCTTCTGAAGAGCAGTTGGTGCTCTTACCCACTGAGCCCATCTCACCAGCCCCAGTATATATATTTTTAATTCCACATTTTTTCAAAGAAATTTGAATGAAATGCATATTTCTTTGAATGGGATTTGGAACCTTTATAATCTAGCCCTACTTTACTGGCTGTCAGATTATTCTGTGCCTTAGTTCTATTCCTTTCAGATGGCTTCATAATAATACCTGTCTACAGTCCTTCAACATTACTGTAGGAATTAGGTTGAAATATATATATATACACTTTATATGTTCATACATATATAAATACATTTGGAATATATTTTCTAGTGCAGTATCTGGCATCATAAGTCACTCATTGAATGCTGCCATCTTTGTCATCCCCATTGCCAAAGAATAAAATAAGAAGGACTTAGAATTGTCTGGGGCAGATGGTTTTGCAGCATAGCTATAAAAATATTCAAATTTGAACTTGTATCTCAGATTCTTTGTCTAAAAGTTTAATTTGATGTGAGATCGTTCATGGCGAGGAATTCCTTTGTCTTCCATACATGTGGATAACATGTATTCCTTTCTCTTACAGGAAATGGAAAGGACAGTTCATATGTTTGAGACATTCCTATGAACTTCTCATGATGAGTGGTTTATCCTCTCCAATCTGCTCCTGATGAGCAGTCTTCTGAGCCATTCACTTTCAAATTGCACCAATTATGCGCAGAGCCCGTGGTGTAAAGTGCTCGCTCACTCATTCTTTCTCTGTTGAATTTGGTGCTATTGTCTCAGGTACCTGAAACCAACCAGCCTACAAGAACCAAACAAAACTTCAGACTCATGTTGTATTTTCCACAAATAAAAAATACAGCCCCACAGCTTGGAGACTTTGGTGCTACAGAAACTGCTCTCACTCTGCCCCTCTCTTCTGCACTCTTGGAGATTCTCTTAGGATGCAGACCAGCAAACCGGAGGAAACTGAATGGGGCAGTTGTAACTGTGCTGAATTGTTGAAAACCATGGGCGACCTGCTTGCTTGTTTGTTTGTTTTCCTCTTTTCTATCTCTGATCGTATCCCACCCCCATTCCCACCCGGGTAATGGACTAAAACCTGTTTTAGAATTGGCTATGGTGTATTCTGGTGAACAGCTGAAGAAACTGGGTGAAATTAGGTCAGGCTCTTTAGAACTGCCTTTAATGTGCCTTTTTATTCATTTGAGAAAGATGAGGCTTAATGGATGGGCTCATTTGTAGCAAATTAATTAGAATCTTTTCTTTGGTCACAACCTTGAAAATAAGTTTGATACTCAATGTCATTAAGAGACAACAGTATTCTTTATTAAATGCCTGTCTTGTTCTCAAAACAATCAAGATACTCAGTAAGCCACAAAATGTGTAGGCTGGCAAGCTTTCCTGTGGTTTGTTTCTAGTTAAGAAACACATACTAAAACAGTAACACATGTACACAGTCCACAAAAACCCACAGAGTTTTCCATATTGCTGACAATGATGACCAGAAAATAAATAGATGGTGGCCATTTTTCTGTCAGATGCAATTTAATAGTTATTTATGTTTGAGTTACCAGAGAAAAATAGTTTTCATGTGTAGTCAGTTGTTATTGTTTTGTTTTAAAGCCAGGACTTGCCAAATGGACAAAAAGAGAGGAATTTGTCAGAAACTCTGTAAAGCTCATTTTCTGTAGAGTTGCACGTGAGCTCTGGTCTGTCCTTGACTAACAGTGTTACCATTAAACCCCCTGCCCCATGCTCACATCCTCACAATGCTACAATTTGAGTGGAGTCATTTTTGGATCTTGTTGAATGATTTCTGTGGATTGTACTTACCTGAAAATAATTATGGGTTACTAATTTTACAAAACTTTCTAAAAATTTGGAAACACAATCTAGGCAGTTGCAAAGAGGCAAAGGGAATGCGGTGACATTTTTTTATGAGATAATTTTTAAACAAAATACAGAAAGTTTTGCAGACAAGTTGGCTTGCTATATTCCTTTATTTATAGCCATTAGTTGCAGGTGTGTCTTTCCAATATATGCAACACATCCTTGGGTTTTAATTACAGCACATGGTGGAGGACCACTGCAGAGACGCTGAGCTACCTCAGCTTCTTGTCTTTAGTTACCAGCAGTGTTTACCAGGTCCTGTAATCACGTTGCCACTGTTTACATGCTGAAGCTAAGGTACCTGGCTGCTTTTCTCTGGCTGTGTGGTGCACAGGCAGCTACTGGCTTCCCTGCTGCAGTTACCCCAAGTGCTTCTTTGCATTTACCTTCATGGCCACCATCTTCTAGCTTCATTTTTTTTTTTTTTTTATGGTCCTTTTTTCTTTAAACCTAGTCTGAGGTTTTCCTGACATTTAGTTAGTCATGTAACTGAAGATGCTACCATGTAGACACACTGTATTTTTAAGGTGGGCAAGTGTGATTAACGATGAACCATTTTAAAGGGGAGGTGATTTGAAACCTCAAATTTGATTACCAGGAGGATTTTCATGCTTTCTTTAGTATTTATTACCATCATACCAGTGCAAACTATTTTACTGTCTAATACATTAGCATTTTGTATTTTGATGGAAATTGTTACAGAATTTAAAGATTTGATGAAATAAGATGTAGCAGATTTTTTGTAGTGAGTTTCTGGTAAAAGGGTTTTTGCAAGTCTCAGGTTCTTGCTGCTCTGTCTCTTCTTTAGTATTTGTTCCAGTTTCTCTACTTCAGAAGCATTCTGTTCAAGAAACAGCAGCGTTTGTAAAAGAGGGAAATCCGCACATGTTCTCAATAGGTTTCCAAATCCTGCACGTGAATTAAGGTTTTAGCCATCAGTGAGTTTTACAAAGGAAATTTATTTGTGTATGACATTAAAAATGCTTTCAAAAGATCACGTCTTATGTTTACCCTTGATGTAGATGGAGAAATCAGAGGTAAACTCAGTATAAGAACTGCCACTCTGAACAGTTTCGGTCTCAAAGACAAAGCCAGTCTCAAGCCAAGGGGGGAGCTGAAATGGCACCAACTCTTCAGGCCCCTTCCCCCAACGAGAAGCATACTGTCCCAGTTTTGCTTGTTTCACAGATACCTGGTGGTTCTATAGATTAAAGCAGCTTGTGAAATTATCCAAGTCGACTCAGTTTTGTTTACCTTTCTGTAAAGTTCTTAATTTTTGCTGTATAGCATTGGCAAAATAATAATAATAATAATAATGTACAAATTGACCTCTGTTCTTTCTTCCTATGTGAGCATTATAAACGATAAGCTCCTGTGTAAAACCTTTGCTCTCAGATCAATAAATTATGTATCTCAGCCCAGCCAAGCAAAAGCTCATGCTCAGCTATGGGAACCCTGGAGCTTCTCGAAGATGATGGAACTGCATTAGGTTTGAATCTGATGGCTGTGGAATAAATTGTGTTTTTGAGCTTGAATCTTACCTGTGATTTTTTTTTTTAACATCCTTTCATGACTTGATTTTTCTTGTATGCCAATATATTTGTAGGTTTACTGGGTTTTATTTTTAGGGAGTGGGGTGGTAATTCCCTTTCTTCTCTTGTTTTGATTAAGTTGGTTCAGCTATGGTGCTAATCAATAGGTATTTCAGTGTCAGGTTCCGTAGCTGAATGCCATTGTTGTTTTAATTATTATTTGTAATCATATTGTAAGCTTGAATTTGAGCTTGTACCTGCATCTTTTATATTTTGTACATTTGGTTGTTTAAACTTTGGGAGTCCTATTTGGTTTTGGTCATGTATGTCTACTTTGTAGATTAAGTACACTTCATCAACTATGGTCTATTTTGGGTTTGTAGTTTAATTTAGAATTGTGTTAAATTGATGTTTTGCATTTGACTTCATTTTACATTAGTTTGGAGTAAATTATTTAATTTTTGAATTCTGGAATTTGAACATTTACTGTAATTTGTAATATAACTGCTGTGAAATACTTGAATAAAGATGATAAGAAGAATATGTCTGTCTTTAGCATGATTGCGAGTACTGTTGGCTTCATACGCAGGACTGCTTTTCTGGCTGAAGTAATTAGTTTTATAAAGTGTGCATGTTGTGCTTACTAAGTACCCCCAAAATCTTCTTAAGCATTTTTTTTTTATTTTAAGTATGCCTCTGGATTTCTTAGCTGAAAGGTAGGTTTTTTCCCCCCTTAAGGAAGTATAGTTTTAATTTAATTGGATATTATATTGTTTAAAATATGTTGGACAGAAGCAAGTAGATTACTTCAAAAAATTGTTTTTCTATTTGAATGTTCATTTAAAAAAGACCTTAAAATTGCTTTGCGGGATCAATCCAACTTTTAGGACTTTGGAAATAAAGTTGAATTTTACTTATCCAGTTTTCCTTTCCATTGGAAACTACAGTAATGGTAGAGGTTAATTTTGATCTATTTCATGCTATGTCTATACTCTTAGACCTGAAGTGACCTTTGGCTGCTTTTTTTTTTTTTTTTTTTTTTTTTTTTAGTTCAACTTCCCTCTCTTATACCTTACATGTGTGTGTGTGCTTGTTACTTCTCAAGCCCCACTAGGCGACCTCCACCACCTGTGCTCTGGTGGGCTAGACAGATGATAAGTCTTGTCCTTCAGTAGCCCCTGCCCTGCTAAGGGAAACAGAGAACAGAGCAAGCCCCGGTTAATGTTACCCTTTGTTCTTTTTAAGAGCTGAATTTGGAATTTTATAGTTTGGTTGATGATCACAATAGAAATCTCACTTGGGATGCATTTATTTTTGGAATGGTTTTGAGGGGTTTGAGTATATGCATTCCTTTTGTTCTCTTCCACGGGTTACCTTGAGTTTTCTCTCATTAGCCCAGTACTGTAAGAACTGAGAGGGAGTGAAAATGTCCTTGTGAGATTTTCACAGCTATCTCCCGTCTTTCCTTGAGTTACCTTGAGAGTGCTTGGGGTTTGGAGTACTCAGGCTTCCTTCTGTTTTTGACTTAATGGCAACTATTGATGCCAAATTTGTGCCCGTTATTTTTCAGACAGTACTTTTTATTCCAAAAGCTGTCTTATTTATGTAGGGCCACTTGGGGGCCCTACATATATGGTAGGCTCCAAAGACCACATGTCCAGCATCATGAGACACCAGATTTTCTTTCTTTCTTTCTTTTTTTAAATTTATTTTATGTATATGAGTACACTGTTGCTGTATAGATGGTTGTAAGCCATCATATGGTTGCTGGGAATTGAACTCAGCACCTCTGCTAGCTCGGGTCCTGCTCACTCTGGCTCAAAGATTTATTTATTATTTTATTTAAGTACACTGTAGCTGTCTTCAGACACCCCAGAAGAGAGCGTCAGATCTCATTATTACGGGTAGTTGTGAGCCACCATGTAGTTGCTGGGATTTGAACTCAGGACCTTCGGAAGGCCAGTCAGTGCTCTTACTCTGATCCATATCTCCAGTCCCAGATTTTCTTTTTTTAAACAAATTATTATTGTGTGTTGAAGTGGAGGGTATATGTGTGCCATGGTGCAGCTCCAAGAAAATTATACTGATTTTCTCTTTCCACTCTGGGTTTGAGAAATTGAATTTGCACCATTATGTTTGTGTGGCAAGCACTTTTACCTGCTGAGCCATCTCACTGGCCCAAGACATCCTAGTTTTCTTATTGAAATTCCTCTAGCTAGAATTCTGTCACTCTAGGGATGGATGCTAACGTATACCTCTTCAGTGGAATGGCTTCTGGTAAGGGTGGGGAAGGACTCAGGTTTTTCTGTTTGTCTGTTTTTTGTTTTTGTTTTTTTATAGAGGCTGGCCCCTGGGAGTTTGACCATGCTCCACTGTATAAATTGGCAATACAAATTGGACGTGATACTTTTTTCTTTCTTTTTTCTTCTTTGGTTTTGGGGGAGGTCACAAGGGTTGGGAGTTAACCTGAGAGGACTGAGAAGTGAATGTGATTGGGGTATATCATGTGAAATTTTCAATAATCAATAAAAACACTCTTACTGTCTGGAAGTCTTTTAGGTGAGACAATTGATGGACAGATACAGTAAAAGCTTCCAGGAAAGAAATCCTATGGTAGCCTATCTTTGATTCCTCATTCCCAGAGAGCTGTAAGACACAAAAGGTGAAGGAAGGTGGAACTAGAGAAAAATGTAGTTAAACCAGAAGATAAGAGCCATGTTTTTCTTGTGGCTGATATGTTTTATGACTTGATCAAATGACCTAAGCCTAATTATCTGCTGGTGACATGGAAACTTGAACGTTCCATTTCCGTGTCATAACAACAATGCTCTTAATATCATATAGCCTCATGGCAGACTTGCTAGGAGATAGATGCTAAGGAAAGAGGACCAACATGGTTATGGGTTGTAATTTCTGGGGGAAGAGAGGTGTGGAGAGATCAGTTTGGAATACTGAATAGATCATTTCAGACTCCCAGGTGAAGAGTTATGGTGTGAGATAAAAACTGCACAGGAAGCTTGAGGTCTTAATGGATGGCAAGGCTGTGCTTGGTGACGCTGTGCTTCATTCTGCAGCAGTTCTTAACTCTTTTTGAACAGATATGATGAAAATAGAGTCTCAGACATTAAATTAGTACTAATTTACAACAAAGCATAGCTTACCTTCTTTTAGCAAGAAAGCTTGCCCCAGTCTCTGCCCTTAGAAATTTGAATAGAGTAAGAAAAATGGAATGCATTGATGACACCTCAGTTGAGGCACTGCTGGAGGAAGGACTCATCCCAGGCAGTTAGGAAAGCTTTCTTCCTGGTGGGTATGGTGTCTTAATGACATCTTGAAAAATGAAGAAATATTAGAAAGAAAAAAGAAGAAAAGGGAAGCATTCTAAGCAGAGCAAACAGGATACTATAAGTCCAGAAGCCAGGTTTGGTGGTGGACACCTGTAATCTAGAACTTGAGAGGCAGAGGGAGGAAGATTGGGGTTCAAGGCCATTCTTTTTTTTTTTTTTTTTTTTTTTTGCGTCCCAATCAAGGCTCCACTTTACTGAGAACAAACAAGGGTTTTTATAATCACAGGGGAAACTGAAAACAAGTCTCTGGATTAACTATAAAGAAAGTTCAGGTGCCAAAGTCTCCAGGTTCAGAAGATCTTCAGTGGGCTGGCATACTCAGGCAGTGGGCGTGCTCAGGCGATGGGTGTTTTCAGGTGGTAGGCGTGGTCAGGCGGCTTCTTCAAAGACAAACAGTCAACAGAGAGCATCTGTCTTAGCTCTCAGGTGTTAGCCCTCAAATAGAGGCTGTCAGGAGTCCGATGGATGACTCATCTTGTGCACTCTGCCTGGAGAGGTCCTGCCTGAGTGTCTGCGCGGTCTCTAGTCCAGAGTCTAAGAGACGGTTCATCCCTGAGGCCATGCCGTCCTGGAGGGCAGCCATCAACTCCTGGGCACTGGAAACCTTGATGCTGTTTTCCAGAACACAGAGCTTGCTCCCTTTCAGAACGGCTTGCTGACCCACACACAGAACAGCCTGCTGTATAATCACCATGACTTTGTTTTGAGCCTCTTTTACCATCGATGTAATATCCGAACAGCATCCCTGCAAAAACAATTGGAAATAGCCTCCGAGGTTGTTAATATCTTGTCTCAGTTTGTCTTCAAGCCTTGCTGAGCCGGTACAAGGTGAAAAGTCACCCAGCCAGTGTTTGAACAAAACCACAAGCTGCTGAAAGTCACAAGCAACCTGGATGGTGAGAGCCTGGGCTGCCCGGTTGGAGGAGAACAGGTTATCTTGACTTTCTTCAATCCTGTTCTTCATGGGCTTTGGAGATGGCAATCACCCCATTATAAAGTTTGACAAGATTACTTATCAGGCTATCTGCTATAGTTTTTTCTTCATCGAAACTCTGTCTAAGGAAATCTTTTGATGAGCCAATCAATTCTCTGCAAATTCCAGGAAGAAATGATTCTGATGAATTTGAATAAATGGTGCTTGGTTTTTCCATTAATTCTGGCAAGTGTGAAGATTGCATACTCTGAACTGGATGGATGTCATGCACACAGCCAGAGACTCTCCTGTTCTTCATCAAACTTCTGCTCTTAGGTGTGGATGTGCGTTCTTCCCAACAAGAATTGACTCATTTCAATCTCTGAGCAAGAATTTTCCTACGTAAAGGCATTGCCCTAATACAGTTCATGAGATGGGATAAGTATCTCTTGTGCATTACTCCTTAGGCTCCTGGCATTTGCCCAAAGGGAGAAGCCTGTCACACAGCTGGACGAGTCCTACAAGGGCAGAGGGTGCCTTTGGTAGTCTGCACCGTGGAGTTGGCAAGGCCTGTCAGAACAGTGACCGTCCTTCTAGAGAGGGAAGAAACTGGTGTGCTTGTAATGTCGGGTTCCCACTCATCTTCAGGGTCACAGAAGATATCCTCGTTCCTGTCTCCACTGTTAACTCTCATAAAGCTCTTTCATTGCTGCAAGTTTAGATTCAAACTTTTCCAGACTACAGAAAGTTGAGACCCCAAGCTGGAGGTTACGAACTCGAACACAGGTATCAGAACGGCCTTTGTCTGATGCATCGTGTCTGCCAAAAACATAGCTCTTTTTAAATTTGTCATTGATGGCATTGGCTTCCTGAATCATCGTGGAGAGTTTCATGGAGCTCCAGTTTGGCTGAATGGTAAAAGTCTTATCCCTGTTTCCTCGATTCTCCTGAAGCATTTGTACTTCTTCAGCAGTCTTTTGCTTTGCAATCTCTAAAGCTTCTAGGATCCTTGCATATTGGATTCTATGGTCTTTTAAGGCCTGCTTTGTAGCCAGGGTCTCCAACTCAGGTCACCATTTGTTCACGTACACTTCCTGTTCAAGATGCTGCTTCACCCTTTTCAACTCCTCAATCTTGTGACTAGCTTTTTGGTTATTTATTTCTTCCAATCTCTTCCTTTGAGACTCTTCCCTCAGCTCTGCCTCGACGGCCTGGATTTTGCTCTCATATGCAGCTTTTTTGGGAAGAAAGCTCTTGCAGGGCCATCTTCTCTGCAATTTGAATTCCTTGCATCATTTCTTTCTTCGCCTTCAGCTGTGCAGCTTTTATTTCTGCTTCAAGCCGAGATCTCTGTCCTGTAAGTAACTCGTTCTTGGCAAACTCAAAATCTTTTGGGCCTTCACTTGTGATATTATTTCTATTTGACAGTTTTTTTTTCCTTTCTGGACCTCAACTGGATGATTAAATCTAAAATAATGGTCTCCACCAAGAACCACACAATCACCATGATGTAATACTGTGGGCTCTGAGATGTGCATCCCATTTACGTATGTCTTTGCTTCTCCGGCTGGAACAATACTCACTGTTCCTCCAAAATTTCTGATAGTACAGTGATCATCGGCAATCAGCACTCCAGATAGCTGGATGTCATGGCTTGAGTTTGGCGTGTGCTTTCCAACTATGGTTACTCCCTCTTTTACCATGTAGAGCAGCATCTCTGACAGCTGTGGGTCTTCGTTGAGATTAACAAGGTTTGGCAAGTGATTGTCCATTTGAAATGTAACTCCTGTTTCCTGTAACTCCTTTGTCTCTTGAAGTTTTCTTTTCTCAGCTTGTTCAAACTTTTCCTTCCATACTCTTTGTATCTCTGCCATGTCTGTCTCCTGCTGATGCAGCTTCATCCTTAAGGATGTTCTCTCTTGCCGGCAGAGTCTGTATTGTTCAGGGTCAATGTTCCGGTTGTTTCTCTGGGCAGCTTTTAACTTTTCAGTTTCTGCTTTCAACTCTCTGATCAACTTTGCATTCATGTCCTGTTGACTTTGGCGATGTTGACTATCATCAGGCAGGCTTGGGTAGCATATCTGAGTGTGCTCAGTGTTTCTTCTATGTTGTGGGCAGCGGGACTGATGGTAGCAATCATTGCTGTTTTTGAATTTCCACCCAGGCTTTCTTTTAATAGCCATGTAAGAGTGGATTCACGATATGGAATAAAGTCCCTCTTTCCGTGTGCTTGCTCGGAGAGTGCAGATATGACCTTCCCCAAAGTTAGCAAGGACTTGTTAATGCTCACAGCTTTCTTCATTCGCTCGCCACTCAAGTGGGCTGTGGAGCAGCGCTCACTGCCAGCCAAGTCTATTAGGTTTATGCGGCTTGTGATCCTGTGGTCATGCTCTTCACCCTCCACAAACTCTGTCTTGGTCTGCATCATCACCAGGGTGAAAACAGAATGAGAGCTTGAGCTTTTCAAGGCCATTCTTGGTAATAAAGCATATTTGAATCCAACCTGAGCTATGTGTCTTAAACAAAACAAAAGTGAAAAGCACAGAAAGAGGCAAATGCTACATTTGGATGGCCGTGGCCAGTTTTAGTTGGCTTTAGAGGGGAATGTAGTGTTAGTGTTCACACGATGAGAGAGGCTACAGATCCCAAAGAGAGAAAGGTAGAGTAGTGGTGACAAGGAGGCAAGATTACCAGGAGTCAGTGACTGGATGTTGGCATTGAGGGGCTGCGATTGCTCCTGTTGTCTGCCTGGGTCATCATCTGGATACTACAAACTAGAGTGGATGTACTGTTGGGCATTGTGACATCCAGGTCCAGCAGACATTTAGATATAGTAGCTGAAGTCTGGGCAATTGAGAACTAATGTTAGAGGTTAGCTGCCTGTAAGTGGCTGTTCAGACCACAAGTATGAATCAGATTGCTCAAACAGTATTTTCTGGGCAGATTGAAAATAGAGGGAAAGCCAATGATGCTTAAGAACTGATACTGATCATGTTGAATCAATAGAGCGACAGCAAAGCGTAGATTCCAAATGGCACTATCGGATTTGTCTGTGGAGGAGGTAAGATATGTCTCTGTTACAAGTGTGCATGGTAACTTGACAATCCTCAATACTAACAGAAAAAAGAGAAAGAGCATTAACTGAAGAGGGTGACAAGTTGAGGGAAGGATTTTGAAAATTGCGTAAAAGCAACATGCATGTACATCAGGGATGGAGAAGGTGATGAAGCTGACTGGGAACCATTGAGGATAGTCACAGGCTGAAAGTTAGATAACTAAATAGAACAACCTCGATAAGAACTCTGGGATCTGACATGAGTGAGTGCCCAATTACTTCCCACTATCCTCTAGGGCCACAGGAGGAGGGCGGAGGCTGGAGGTGGAAAGGAGGGGCAATGCTTAGTTGATCAGAATTCCAAAAGAGAGTAGAAGTGTCTGTCTTTATTAAGTGTTCTAGAAACCCACCACTGCTGGCAGAGACTGGGGTGTTAATGTTTTCAGATAGGAAAGAGTATTGTGAAGTTTAAGAGGTCAATACCTGTTAATCTCAAGTAGTCCCATGTATCCCCTTACTGAGTTTATATCTTTCCATAAGACATAACAACTATGAGAAAGTCTTTAAAGCAGATGTACAGATTAATCACGGATTATATAAGGTGCAGTCCTGAGAAACAAAGTGAATACATCCTGGACCATCCTTCAGAATGCCTCTGCTTACCTTGCTCCTTTTTCTCCTTGAATATAATCTTATTTGTATATTTGGTTAAATTTATTAAACACGGGCTGTGGTGATGATTCAGTAAAGTATTTGTTATGCAAACATGAAGGTCAGAGCTCAGATTGCAAGCATATAAGATGCTGAGTTCAAGGGCATGTTGTAGGCAGCCGCTCGGACGATCGAATACTGACGCGCGCAGCGGCAGCAATAGACGATTCCACTGCACATGTGCCCCTCCCGAGCAGGCTCATGCAAATTAGGTGTCTCCCGAGCGGGTGTATGCTAACCAATCATGCGCCAAACCCGAGCAGGTGCATGCTACCAAGCCCCTCCCAAGCAGGTGTATGGTAATGAGGCGATAGCCAGGAACCAATCCAGGAGGACTTGAGAGCTTCGGCTCGAGTATAAAAGCAGCGCTAGTACGCCATTCCACGCCACGCCATTCCACGCTATTCTGCCGAAGCAAGAGCAGCTGCAAGAGCAGCAGCGAAGCAGGAGCAGCGCGACTACGCAGAGCAGAGACAAGAGCAGCAGAGATTATTCTGCAGAAGCGGGAAGAGCCGTAACACCTAAAAGAGCCATAACACTTAGGAACCTAAGAGAGCTGTAACATTTGGGTACCTAAAAGAGCTGTTAACACAAAAGAAAATTTCCTGAGTAAACCATTGAGAAAAGAAGTCTCGGTGTTTGGTCGTTATTGCTGCCGTTCGGGCAGCAAGGCGCCGTACAGCATGTCCCTGTGATTCTAGGACCAAAGAGACAAAAGGATTTCTGGGGCTTACTGGTCAGCTGGTTTAACCAAATCAATGAGCTCCAGGTACAGAAACCCTGATTCGAAAACTAAGTTGGGGAAGAAATAGGGAAGGCAACTATGCCAGCCTCTGGCCTCCATGTGCACGCACCACATAAACCACAAATTTATTAAGATAACTTGTTTTATTTCCTAATGCTTTATAATATGGTTATATTTGCATTATATTTCTGTTGGGTAGCACTGATCTAGGGGTATAATCAGATTCCAGTATTCTTGATGTTATTATTTTTGCAAGTTTGCTTCACCAGGGGCAGTGTGTTCTTTTGTTAGGGACACACATTGCCTAGCCTTTTGTGATGATCCCTAAATGTGTTCTTATGTGATCATTGCTTACCTATTTATCATTGGAAAATACAGAGAAAAAAAAGCATCTCTCCTTTGTCACTACCCACAGGTACAAGTATATATGAAAGGTGGGGTTAATGATTCTCTTTTGCTTTGGTTCCAACAATATTTCCATGTTTCTGCTGCTGTTGCTGCAGCTCCTCCTTCTTTCCTTCTCCCTCCTCCTCCTCTTCCTCCTCGTCCTTGTCCTCCTTTCTTCTTCTCTTCTTCCTCCTCCTCTACTTCCCTCTCCTCTGCCTCCTCCTTCACAAATCTTACAACTTATGCAAAGAATCAGTGTTACTCTACAATTACAAATACCAAAGGCTAGAAGAGCAGTTGTATATGCAATGCACACAGATGCTGCTCCACTTGGGAACAGATTCCTGACCAGATCAGGACATGAGACAGATGGGGGTGGGGTGTGAGGCAGGCAGAGGGAGAGTACTATGGCATGAGAGGAGGAGGGAGAGAGGTAGGAAGGGGTCTCCTAGCATAAACCTACAGGTAGGATCTGGAGTGAGCAGGCTAGGGAATGCTGGAGGTCATGCTGCTGCTGGTTATGCTGGTACAGGTGGTGTGAGCCATTCCCCAGACCGTCCACCTATCCAGACCCTAATGACTGTTTCTTTGGGTGTTAGCAAAGAGAGGGTTCAGGATAGAGAAGCAGGCCAGAGAGGGAAGGAGGTAATCACTCTCTGGAAACTGCTATGGAAACTAGGGGATGTTGGCTCCTTCTGCTCATCTTCCGCTCCTCTGGCTGGTCTTGTCCATTCTCCTCCCCACCTAACAAGATGCCCGTAAGACTCAAGAGCAGGCACATAAGCAGGGGGTTCTAGCTTTCCTTGAGCAGACAGGACAAGAGATGCCACTTTACTCCTCTTCCTGTGCTCGCTGGCTGACAAGTAGCATTCACTCGGAGAATGGGAGCAGCCTGTTACAGAAAGAGTGGGAGGGGCTGGTTAACACCATGGACAGAAGTTGTGCATATACTGTGGGCAGAGGTGCAGGGTGATTACAGGTTCTGGCAGCACTGAAATTTGTTGGGTGTCTGTCGATGGTAAGTGGCATGTTGATGTCATGTTCTTGCCAGGAAATGCCTATTGGGCCATCGGTCAGTGATTTACTTCTGTGACACAGGATGGCTGATTTCTGTGATAAAGTTCTGGAATGCTTTGTTGCCCATAAGTATGATAACAGTTGCTGTCTGCATTGTCCCATGAGCTCCTTTACCCGGCACTCTACATTCTTACGTGTCATGAGCTTGGCTGTGTCATATACCAGCAGTGCACTCACCACATCAGGGTAGTACATGAAGTGATGTTGTGGTAGTGCTCCTAGCTGACTGTCCCTGATGGTCTTGCCATCCATCCACATGCTTCATGTGGCTGACTCCACACACAGTCATGCTTTTGTTCTCTAGGTTCAAATGGTTGTAGCTAAAGGATGACAGGAGGTGGCTCTTGCCAATACCCAAGTCCCTGAAGAGCACCACTCTGAGTGAGAAGTCAGACTCATCAGTCTGGGTCCATTCATTGTTCTCCTCACTAGTTTTATTATCCTCCTATCAACCGAAGACTATGAATCAGGTTCCTTAGTCATTGTGAATGAACTCATAGATTTAAACATACAAGACACACAAGGTGTATTTATTTACTTTTTTATTTTTGGTATGTCTGTGTGCTGCTGTATGGGTATGTGCCCATGAGTGCCTGTGAAGGCCAGAAGAGAGTGATGGATTCCCTGGAGCTAAAGTCACAGGCTGTTGTGAGCCCTACCCCACTCCTTGTGGGTGCTGAGAACTGGTCTCTTATATCCTCTGCAAGATATCCTCTTTACAGTTGAATGATCTCTCCACCCCCCAGCATGGTTCAAGTCATTACTACTGCTGTTTGTTGTGCTAACATGGTCCCACTTGGCAATGGTGATCATTTCAAGTTAGCTCCTGAATCCATCCCTGCTGACCTCTGTTAGTGTTAATCTCTGCTCCATTTTTGTTGTTGTTGTTGTTGTTGTTGTTTTGGTTTTGGTGGTGATATCCTCTCTTGGTTCAGATACTACTTAGAAGGTTTTTAATGTAGTTTACATGTGCATATGCACATGAGTTTATGGACATCATGAGCATGTAGTGTCTCTGGAGGCTAGACTGCATCGGAACCCCTGGATCTGGAGTTACAGGCAGTTGTGGGTGCTGGACTAGGAACCTGGGTTTTTTGCTTGAGTGGCTGGTGATTCTAGCCACTGAGCCATACATGTCTCTAGCCCCAGATACTGGCAATTGTTGACTTCATGTTTAGTTTCTTGATCACTATGTGAGTGTGCATGCTATAGATACATGTACATGTGTGGGATGAGTGTGCACATGTGTATGTATATATATGTGGAAGCCAGAGGTCAACACTGGGTATCATTCTTCACAGCCATCCACCTTTTTTTTTTTTGAAACAGGGTCTCTCATGAGACCCTAGGCTTGCAGGTTATCAAGCCTGAAGGATCTGCCTGTCTCTGTCTCCCTAGTGCTAGGATCCAAAGCTCATCATTACACCCTGCTTCTTACACGGGTTCCAGGTATCCAACTCAGGTCTTCATGCTTGTATAGCAAGAATTTTATTGGCAAAACCGTCTCCCCAGATCTGGTCAATATCTTTTTATTAATCTTTTTCATAAAAATAGTTTTGTTTCAATTTTTTTCTGATTTCTGCCCTTTTTTTTTTCTACTTGGTTTGAGCTAAAAGACTGGCTCTTTCATTGGAAACCTACCTTCTTTTCTAATATAAACATTTAGTATTAAACATTAAGCTTTGCTTTAGCTGCATCTTACACAACTTGACATTTTAATTTCCATTGGCATTCTTTCAGTTCAAAATGTTTCCACTTTCCCTTGAAACTTCACTGGTTCCTAAATTATTTAGGTGTGTGTTTAGCTTTGAAGTATTTGGCATTTCCCATGTTTTCTGTTGCTGATTTCTCATTTAATTCTGATATGACTGAAGAATACATTCTATGTGATTCTAGTTATTTTAATTTATTCGGATTTGTGGCCAGAAGAATGGTGTTTTCTTGGCAAATGTTTTCTGTGCCCCTATAAAAACAATGTACGGGGTTGTGAGTGTCACGTTAATTACTGTGTTACTTGGGTCTTCAGTGCCCTTACTGGTTTTTCTCTCTACTCCTATCGTTTACTGGGAGAAGTGTGTTGAACCCGTCGAGTGCAGAGTGTAATTGTGGGTTTGCCGACCTCTCCTTTTGGTTCCATTGCGTTTTCCTTCCTGTATCTTGAAGCTCTGCTGTTGGCTGCATCACATTTTGAAGTGGTATGTGTTCTCAGTGCGTTGAGCTGTTCCTCATTGTCTTACTCTGTCCCTGGTAACTGCTCAGGTCAGGAGACTTCATTGCCTGTCACTCACCTCCTTACCCCCATCTGTTTAAGGATGTATCTGAACAGTTTTTGCTTTTCCTACCACTTAACTTTTTTCCACCTTTCATCTTTCCACACGTGGGTCAAAAGTCAAAATTGTAACAAATTCATTTTAAAGATCTAATTTGCTATGTTTTTATTTTATTTTTTTTTTAATGTAGTGATTCCAAAGCCTTGTGGCATCTCAATCTGTTGAGTAGAATGGGTGTTCCCAGGCCCTGAGTGGAAGAGCTGGCTCTTTGCATAGCAAAGAAGGCTGGAATGGAACAAGGCAGCTTGCTTGGCATCAGGCTTCTTAGAGTTGGACCGGAAACCTTATTTATTGTTCTTGCCCCAGTACTTGGAACCTTTTCTGATTGGTTGCTGATAATCTCTGGGAGTTTTGCTTCTCTTCCAGCTTGTTCATTTGCTTGTTTTTAATTCTGGACTTGCTTACTTTGTTATTCTGTTTAATTACACAGTACTTTGTGTAAGTGGTTTGCAGAAGTTTGGTTCAAAACCATGACCTCCCATATAAATTTCACGCATCATATGTAATTTCTTCAGTGAGGAAAATATATAGCTGCCATTATCCTAGGGCTAAATACTAGAATTAATTAATTAATTCCCAAGAGTCATAAGAAGTAGCTAAAATATGAGTAGCACCAAGGGGCTGGGAAAATAACTAAATAAACACAGTACCCATCTATGTCTGTCTCTATCAATTTGACTGATCTTTTCATTGTATTTGCCACATTTTTATTTTTTTATGTTTTTGTTAAATAGCTCTGGCAAGTCTGGAATTTACTATATAGTCCATGCTGGCTTTGAACTCATGTCTTCCTTTCCAACCCCTCCCTGCCCTCCCCCCAGTACTGGAATCAAAGCCATGTGCCTCCATGCCCAACCTAAATTTGGCTCTTTTTGGTCTCTTGTCAAAGGAGGAGTTTGTCCTCCTCGTTTCTCTCAGCATTTTGTCCTCAAGGTTTATCCCCATGTAACAGCCCTCAGGATTTCCTTCCTTTTAAAGCCAAAGAGTATCCTGTTATGTGGAATGCGCTCCATTCTGTTTATCCACCCACCCTTAAATGGCCGTGCGGCTGCTTCTGTCTTTGGCTATTTCAGATAATGCTATGAATATCCTTTGAAGTCCCTGCTTTCATTTTCTTTTATGGATATGTCCAAAAGTAGAATAGCCAGATCATATGGGAGTTCCATTTTTAATTTTGTGAGGAATTACCATACTGTTTTCCTCTGCAGCTGAGCCATTTTTATTCCCACAGAAGGTGCACAGAGTTTTAACTTGCCCACAACCTCACCGATATGTGTTATTTTCTGGATTTTTGGAGAGTGGAGGTGGGATAGGAGCAGAAGGGGCTTAGCAGCCACTCGCTGATGGGTATGAGCTGGGGTTACAGCTAGTGACGCTGATGGGTATGAGCTGGGTTACAGCTAGTGACGCTGATGGGTATGAGCTGGGTTACAGCTAGTGACTAAGCATATATTTGGATTTTACTCTACAGTCTTTATTATGCTTTCTATTTGTCTCCTTTTTTATTCTGTTTGATTCTTTTGGGTTTTTAAAATAGCTTTGCTATTACATTTTAATTTCTTGGGTTTCTGGCTGTCTCTGAACAACTTGTAGGGGGTTTCTTTGACACTTTACATAGTTTTCACAACCTATCTAAAATTAACATTTTTTCCATTTTGTACAAAATATAGATGCCTTTAATCCATATGTAATAGTTGTCATATGAATTGTATTTACATACATTGAAAACTCCATAAGACAATGTTTTTCTTTCAAGTGTCACAAATACTTTTAGGAACTTACGGGTAAAAATAATTTGCTGCACTTAAACAGACATTTATTGTTTTTTCCTTCTGTATTGTAGTCCTACATTTTCTTATTTATTCTAAAGAATGTCTGTTAGGGCCAGTGAGCTGGAACATTAGGTAAAGGCACTTATCATCAAGGCTTGAGACCTGAGCTTGATCCCTGGAACCTACAGGTGGAAGGTGAGGGCTGAGTTCTGCAAGCTGTCATGTGACTTCCACAGGCGCACCTTGATGCATGTGTACATGGTGTGCTGTGTGTGCATGTGTGTGTGTGTGTGTGAGTGTGTGTGTGTGTGTGAGCAAGCAAGTACACACAGAGAAAAATGAATACATAAACAAGTAAATGCAATTTAAAGAATTTCTTCAGGATTTCTTTGAAGCAAATCTAGTTAGGGCAATTTCTTAGACTTTAGTCACTTTGTTTCTGAAGAAGTGTTCATTGGATGGAGAATTTGGGGTTGACAGTTCTGTTCTTTCAGCATTTTCAAATGTTACTTCAGGGCCTTACAGAACCCATGGCTTCTGATAAGGAATACACCACGTTAATGAAGTTCAGAAACCATAATAGAACTTTGTTCGGAGTCCTGGGAACCGCAGTTTGAGAAATACAGAATCAGAGTAGCCCAGGGAAGCTGGGATTGTGCAGGGCTCATGAAGGGAGAGAGGAGTAGAGGTCAAAGGAGGCTTTTGCAGGGTGTTTGTAAAAGGAAAGTGATTGACACAGAAAAGTTAGCACAGCAGATGTGTCCAGCCTCTGGGCATTGTTACCAGAGACACCTACAAAGTTCTACCCGAGCATTGTAAGGTGGCATTACCAAAGCATGTGGCGTCACATGCTTTAATTTTACAGTTCTGTCCTGGGCTTCTGTCCATGGGCCATGGGTCAGGCAGGGTGTTACTACTTTTCTCCTTGCTATAACCAAATACCCAACAAAAATCAAGGGATGGGGTGGGCTATCTTAGCTCACAGTTCAAAGGGCTACGGTTCACTGGTTCACCATGGTGAGAAGGGTGAATGTTGGGAGTGGCTCTGTTAGTGCTGCCCAGGAGGAGAGAAAGGACAACATCCGTGCTATGATGGCCTCTTCCTTTCCCCCTTTTTATTCAGTATGGAACTCTAGCTGGTGGGATACCACACACAGAATTCAGAATGGGCCTCAGTTAAACCTCTGCAAATACCATCAACAGGCATACACAGCGATGTGCCCCATTAACACCATAGGTATTTCCTAATGCAACCAAGCTGACAGTTGGCACTGACCATCACAGTAGGTCCTACATTACTGATCACTAAGACGTTACTAGAGGAAAGAATTTTCTGCGACAGTTACAGCTGCAGTGTTCACTATGGGATGCTGATGGGTTTTGGAGTCTGGTCCGGTTCTCTGTCATGGTAGCAGCCTGAGATGTGTGTAACTCCTGAGCCTTTAATGGTCTGGATCCTTGGGGCCATTTTGAAAAGTTCCTTGTTTGATTGGCTTTTTGGAGACAGGGACTCAGCTAGCCTAGACTGGCCTCAAGCTTGCCAGGTCTGACCTTAAACTCCTGAGCTTGTCACCTCCCAAGTACTTGAATTGCAAGAGTGTGTCACCAGACAGCCTAGCTTTGAAATATTCTTTCAATGTTGATTTCAATTATGATTTTCTTTTTTTCAAATTGTTATTTGAATTGTGTTTTATGTATAATATATTGTTTTCTCTGGCTGCTTTCAGAGATGTTTTTTTCCTTTACTTTCAAGCATCATATCTGGGCATGAATTTCTTTGAGGTTATTCAATTTGGGAGTTACTAATCTTTTGGTCTGCAAGTTTAGGTACTCTGTTAGGTTTAAGATGTTTTTAGTCATCATTTCTTCCAGTTCTCTGTCTTTCTTTTCTATTAGGGTTTCAGAGACCTTTCAGTATTAACCCTGCAGGTTCCTGCTATGTTCATTTGAAAGAGATTGTTTATTTATGTGTGTCTAAGTATATCCACATGTATCTATATGGGTGTGCATGCCTATGTGCACATGCAGAGATCAGGTCAGGTGTCCTCTGTCATTTTCTACTTACTTCCCTGGTGTAGGGTCTCTCCCTGAATATAGGGCTTATGTTTTCTCTATTAGGCTGGAAGCCAGAAATCCTCAATGATTGTAGTAGCCCACAGCAGCTACACAAACCAGGTCTCTGGAAGAGAGGCATGGGCCTGGGAAAATAGGGGAATCGGATGGTTGAGAGAAATAATGAGACCTAGTCAAAATGATTCTGATCAAGCTCCAATGTGTATTTTTGAATCTGAGAAATATATAAGGCAGGGAAACCCATACCCCAGTAAGCCAGGATCTTGTGGCCAAATTAGTATCTTGTTGTTCTCTCTGGAGGCAGTTGAAGCAGCTCAGCAAGGGGGGGTCCGGGGGCTCCTAGCAGGAACTTTGAGAGAGGCAGAGAAGTGGCAGAACAAAAGGGCTTTGTTTATCTCAGGAACTCCACCCAAGTGGGCTAGCTGCTTTGTGGGAGGGTGAGGTCTGGTTCAGCTGGCTTGAGGCTAGGGGAGGTCACAAATGATCTCCTGTATCTGCCCCCTTGGCATTGGGGTTACAGGTTGTGGGCTTCCAAGCTAGATTAGGTATGGTAAAGCATTGCCTATACTTGGGACATGTCTCAGAGAGCATGACAGGAGTGGGGCTGCTCCCTACCCAAATCAGGCTTGGACCTACTCAACTACATAGGACAAAGGCCATGTCATGATAAAGCCAGTTAAGCTTCTGTTTCCCTGCCAGAGAACTGGCTTCTCGGAAATCATGTGACTGACAATCCTCTAATCTAGTTGATGTGCTTCCTTGCCCTTTTTCCTCTCCTCCCCACTGACTTAAACTATATAAGCTAGCTCCACTATTTCAATAAACAAGCTGTCCTCTGAAACAATTTCCCAGGTCATACGTACTCTCCGCCACTCAAGACCCTGCTCCCCAGCTCCTGGGTACCCTGAGTCTGACGGTGCCCAAAGGAAGCCGGTCAGGGGTGGTGGACCCACAACAGGTGTCTACAGAGTGTCAGCTTCTTACCCAGTTGCCAGGATCAGGACTTTTCAGTCCTCATGGCTCGACAAAGGCTCTAATTTTAACCACTGAGCCACCTCTTTGGCCCCTCCGTGCGTTTGAATAAAGATTTTTTTTCCCTCCTATTCTTCAATCTTGAGGATTTTTATTTCTTAGAATCACTTCAGCATCTGTGCAGCCTCATGGTTGGTGTTTGTCTGTTATCGTGAGCTGTGTCCTGGGAATTTTGAATATCATCTGTGAGGTGCTGGGTTGGGTTAGAGTCTTGTAGAGAGGGCTTTTTTTTTTTTTTTTTTTTT
>NW_022196912.1:27463320-27507106 GCF_008632895.1 Mastomys coucha
GGGTCTTTCACTATACCTAGATTTCCATTGTCAAAGTCACATTTCAGTCAGTAGCTCATTAGTACTTTTATGTTCTATCCCTTTGGTAAGCTGAAATTGCTCCCTATAAGTTACCTTACATGGTAAATTGAAGACAGGATTAACATGAGATGGGAAGATTATATAAGTTTTTTTGGGGGGGGGTCTGATATAACCTCAGTGAGACTTATTACATGGACATAGGAAAGTTAGAATCTCCCTACAGCCTCCAGGAGGACTGTAGGTATTAGTATACCTTGTCTTAGCTCCCAGACCCCAATTCAGACTAACAATGTCCAGACCCATAAGACAATACATGTGTCATCATAAGCTGCAGGGCTTATGGGAACTGTGAAGCACAGCCACGTGCACAGCCAGAGGGACCTGGTGGTAGTCAGCACTGGAGTTTAGACCTGGAGCTGTCCACTTGATTCTGGCCAGTTCTTCACAGGTACAGCTCGGCATTTTGTGCGGTCCTGTAGAGAATACTCAGTCTCTCTTATGGACACTGCTGTTATAGGAGATGAATTCATTCCTGGAACTCACCTGACATTGAGTCTGGACAGCCTACTGAGAGCTTTTCTTCTGGGGTTCTGGCTGCCCCAGAGACTGAGTTAGGAGGTACAGAATTCTGTTCCTCAGTGCTGGGGTCACAGGTCTTCCTAGTTAATCCATGGTGGTTTTGGTTGTTTTAGGTGGATGCTGGAGATTCAAACTCAGATCCGATCTTCCCAGCCCTACCCACCCCCTCCTGCTACCCTGCCTCAGTCTGATGATAAGATAGATAAGCTTTGCTGCTGCAGGCATGGTGAGCTGGGAGACACATAGGGTAGAAGTGTTGGTTCAGGGTAGACATGGGGATGTAAACAGGAAAGGATGGGGCACATGAGGCATCAATGCAAACATGGTCCCCCATGCCCTGCAGCTCTCTAACCTCAGAAGAGGCTGGGGCATAGATTGTCAGGACTGTAGTTTGTCTTTTGGATCTGTTGGAAGGACTTGGGTGTTAGAAGGTAGAGGGAATTGTCAAGAGGAGGGATGCTTTTTTGAGACACGTGAACTCAAGGTATGGCTGCAAAACTGGGAGCCATTGGTAAGCACCAAGAACTGAACATTATGGCCTAAAGAGGGAATACAGAGGCTGGGGGTGTAGCTGTGGGTAGCAGGCACCAAACCCTGGCACATGCTGGTGACCCCAGGACTCAGAGCTAAACTGGAAGAGTCAGAAGTTCGAGATCACCCTCACCCTTGACTGTGTAAAAAGTTAGAGGTCAGAATGGGCTACACCCAAGTGTGGGGTTATGATTTCATAGATGTATCTGAGTCAGATAATAATGAAAGAGAGGTCCAGTGAGGTATTAATATATTTGACCTAAATTATAAAATGTCCTGAGCTCCTAATTCCTCAAGCAATGATAAATCAATAACCATCGCTCTGAAATTGTGTATGGTTGGAATCCAAAAGCCACAGAGAAGAAAACAGTCCTGAGAAACTCTGAGCTCCATCAAAGCACATGAGTGTTCAGTGGGGCCTTTTCCAACGTTCTCATTGTGGCAAAAATTAAAATTAAGTTCAGCACGAGATTCTAGTGTTTTTAAACACTGCATAGTTACTTTGTTTATAGCTTAGGGTTCCCTGAGAAAGTTTTGAACATTAATTACTTTTTGGTTTTAGAATTTTAATAAATGTTAAGAGCTTGACTTGGTAGCAGGTTCCTATAATCCCACTATTTAGATGGTGGCGGCAGGGAGACTGGAAATTCAAGACCAGCTTTGGCTACATAGTAGTTTTGAGGGCAGGCTGGGATGTATAAAGACCTGCCCTTAAAAAAAATTAAAAAGAGGACTGTATAACATTACACTTGGTATGTCACTGAAATAAAGGTTATTTGTAGTAAGGAATTTGAAACTCTTTCATGCATTTAAAAGGGAGCATCAGCTCAGTTTGTCTGGTAGCTTTGTAGTTTATCATACATCATTAAAGGTGTTTAATGGATTATATTTAAAAGAAAGCAATTGCCTATCACACAGTTAAATCTTCATTGCAGACCAATGTTGCTGTGCTGTTTTCCACATTGATTGAACTTAGTTGTTCTCAGAAACAAACAAACAAAAAACAACAACAACAACAAAAAAGATTATTAGAAAGCTTTCATCCACCCAGTCCCCAGATTTTATGTTAGGGTTGTCTGTAACTTTGTCTGCTCACACAAATATTCATGTCAAGACATGTATGAAATAGAATGTCTTTGTGTTTTAATGTGGTATTTTAATGAAATGCTAGAATTGCTGTGAACACTTTTGAATTTAAATACAGGTCAATGAAAGGAAGGAGACTTGGTCATGGAATCAAGAGCTAAGCAAGGGCTGCCTTGGAAGTCATATGCTTAGCAAGGGTTCTCAAGTCACTGAGCTGGCCCTGGATATGGACACTGTAACTGTCTTCAGATGCACCAGAAGAGGGCATCAGATCTCATTACGGGTGGTTGTAATCCACCATGTGGTTGCTGGGATTTGAATTCATGACCTTCGGAAGAGCAGTCGGTGCTCTTACCTGCTGAGCTATCTCTCCAGCCCTAGACTTGTTGAAGTCTCTGAGCCTGGTGGGCTTACCTGAGAAGCCTCTGCAGAACTGTGTCAAGACTAAGTTCCCATTCCACTCATTTCCTCAGAAGTCCTATATGCTGATTATTCCCTTCATTGAGTGTGGGGATGCTACCCTATGCTGCTGAGGCAGGTAAAAATGCAAAGGGGATGTTTCATGCCATGTGAGCATCTTACTGTGCTCTAATGTCCTTCACATGCTGGCCTCGTGTTGTAGTCCTAGAACTGCACTCGGGAGGTTGAGGCAGGAGGATTTTAAATTCAAGGCTAGTCTTGTCAATGTAATAAGACATGTCTCAAAATAAAAAGGAGAGAGAGAGAGAGAGAGAGAGAGAGAGAGAGAGAGAGAGAGAGAGAGAGAGAGAGAGAGAGATGCAGTTCTAGAGTACTTAGCATGTGTGAAGATTGTCTAGTCTCCTAGTCTCCAATCCTGGAGGAAGAGTAAGAAAATGAGAAGGAGGAGGAAGAGGAGGAGGAAGACAAAGTAAAGACCTTCACAGAATCTTGGTAATGTATGTTTGACAACCTATTTTCTTATAATTTTCTCAGATACTTTATTTTGAATCCTTTCTGATTTCCTTACTGCTTATGGTGGTCAACACACACACACACACACACACACACACAAAACACACACAGACTTAGACTGAAATTCAGGGAAACATTATTTTCTGTCATTAAAAGCACATGTCCAGGGATTGAGGATGTAGTTCAGTGGCTTAACATGCAACTCTGGATATGATTCCCTAGCACTGCAAAAAAAAAGAAAAAAGAAACCCATATGCATAGCATATCTACCTTTTTTATTACAGAAGTAATTATATAATTACTTATAATTATATAAATTCTTGAAAAGAGGAAATAATAAATGCTTGCAATCCCATGAGTACAATGACAGGACTGTACACTTGGTCATTTTGTATAGACATAAGGATTTTTGAGGTAGCTTGGGGAAGAAGGACCCTGGTCTTGGAGTAGTTAGAGCTAAGCATCTCTAGGCAGTCTTGTGAAGGAGGTTTCTTCTATGTACATTTATACACAGGCATATACATCTTCCACAATAGCTGCATATCTTAAGCTACAATCTTGTACACATATGAATTTTCTTTTTGTGTGTATATGTGTCTTTTGTCTTTTGTACCTGAATCTTGAGGATCCAGGGCTTTGAGAGCTTAGCATAGTGGTCAGCGCATCATTAGTGTCGACAGACAAGTACTGGTCACTCTCACATGCCATTGTGATAGGATAGTTGGCATTGTATTTCCCAGAGTTCATGCCATTTCCTTATGGCTGTCTAGAAGTGATTTCTCAGTGCTCCTCCAGCTCAGGATACAGGATGCCTGCTGACTTGCTGTCTGACCATCTGCAGAGCCCTCAGGACTACGTCAGAATCTCACACTCCTACTCAGCACAGCTTCCCCTCATGGTTTAGGGAGCTAACTTATTCAGTAGCTATGAGGGGGTCCCTGATTCACTGTCAAATTTTAGTGTTGAACTTTGTTTTTTACTTTTGGATTACATTTGCCAGCACCTTTTATTTACTTATTTTTCTTTTAGGTCTAATGCCTATTTCTTCTTAACTAACATTTTCCAATTATATTACCTGGTTTCTTTAATGAAGAGACTGTTTATCACACAGGAGATACTTCTCCTGATTGCACTCTTATTTTGAGGTTCTTTAAAATAAAATAAAAAAAAAACCTATGTATACAATGTGCACTGTCTTCTCATCAGCTCTGTTAGATCAGGCAGTTGTGCCTTGACAGTTCTCATGGTGGGTCTCCTACTCCAGTGGACTCATCTGTCTATACAATAGAATCTCTTTACCATGCAGAGTTAGGTATAAAACACAGAGACTCTTCATGGATCACAAGAACACATTCCTTCATTTAAACAAATGAAATAGTTAAAAGTGGAGCTGATGGACTGCTTAGATCACAGGTTATCACCTTCCTCTTCATGATTGGCTTCTTCTAGACAGTCTCTGTCCTTCCTGGCAGGACGGCTGTTCCTAGGAAGATATTGATTTGTCAGGAGTATGGTCTTCTCATCCCAAGGTTTCAACCAAGTTTTCAGGAGAACCCCTCCACTCACCTCCTGTTCCCCTTACTAAGTTTTTGCTTTCCAGGAGACATCAGGTCTTGGTAAGATTTGGGGATCTAGAACATGGAGGCTTTGTGTGGATGGCTATGCTGGAAAATCTACCCTCTCTTCCTAAACTTCCTTTCTGACTTTGGCATTTGCCTGGGTGTCCTGGGCATGGCAAAGTGGGTCTGTGTGAGAGGCTAGAGAACCCTTTAGACACAACTGAGGAAGCAGGGAGGCCACCCTGCCTGGGTCTTAGCGTGGAAATCACACTTGATTTTCTCCCTGGAGGAAGTGTCTTGTAGCTCCAGGCTGATGAATTGAGAAAATAAAAAAAAAGCCCCCCTGCCCTCCTCAACAGAAGTGAAGGGGGTAAAAGTGAGCTGTGGAGCTTTCAGATGCTGTGATAAGAAGAACATGGGAGCTAAGGGAACAGGCTGCGCCAACTCCATGGTATCTCTAAGTCAGCTCTTGACTCTCAGCTGTTCCTTATTGGAGGTCACTGTTCCTCTGTCTCTGTCCCCTTGCAAAAGAGCCCTCTCAAATCATCAAAACCTACACAGACATCCGTAGGAGGACACACACTCTTGATGACCAAGAGGAAGAACAGGACTGTTGTGTCACTGAGGCAAAGACAATGGCACACAAAGACATGGCATTGGCTTCCGGGTCTAGATCTATAAATATATTTATTATAATATAACAACTTAACAATAAACATATACTATATACAATACCATTACAGAGAACCCTGTTTTATATCATTCACAGAAATAGCCAGTTTTGCTCCAGTGTGATAGATGAGGAGAGAAACGGAATTTCAGTGTCATCCGCGGAGTCTTGTTGACCACTAACACCTCCCTTGGAGGCAGACACACACCAATGCTCACATTCGCCCTGCCCCAGGCAGTTAGAAATTTGTGCTCCAGTCCTTGGGTTCACACTTGCACCCTGTTTGACATAAATACTTTAAATGACATACAATGTATGTAGTTTTGTGCTTATTACTTTTTTTAAAATAATAAATAATATTAAAAACTGCATAACGAAGCTCGGTATCTTGTCAAGTGGGAGCCACACTTATGATGCTAGACACTGATGCCCGTCGTTAGGACTGGAATTTTGGGTCATCCAATACTGAATGATGGAAAGCGTGTAGTGTCTCTTTCTCTGTCAATGGTTCTTGTCATGAAGTGATGGCAAGCTGACTTTCCAGGTAGCAAAATGGTGTGTATTTGGTACTAACTTCAACTAAACAGCACGGTGGTGGCGGCCTTCTTCCTGCCCTGGAATGGAAACTGATGACCCGGTGAGGTTTGAGGGTCTAAGGACTAATGGGAAGGCCTTTCTCTTTTGAGCCTCGTTGGGACCTCTCTTGGCTTCCCTTTTCTCAGGTTACTATGCAGCAAGGCAACAAGAAGAGTGTTTCTGCTTGTGCCTCTCAGGCCGTGGCTGTCATGGCTCGTCTAAGAAGGCTGTCCCCATCCTGAGAGCTCTCGTGGCAGGTGCCTTGAATATATAGCTATAAATATCAAAAATAGTCTCCTGTGCTTTGTAGACATTTCTTCTCCCTCCTTCCCTCAGTCCCTTTCCCGGGGCCTGGGTCGACAGCTTTACCTCATGGAGGGAGCTGAACTGGTGTCAGAAGCCAGAACCATGTTCTTCTAGAATAGACCCTTCCCTCTGACAATGCCTCCGCAAGGCATGGTCTTCCAGGACTGTCTGGGAGTTAACTTTTTCCAAAAATAAAGTGGGGGGCATGGCCCACCTCAGGAGAGATCCTCTATTCTGCACATAGAAAAATGAGAGCAAGGGCCCTACCTCTGGCACTACCTACAAAGAGCTTTGGGAAGTCCCACGGCGTTGTCCCTCTTGTGGCCTCCTTCTCTCGGTACTTAAAAATAGCCTTTTGTGTATCAAGAAAATGCCTTGGAAATCTAAATAATTCATACTGGCTAAGAGAAAGCTAGCATACCCACCATGTCCTTTTGCAGCAAAAACATGGTAGAAAAAAACCCATGAAGGACAGGCGGCTCTTCCCAGCGACCCCTGCGGCTGCCGGCCCTGGTTCTACACATGGTGCTGGCCCTCTATCCTGTCTGGTGGCAACCAGCCCCCCTCTGAGGCCTTGGTGCTGCGCAGTTCCATCCCTCCCTTTTCTCTCGGCCACTTGAAAGTGTAGATAGGTTTAAAAAGAAAAAAAAAAGAAACCAAAAACCCCAAAAAACAAAGGTAGGAATCAAAGTGATAAGGACACTTTGACCTTATTCCAAAAGAGCGTGATGCCCCAAATTGTCACAGAATAACTGATCTATGGTGGTTTAGGGATCAAGCTTGCTCTGCAAGAAGGAAAAAAACAGCTTCTCTCCCAGTTGAAAAATATGTGAAACTATTGCACCGGGCAGAGCGAGCGCCCTCTGTTCAGAGCAAGTGCCTCGGCTGGCCAGCGAGCCCGGGCTCCGTGCGTTCCAGGTTCCTGCTGCCCGGAGCACTGTGCCCAGCTTCACCCAAAAGGCGAGGATGATTTTCTACATTCAATGTAGAGAATATTCGAAATGTTAGCGCAGTGAGTTTCTTGATTGTGTTTTGTGGGCCTCTCGTTGGCGTTGAAAGATAACCATGTTGTCTGGTGTTCGCCTCACCGGATTTGTCCCATAGACTTGTCTTGGGCTTTCTGCTGACGTCAGCCGCTTTGAATATACTTCTTTATCACAACACAACCGTGTCTGAACACGGGACAGGGCATGTGGGGTAAGAGGGTCCATGTGTTGGTTGTGGGCTCGTAGGCTTCCATGTTGCCCAGGGCTGGTCCCTCACTGCTCACGATGCCTCCGGTTGCATAAATTTTACCATCGAGCACCACAGCACTGCGAGAGAGGGGAAGTGGGGCAGAAAGTTAAGCCTTCAATCTCCATATTGGTTCTGGAGACAAATCCCAACACGGTGCTGGTTGCGGGGCCCATGGACACGGTTATGTGGGATCTTGTTCTTTTTAGCCCCCTAACCTGGACCAATAAACAACAAGCAATGTAAACCCTCAGCTTCGGCTCCCGGAATGATGACTCTGAGACTAATAATTTTTTAATAAATGTATTGGCCATAAGCTTTGGCTCATGACCAGCTTGTAACTTATTTAACCTATTTAAACTATTCTGTGTCCAGCACTTGGTCACCTCTCTTGAGACCCAGCCTGCTTTTTTTCTTCACATCTCTGCATCTCTCTCAGCAGCTCCCTGAGTTCATTCATCTACTAGTTTACATCTGTTTTGAGGCCCAGCCTGCTTCTTTCTTCACGTCTTCCTAAGTTCATCTGTCTCCTTGGCTCATCTCCCCTGCATCTCTTGAATTTCTCTCTTTTTTGATACTCTCACTATTTCCCAGAATCGTCTCTCTTCCTGCCACTGTCCCACCTACTCTTTCTTGTCTCAGCTCATTGGCCATTGGCTTTTTTATTGACAGGTGATGCTCATAAGAGAAACGCTCTATACAACAACTAGAACATTTTCCCTACAGGAACACTCAGGACATCATGCAGTGCTATTCTGAGGGGAGAGATTCTCATCTTCATTAGCCTCCTCTCCCAGCAATGCTGAGAAACTAAGGGCAGCTAGAATGGGCTTGCTTCTGCCCATCTTTGGGTCTTTACTGGGCCTCTTTTCCTACTGTGTATACAGAGTCTATTGACTGTTGGGAACATAACTCAAAATGCCAAGAAACAGAACAGGGGTTAGATCTACCTCAGTAGCAGATCTCTGATGAGGAGCTTTGTTGCTGCCCAGGGAGCTAAGAGTCCTACCTTCCATCCTTTCTCCTCCGTGTATGTGACCCAGGCTCCTTCCACCTATAACTCAAGGACTAAGCATGCTCTGCAGGATATCCAATAGCTCTACCTGGACCTGTCCCCTGAGTGACACTCACTGACTGGAGAATGCTGTTCCGGCTGGCTCTCACAGAGGTCCAGTGTTCTCCTATTTCTGTGCTTCTTTAAACATTTCTTAAGCTAATTAATTTTATTTTATGTATTTTCCTTGCATGTATGTATGTGCATAACATGCATGCCTAGTGTCTGCAGAAGTCAGAAGAGATCATCAGAACCCCTGAAACAGGAGTTACAAATAGTTGTGAGCCACCATGTGGGTGCTGGGAGTCAAGCCTGGGTCCTCTGCAAGAGCAACAAGTGCTCTTGTCCACTAACTCATCTCTCTAGCCCTGCATTGGCTTCTTAATGCATTTCAACTGTTGATCTAGTCATGTTTCTAACCCCAGGGTTTTCCTTGATTCCATCTCATGGCCATTTCTTTTTGGCTAGTTCTTGAAAATGGACCCAGAAGTTTTCCAAGGCCCTGAACAGAACACAGCCAGATGTCTAGCTTTCTCACCAGACACTGAGGCTTCGATCAGGTTCTCTTCTAGTTCTTTGCTACCCTGGGTGTTCATGCTTCTCCTTTAGGGACAACTACTTCCCTGCTTCTCTCAAAAGGCCCAGTTTCTACCCACCCCTCATATTTACTCTTTCCTGTTCCTTGTAGTTTCTGGTGAAGCACGGGCCTCTTCATCATTGACTTAATACTCCAGTCAGATCACGAGTGGCTGTGGTGCTAAGGGGAGAAGCCTGAGGATCACAACTCCACCAGGAGCCTCTCAGTTCTCCAATCTGCCAGAGGAGATAGACTTCCTCAGGCCAGAGAAGCTACTTATCCAAGCTGTAGTACCATGTTAGGAGTGAGGGGTTTATTTCCTGTAGTAATGCCATACAAACAATAGGTACTCAATGAATGCTCCTTGTTATTCATAGCTTAAAAACTCACTCATTGCCTCTGCATAGATCACATGGTGTCTTCAGGGAGAACCTGCTATGGAAATACAAATAGTGGGGTATCTGGGACCCTTCTTACTCTTTGTTTCTCTTAGATCAGTAAAGGAGGAGGCCAGAAGGGCAAGGACCCGCTCCTCACTGAACTGAGGTCAGTGTCCTAGGAACCAGTCTGTATTCCATCCCTTCTTTCTCCGTGTGCTTCCATCCAGTCAGTGTGCCTATGAGACTCTAGAACATGTGTCAGTTGTCCCTGGGAGGATAGCTTTCATGTCTCTTCCAGTGTGAGATAAGGTCCTATGGAGCCACAGAGTGTGGATCCTGGGGCAGCGTCTGGCACAGGATGCTCTCCCAGGTGCTCTCAGGGCCTCCATAACGCATTCTAGCCCTGACATCCATTCTGTGGGTAGGCTGGAGGGAGGGCCATCATTCCAGGCTTGCCATTGCATTGGTTTGGGGAGGTAATGAGTCCTGTGATCATGTTTCTCCCGATGTGGTTACCCGTGTACCCTCCTCCAGAACCCCAGCTGGGGTAACCCCTTCACCTGCAGAACTGCCGAGAGTGATTCATGTTCGGCCCCGCCTTGATGTTGCCTTTTTCTGGGTCATAGATGGTGGTGGCTCTGGCATAAGCTCCTCCCAGGATGAACACAAAGCCGTTGAGAGTGACAGCAGGTGCATACTTGTTGTCTGTGAAAATGGCAGAGCAGATGGTCAAGGCCTGTGGATGGATGGCCCTTCCTCTTTCTTTCCCAGCAGTGTTTCCAATAGCAGTGTGTCACTGATTGCTGGAGGACAGGTTGGGGAACAGGAGCAGCCCGAGCCTTGACTGGCTTGCCCTTATCTAGGTACCTGCATCCCTGTCACACCTGGGCTTTGTGGTTACCTCCTGCCCACACCTAGATATGGGACTGTGAGGGCACCACTGGCCTGGACTGGGGGGATACCAGATTCTTACCTATCATTGGGGACTCAATGAAGCTCCACGTGTTAGTCTGTGGCACATAGGACTGAAGGACACCCGCTGCTCGGCCTGCCTCATTCACTCCACCAAACACATAGATCTTGCCACCACACACAGTGGCCGCTGCCGAATGCACTGCCTTAGGCAGAGGGGCTACTGCCTCCCATTGGTTAGTGATAGTGTCATACCTGTGAAGAGGAGAAAGAGATGGTCTTTGTGCAAGGTGGGTTGCAGACCAGGGCAACAGCATATGGGAAATCCATGAAAGCATCAATTTCTGCCTTCAGCATCAATCATAGCCTAAGTCCTCAGATGGGGACACAGGCTTGAGCCACTTCCAGGTGGTACTCCAAAATGGCGCTGAAGGCCTTCTCTTGAGCTGCACTGGGCCTTTTGCTGCCTACCAACCTCTGTGTAGATCCTGCCCTTGCTTACATAGTGAGCATCTCTGGGGTGATGGTGCAGCCAGTATCCACTTGGGGAGACTAGGGTGAGCTAAGTGACATTTTTGCTTTCAAGTTGGTGTTGGTCCAGTGGGGAAGATGTGTAAAATCCAATAATTGTGAAGGATAGTGTGTCATGATGATTGGGAGAGGGGCGCAATAAGCACACAGTAGGACAGCCAGCTTCCTCTCAGAGGTGGGGCTAGCCCTCTCTGGAGACTGATCTGTGGCTGGATCTAGAGGGGTGAATGAGCTATCGATGAACAAATGGGGTCAGGAAACTCATTGAAGGTGTAGAGGCAAATGTGGCCTACTGGTGTTTAAGGGGTACCTAGCTCATAGAAGCTGGAGGTTGGGTAAGTAAGAAAACATTAAATGCTAAGCTCAAGGACTAGGGCTTTGTGTCCTGAACAGTGGTGAAGCCCTGAAGGTTTAAACAGGGAAATAACACAATCTCAACAGACTAGAGAGAGACCACTGAGGCTGCAGGGCAGAGGTGCTGACTCTGGGAGACCAGTTAGACCAGTCACCCCCAGGAAGCTTAGTGAGAAGTAAGTAATAAGCTTGGGTCAAAGGATGATGAGTGTGAAGAACTGGGCCCAGGAGAAGTGAGGTACATTTGCTGCAGGGATGTGGCAGCTGAGAGGGCTACATGAGGTACTTTGAGGTCACTGTCTTGAAAGGTCTGGGAAGGAAGCCAGCAGACAAGGAAGGATGCAGCGAAGTTAGCTTTGGGGTCCCCAACACAAAGATGGAAATGGAGAGCTAAGGAGTGCCCTGGGGAGTATAGGTGGCCCTGAGGCTGAGGCTGAGCTCTGGGGAGGATGGGCTCTGTGAGGGACAGAGAACCATCTTTGGGCCTCAAGTAAGGGAGGTGGGGTTAAGACGTGGAGTCTGGGCTGGTGAGATGGCTCAGCGGTTAAGAGCACTGACTGCTCTTCCAGAGGTCATGAGTTCAAATCCCAGCAACCACATGGTGGCTCACAACCATCCATAATAAGATCTGATGACCTCTTCTGGTGCATCTGAAGAGAGCAACAGTGTACTTAGATATAATAATAAAATAAATCTTTTAAAAAAAAGACATGGAGTCTTAGGCAGATCAAGGTGTTTCTGAGGTCAACAGTGCTGTGGGTGAACTGAGAACTACAGAAGGCATTGTGTGCATAATGAAGACAGAGACAGCAGACAGACTTCTCCTGAGGAACCTGAGCTCTGATGTGGGCAGAGACCAGAGTACCTAGACTGGAACATGGAATTCTGAGCTTTTTTTTTTTTTTTTTTTTTTTTTGAAGTAGAATCCTCCCTCATCAGCATTTACCAGCCACCTCTGTGAGAAAAACCTCCTGGTAACATACTATATCAGCAGGATTTGGATTCCGGAGTGAGGTAGAAGACCCTCTATGCTGTGGTTATCTTTGTCTAGGCTCTCTCCACAGGCAGCTCTGAGAGTCATGTGAGACCTCAGTTAGAAAGCAGGAAAATATGGTGGCTAGTCAAAAAGCTTGGGTTCTGAGGAATGGATTATCTGTGTTTTAATACAGAATTCTAATTTTTCATAATAATTGGGTTGCACAGTTCTCCAAATGTTATCAGCTGCTTCTCCGGAGCCCATGGAAATAAACTCTGGCACAACACTAGTTTTGTTTAAATGGTTTGGGGGTGTTGAGTACATTTTTGTATAGATAGGAAGAAATCCAGAGGCTTGAAGGAGAGCTAACTAAACAGCCAGGCTCCAAATCTATGGTTTTGTATCCACAGATGCCATCAGTTGCAGATATGAAAAAGCTGAAACATTGTATCTGTATTGAACATGTCCAGATTTTCCATTGTTCTCAAAGCAGTCCAGTATAACAGCTCTTTACACAGCACCTGCATTGTATTAGGTATTGTAAGTGGTATGTGAAGTGATTTGAAGCACCTAGAATCTGCAGCAGGATGTGCACAGGTATTTGGATGTGGATTCTATGCTGTTTTATATGAAGATTTGAGCACTTGCAGCTGTGGGTCTACAGGCATCGTGGAACTACTCCCCTGTGGGTACCAAGGGGACTTTATGGTATAAGTAAGAAAAGATGGCACATGACTGAGTTACAGCACTCAGATGTTGACCCAGGAGTTCAAGGCCATCCTGGGTAACATAGATCCTATTGAGAGAGATGAGGAGGGAAGGAAAGGGAGGAGATGGGGTGGGATGAGTAGAGAGCCAGAAAGAGTGATAGAGAGAGGAAGGGGAGAGGCTAGAAGAGAGAGAACACACAGTTGGGGACCACAGGGAACTCTGAAGAGCCTTGAACCCCCCCAGCCTATGGGAATCTGTTTCTTGTAGTTGTTGGACAAAGGCTCCTGGGTCCTGTATGGTTTCTGATAGGTATAGCAGATGCTAATTAAAGCAAAAGGAGTTGTGAGCATGTCGGTAGGAGAGAGTGGAAGTCAAGGATGGCACAGTTGCAGGTAGCAGAGAGAGGAGAAAATTGGTTGCTTTTCTTGAGGGACTCACGTATCCCAGGTTGACCTGGTAATGTCTAAGTAGCAAAGGATGAGTGTAACCTCTGAGATCTTCCAAGTGCTGAGCTTACAAAAGTGGACAACCATACCTACTTTGTGTAGTTCTAGAGATAAATTACAGGGCTACCTTCATTCAAAGTAAACACTGCACCCTGGGACATTTGAGTTCTCAATCCCATTTACTGTGGGAAGCAGGAGGTGGGGTACACAGGAGTGCCTGTGCATGGCTGAGGAGAGAGGGGAGGAGAGCTGCTTGCTTTTGAGAAGAAATGGCTGACAGGGCAGACCCAAGAGTACCTTGCAGCATCTGGGGCTGAGTTGAGGCTTGACTCTCAAGTGCATAGTAGGACCAGTCTGAAGGATACTAGGATTTCTCTTATCAGTCCCAGGGACAGAGGGAAGGCAGAGAATAATAGGGCTGAACAGATCTGCTTCACATACAGTGTGGAATGATGGAGCAATGTGAGAGAATGGAGAAGTCCAAACACACTGAGGGAAAGAAGGCAGGGACAGCTGCTGGGATGAGCAGAAGCGGACCTAAGGGGGCTGGCCAAGGGAGGGTAGCACCATCCCCCTAGTCACCAGCATTTCTGTTCAGTGTTCCGAGGAGCTAGCTGCCCCTCAATGCTCCTGCCTGACTGCAGCTGCCCAATATTTACTAGTGACCTACTCGCTCACTTATCTCTGCTCCATATGTGTCTGCACCCAAAGCAAGGGCCTGAGCTTGCTCACAGTGACACCAGGGAGTTCAGTCAACACATAGTCATGAACAGCATACGGTTCCCATGTTCTTCCTGTGAGCCTCCTTTGGATAAGAGCTATCATTAGCTCAGAGCTAGGTACTCTAGGAAGAAGGTTTTATGTGCTCTGTGTCCTGGTTCTTGAGTGTTTGGGGAGGGGATGCCATGTGACATATGCTTCTGAACTTGGGTACAAGAAAGCCAAACTGTCTTATGGGGCAGCCGTGGCTGATGCCATTCAGTTGTGGATGGATGATATATAGAAAACAGGCAATGAAGTAAGTGTCTTTTCAGGGCAGTGTCAGAAGTTCAGATTTTTTTTTTTTTTTTTTTAAGCCAATATGGCAGTGAGCCAAAGAGCTTCCACAGAAAGAGCTGGGAGATGAGAAAGATTATGTGGCTGTTAGTCCTCAGTCTTTCGGCATAATGACACATTCCGCCAAACACAAATTTCCTGAGAGTTTGTTATTCCAGGTGGCTGATTGCCAAGCCATGAGCTTTCCCTGTCAGCTCAATCTGTCAGCTTCCTGCTTGAGAAGGATATGCTAATGACATGCAAATGACCCAGCCGAGTGAGGCGTTCCGCTATCATTTATGCAGTAACCACAGCTCCTGCAATATATTGCTATAAAATATTAGACCCAGTTATTTATATAATGATATAATACAGGTTTGTCTATGGCGCTGTTGTTTTAATCTATAATTATGTAATCTTGCTCTATTCCTGTAACACAGTAATGTAATATAATTATAATACACGATATATCTCATTCATTATCAATATAATAGCAATTTGTACCATTAGTGCTTCCTGGGGAACAAAGCGCCCTCATGTCTATCCCCATTAGACTGACCTTCCAGTCACCCTGAATTCTCATCGCTGTGGCCATGTGGCACAGAGACTGATGTACCCAAAGGGGATCGCTCCGTAAGTAGCAGTAGGTGCCTCTTCCCCTACACCCTCCACTCCCTCTCATGGGCATCACCCAGGGCTCTTCCAGTCTTTGTCCCATCCTACAGGCACAGATGACAGATCTGCATGGGCTATGGGAGCACTCAGGGTCCCTCAGGTCTCTCTGGGATCTCCAGCTGCTCTTTCATTCACCGGGTGGTCTTACTCTCGAGCAAGCTGACATTTATTTTCCAGCCAGCTGGAAGGCTGGGCTCCATGGGGAAGGCCGGTACAGGCAGCCCCCTGGGGCCTCAGAGAACTGCTTCAGGGCCCAAGGAAAGAGAAAAGAGTAGAGATTGTCTCTGCCTCTCCATCGTCGGTGCATTTGATCCTTCAACAAATCCCTGTATTTATCAACAAGCATAACTTTGCAAAATGAGTAGTCAGCACCTTAGGAGATTAAAAATAGCTGACAGAGGCAAAGCAAGATGACATCCAGCTCAGCGGACTCCTACATAGCGAATGCCTCCTTGCTCGTGTGTTTATTATTGGGCGACAAGTGACTGGAAGCCGATGCTTCCAGGGGAGCTTGGGGCCACACCTGGACATGCAGCAGGTTATGCTGAAGACCCCCCAGTGTTAGGACTGGTCTGGTTCCAAGCACGGTTTTAATATGCTCATCATCACCCAGGGACTTCTCAGTATCATCACATCAATATGACAATTAAATGTTGTTACCAAGCCATCTCTGGCTCCACTTGGGGGAGTTAAAAGCCCACAGTGAACATTCAGAACCTGTCTCACTCTGAAGCCATCCTCGCTGGAACATTCATCAAGTGTCCAATTAGCTACCCAGGGAAAGAAAAAAAAAATCAAATCAAGGGTGGTGTGTGGCTTCACAGGCAGAAAGGATGTCACACTGCAAAGCGTGCTTTCTAGTGGCAGCTGAAGGTGTGGGCCTGGGTAGGGGAGAAAGTGAAGATGATCACTACTGATCGAAACTGGGGCTAGAGCCTGGGGCCAGGCCAGCCTCACATGCTGAAGCAACATTGAAGCCTTTCTGCTCTGCTAACTGGTGGCCCTCTCCCAGAGGTTCTGAGCATCTTCTTCGAGGTGACCCACCCATTCTCTTATAAGAGCAGTCTCACTCGCTCAGGCAGAAAGTTTCTTGGTAATCTGCATGCCAGGACAGTACCTGCTCAAGCTTCTGCCTCTCAGGCCTCTGCCTGACTCTTACCACATCTTCAACAGCCTGGCTGGGGTAGGGTGGGAGACAGCCTGGGACTTGTAACAAACTGAAAGCTACCCTCTCATCTTGGGATGGTTGGCTTATAGTTTTCCTCTGGAGAACCCTAGAGGGCTGGCCAGACTATGCTCCTACAATGCTTAGTTGGTGGATGGTTTCTCTTCCTGGTATCACTACCAGTTACCTGGTGTGTGGGGGAGGCAGGAAGGATGTGTGCAGCTTCTACATGATTGGACAAAGTGGTGCAATGACTGGTATGGCCCATACGTGGGATGTTGGTTTAAGCTCCTGAATTCTAATATGATTCTGGGCTGGTACTTGCCATCTAGTGTGTAACTCTAGCCAAGCTCTCTCATGTCCTTTTGTGATTGGACCTTGGGCCGCCATCTTGTGTTAAAATGTCCTTAGTGATTCATGAGCTTGCATTTTGTGTTCACTTCCTTTTGTTACGTATGATAAACATGGAATGGGCCATCAGTATCAGGTAGGTGTTGTTGGGGGTGTAGAGGGAGGAATGATGTGATGTTAGGGTTCAGTGATTGTGGCTGCCTTACCTCTCCACGTGGTCCACGTTGCCTGCTACTCCAAGTCCCCCAAGAGTGTAAATCTTCCCATCATAGACAAGACTATTGTGGCGACAGCGAGGGACAGTCATTCTGGAGACCAGGTTCCAGTTATCCAACAGGGACATGTAGCACCAGACATCAGCCAGCGTCACCCCTGATTCCATACCACCTGTGGACAGTATGGGGGTACATAAAACAGAAGGGGTTGAGGAAGGGGCTGATGACAGGATGCCCAGCTCCAAGGACAGAAGCAGGAGGTTTTATTTATAAGGCACATACTCTAGGGCGTTGACCTTCCTCAGCCCACTGTGTGAGCAGAGGTGCCTTTGGGGAGCCCATCCCAGTTCCCACCCGACCCTCAGGAGCCTCACCTGAGAGGTAGATGTTGTCCCCAGCACTCACTACACTGAAGAACTCGCGGTCATAGAAAGGCAGCGAGGCCAAGGGGTACCACTTGTTGTTCTGCGGGTTCCAGCAGGTGACAGCCACCAGTGAGCGCTGGGTCATCCCAACCATCTGACGGCCCCCAACCAGCACGATGACCTCGGCCACACCTGTGGGGATATGGATGGGTACCCTTGGGACACACCCTGACACCGTCAGCAACTGTGTCTGGATCCTCTCTGGGGGGACCCTCTGGAGCCAGCTGACTCTATGGTATCTGCAATTTGGGGATCTGGGCATGTCCCTTGATACCTGCAGAGAGGCGGGGCCGGGTTCGGGGTGTCTGCATCTCCTGCCGGGCATGGGGTAGCATGTGGTAGCGTTTAGCCTCATTGACCAGGTCCCGACATGCTTCTGATGACTTGATCAGCTCTTCGTTGTCCACCACATTGAGCAGATAGCTGGGGTGGATGAATGGGAGGCGGACGGCAGCCAGGAGCTCTGCTGCATACTGTGGAATAGAAGGAGTGGGATTCTTCTGAGAGGAAGCCACCTCTTATGAGTTGAGTGGAGAAGGACTCCCCATCTGGGTGTGTCTTGGAAGTGCACACTGCCCGGCCTGGGATACTAGACAAAGGGAAGGCATGGAGGGCTAACTGGAGGCCTAGCAGCTCCAGCCAGCCCCAGAGTAGCCTATCCCTCTACCCCTCCAGCCTCTCATCTTCATACACCATCTGTGTCTCAGAGCCTGACTGCACAGCAGACTGCCAGGTGGCTGAAACCGGGAGAGTGGGAACCTTTCGTCTTGCAGAGGTGTGAGAGTGACAGGAACAGGTGGGAAGACCCAGAAGAACTTAAATGAGATGCTGACTGTCAGCTGTAAGGTAACTGTGACACCTGTGTGTCCCTAATACTGCAGCTTCTGAGTAGTGTCACCTCATCCCATCCCAGCTTCTGGACACCCTCATTCTCTTTTCCTGAGCTGATGTGAACTTCCCCTGAGGCAGGCAAATGGCTCGCCACCCCACCCACTTTTGTTTCCTCCAGAGGCTGAGTGGCAGGAGTAATTGGTAGCCACTCTCTACCGTATGTTAAGCTTGTTACCAGGGCTGCACAGGCTGATGAGACCTGGCCTCTGATCTAAAAAGTGTTCACAGTTTTCTGGGTGATAGCTAGGGCTGAAGAAGGTGCAGAAGTGAGAGGTGTCACAGGGAAGATGATGTTTGAGGTGGAGAGTTGGAGACTTCTGTCAGGTGGTGGGAGCAGGTGCTGGGGGCCGTGGGGAGGACATCTAGAGGCACAGGAAAGTGAAAAAAGCCTTGACACTTGGAGAACTATATGAGGTTTATTCTTGGGCACAAAGGGTCTTTTTCGAGGGGCACAGCACTTAGCCGACAGGAAACAGGGAGGTCAGGGTCTCTGGGCAAGCCTGGCTGAGCTCATTCCACACTCTGGGCTATGGATGTAGACTCGAGAGTTGTGGAGAACTGTGGCAGTTACTATGACTATCTACACAACTTCAACTCCTTTCTTTGAAAATAATACTTGCTTTCTGAAACAAGCTGGTCAGGGGAGGAGCCTGCTTCTCCTGCATTCTAAGGACTCTGGGGGGCGGGGGTTGAGGTGGGGCAGAGATCCATCTCTGTATTCTGTATCTCTCATCCTTGTCTCCAATCTTCTCCTCCCTTCCTTTTCCCCTTTCTGCCTTCCCTTTTCCTCCGCCTCCTTCCCCCTCCCTTCCCTTGAGTCAGAGTCTTGTAGCCCAGGCTGAAGCTCACTGTGTAGTCAGGTCTAGCCTTGAACTCCCAATCCTCCTAATTCTACCTTCCAAGTGCTAGGATTACAACAAGCATGTGTCACCTTCTTTTTATGCCCAGTGAAATGTGACAGCCCTTCTGATCTGGCCCTTGGCTTCCATGTGCTCTGGGGTCTGGCCTCCAGGCTCTGTCCTAGCTGCTTGGGCTCCTCCACCATTGCTCCCCATTCTGATTCTTCCCAGGGCTTCCTGCGGCTGCCCTGACCCTCAGGCTCCTCACTACAATAGCCAATGGCAGACTCCGTTTGGGGCTTTCTAGGTATGAATGGGCTGATGAGCTCCCTGAGACTTGGGTGGCTAGCTGGGGATAGTAGGTTTGTTTTCCCCTCATGGGGATGCTTACTCTGGCTTTTCTGTCTCCGTTGGTAACTCATTTTCTCTCTTGCCACACATGTAGTCGTTTCCCACGTCCACAATGGCTTTGGTTTGCTCTCTACACTTGATAGCCAGAGTATACACGCTGACCTCCTTGGGACCCCATATCCCCTGGTACCCACTTTTCTGTGAAGGGCCCAGGTACTTCCCACCCAGACCCTGTGTCCCTTTGGCAAACTTGGACACTTGGGTAGTGGTGTGGACGTTCTTAAGAGCCCTCTAGAGACTGAGTCTCATCTTTGCCACTTCTTGCCCTGTGTGGAGGTGTGCGTGTGCATGTGTGTGTGATTATTTTGGACTCCTCTACAATCCTTGCATCCCTGCCCCCTTCGCTTTCCTTCATCCTTGCAGCAGATCCCACCCCTGCAGGGACCAGGTGGAGCAGGTGTACCTGCGCACGTGTTGCTGGGTCCTTCTTGATCCACTTGATGACAGTCTCATAGACCAGCTCCTCGGCCTTGGTATTGAGGCTGTCATTGGAGACGTATGCAATAAAGTCATCCTTAGAGATGCTGAGGATCTCCTCCTGGGCGGCCACCTCGGGGAAGATCTGCAGCGCGAAGGCCTTGGCCATGTGGTAGAGCTCACTGCACTGCATGGCCTCAGCCATGGCCAGCACTCCCAGACAGTTGCTGGCAGTCAGCTGCTTCTCTGAAGGTGAGAGCGAATGGTCACTGATTCAGGAGTCCTGGATGGATCACTTCTTGTTCCCATCACCGTCCCTGGATCTCCCTCTGAACCCAACCCATTTCCTTGTGACCCTGCATCCCAGCATCCATGGGTCTCATTAGCCTACCACCTCTGACCCAGAGCCTCAGACTCATTTCCTAGGTTTTTCTCTGCCCTGATTCATGTGGACCTCCCTGGGCCTAGTTCTATCCCTGCAGACCATAGCAGAAAAACCAAAGCTGTGAAGGATGGAGTGAGCTTCTCCCCTACCCATGGAGGGAGGGCTGGGGCTTCAAGGCCTGGGCCCGGGCTGTGGGTAGTGGCCACATTGAGACTTATAATATCTTCCATCATGGCAAACATGCCTCATATCACAGACACCTTCTTTAAGTTCTTGTGAACAGCAGCCCTCACGTATCAATCTATTGTCTCCCATGGCCCCTAGAATGCCCTATTCTTCTATCATCTAGAACCTGGGGTCTGGCTAACTGGCTCTTTTGAAATCTGGCTAATAGCTCTTCCAGGCTGGAACTGAGTATGTGCCACCTTCTGGCACGATGGCTCCTGACTCTTCTGAACTGATCAACTCCTTCAGCAATGCTCATCTGATCTGTTCTGAGTCTGTTTTTTCTTTCTTCGTACCACACCCCAGGCTGGGGGGTTTTCTTTGATGGCTCTCCTTGTTTCCCTGCTCCACAACTTCCAGCCCAGCCACTAAGTATGCTCTGAGCAGGGAGTCTGGTGGGTGAGCCCCACACCAAGATCTATCTTTTGCAAAACAGCTCTGGGTTCCAAGAGTTATATCATATGTTCTGGTCTGTCCATGCATCTGGGAATGAATGTGTTAAAGAGGAACAGAGTGTGTGGTCCATCCATTCAGGGCTTAGAGGCCAGGGCAGAGCAGTGTGGTTCCCCCTATCCCCAAACCCCTGCCACAGGCACAAGCTGTTTACACATCCTAGGGGCCATTGGTTCTGGCAAGGACACAGTGAGCCCTTCAGTGCATGCCGTTCCATCCCATGCTCCTATGAAATCTAGATATCCTGGCACAATCTGGGAGAAACACTGGTCAGCTCACCAAGAAAGGACACACAGACTTTGCAGAAGGTGTGAAACTGGAACTTGCTGGCCGCCTCGAGTAGAGTCTTGGCATTGGCTGAGTCGATGACCAGCGACCCCGTGTAGACGAACTCTAGCAGTAGCTCCAGGACATCAGCCTGCAGGTTGGAGAGCACCAACTCCAGCTTCTCCCGGCTGCCCTGGCTGCCATCCTGCACCGACCTAAGGCACAGAGATCAGGCTGTCCTCACCTGCCACCCCCACGGCCGCTGTCGCTTCCTCACAGGGCCAGATCTCCCTGTACACCTCAGTCACGCCCTTCATCTTAGGACTCAAAGGACACAGCAATGACACACCTGAACCTAATGACCTGACAACAGGATCTGAAAGAGAAGGGTCTGACCAGAGGCGCCCCAGAGAACAGAAAACCCTGCTTATCACTACTCGGCATGTCCATGCAAAAAAGATGCAAATCAAAAAAGCATGAGCCGTGGATGGGGACGAGGACCAGGACTGGCCACAAAGGGAAACAATATGGTTCAGCTCCTTGCTGGACCCGGTGTCTACACCAAATGGTACCGGCAAGCCCTGACAAGCAGAAACCACTGCCTCACAGGGCCCAATCTCCTCCAGGTTGAAGATCGAAGGCTCCTGATTGGCGGGCATTCTAGCCAATAAAGAGACTTCGTTTGAGCATATCTTAAAGACCCAAAGCCTTGGAAGGCTTCCCAGGAAGTCCCCCCACCCCCACCCCAAACTTTCCAAAAATCATATTGTTTCCTTTTAGGCATGGAAGCCCTTCATGATATTGCTTTGAAACTGAAGACAAGACGAGATAGATGGACAGAATGGTTAGAGCTGGGAAGGGGAGAGGGGAGCAACCAAGGACTTCCGCCACAGACAGCCAGCAGCCATGACCTGGGGCCTGGCCCGGGGCGGGGGGCCCTCCTGCCACATGGAACACGGGGTCAGAGGTCAGAGTGGCCTGCGTGTAGAGTGTGCATCGGGCTTGTGAACTGAGGTGGGGGAGCAGGGGAGGGACACAAATATATCAGTATGTTTATATCTGGTGTCTACAGAAATACAAAACCATTGCAAAGGCTCCTAAGGCCTGGCAGCCGCTCCCTATAGCTGGACCTGGAAGGAAACAGATCAGATGAACCGAGAACACACCAATACAGAAGTGAGGCCGGGAGGAAAAAAAAAAAAAACAAAAAAAAAACCACCCAGAGCGTTAAGTCAGGAGGCAGGTTTCTCAGAGGCCATCGACTTGACCACCCCAGCTTGGCTATTCTCACCAGGCCAGCTTCCCTCCCTGAGCCTGACCTGACTGGGGCTGTGGGAAGGAAGTGAACTCTGCTACCCACCCACAGACTTCTGCAAAAGTCAGGGGCTAAGAGTCTTTACACTGGTCTCTTGGGTGTACCTGGCGTGGGAGTAGAGGTGTGCCAATGTCTGGTAAGACAGGAGTGTGGCTAAAGAGGCTGGGGGCAGCTGCTGGGCGAGTGGAGAAAGCACTAGCAGGGAGCAAAGGGACCTGGGTACCCTGTTTTACCATGGACAGGCAGATATCCTAAGCCTCTCAGGCCCTCAGCTTCCTGTTCTGCAAAGTAGGTGAGGCCTAAAGTTCTGCTGAGGCTCAATGTTAGAGAAAGCCCCACAGTGTTTGCACTTCTACTGCTCGACTTCCAAAGCTTAAGGCTTTCAAAGCCCAGACACAACCCTCAGTGTGCAGGCTACACTGGGACCCTGAAGTTGAGTCGATGCTTAAAGCTCCTCTCCCAAGATGGCTCATGTAATCAGAGGCCCTAAGGCCTTGTACTTCTATGGCCTGAGCAAGCCTAAAAGCCTGAGGAAGCTAAAGTACTGGCCATACAGAGGGTCTGGGCTGAGGTTCTCTAATTGAGCTCACTCAGTGCTAAAGTTACTTCACACACATATGTTTTGCTTGTGTGCCTTGGTTAAGAATAAAAAAACAACTAGCTCTCAAGTGCCTCCTAGAGACTCCATAAGTCCTCGTTAGCCCAGGCCTCTAAGGCTTTCTGGTCAACTTCTTGCTCTTAAGTCTTTGCTGCCTCTGTGTTCATCCTAATGGCTTGGCCTTTCCTCTGTACGTCCTCAGGTTCTGTGGAAGTCATGCTGGGTCACTAAGTGGCAGGGGCTGATGGGATCAACATGGGCTGCTCGCCTTTCTCAAGATCCCTTTCCCTGTTGCCACCAACAACTGCCAGCCCAGTGTGTCCCCGAGTCCTCAGACAGAGGAAGCTCAAAAGAGCTGAGGTAGGTCTTCAGGGAACACACACACACACACACACACACACACACACACACACACACATACCCCTGGCCAACCCAGTGCTGGAATGCTGGCTATAAAGGGCTGAGGCTGCTACCCTGCTGACAGCTGTCTGTCGTTTCTCAAGGCTGAGCCTGGGAGGGTGTTTTGGAGATGGAGCCGCCTGCACTGCTGAAGGGCACCGGGAACGAGAGGCTAAGTACAGGAGCTGAAGAGCGTGGTAAGGCAGTTAAGTGAGAGAGGTCCTTAGCCATAGGATGCATGCCTGTGGCTGTCTCCATTGGGCAAATGAGCTGCAGGGCGTGCTGGAGGCTCTTGGGACTGGAAGAGCTAGCCCCTTCCACTTGGCTACCCAGGAACAGGAGGTAGCTTTAAGTCTTTGTTAGTAACCTAGTTGAAGGTCTGGGGGCGGGGGCATAGGAGTTTGGATATCCCCCTTGGCACATAGGTGGTGTCTACTGGGTGGTTCATGTGCAGCTCAGAAAACGCTAAGGGCCATGAAAGTCTGGCAACAACTCTGCCTCCAGTAATTAGATCATTGTGGCTCTACCTAGCACTCCTCAGAGGTCCCCCCGGAGGACACCTCACCTGATCCATAACTATGATCATGGTTCTAATGCTGTATTCTTACAGGTGTGAAGAATACTCCGTCTTCCATTACATTCTAAGCTGGTTCTCGAGTGAGCTGCTGGGCCCCAAGGGTTATGACACAATGGTACAATGCTGTACAGAACCACAGGAATAGAAATTTATCATGCTGTCTGTGATTCTCATGCTTGGGGAGATGGCAGAAGCGTGGTGCCCTAGCCCGCACAGTGTCTGGGACTAGACACTGTATGAAGTTACTTTCTCCCAAGTGGAGCTACCCAGAAGAATTCAGGTTCCTAGGCACAGTTGTGGCTCAGTAGGGCTGGGTCGATTGATGTGTCAGAGATCTTGGACTAGTAGGATGTTGGAGAACCCTTCTTTAGCAAAGAACTCCTTATCTCTCCCTTACTTGTCTGTGTGGCCAGATGTTTGCATGAAGCACACTGGAAATGGGCACTAGAAGTGTAGGACAGTGGTGAGTGACAGACAGCTGGCACTCTGTTCTATCCACCAGATGTGATTTCTACCCTGCCCCATGTCATTAGTTTCAGAGCACTGTGTTTGGGCACACTCAGGTGCCACTGGGTCCTGTGGACTCTGGCAGGCCTTGGACCACTCTTTGAGAGGAGGTCTGGTCCCTATCATTCTCTTGACACCTAAAAGGTGCCAAAATCTTTCTTCTTGTTGCTTTGTTTTCAAAGCACACATGTGTATGTGTATTCATGATGAGAAAGGGGACAGATACTTGGGGAAAGAAGTTGCTGTCCATAAGAGGCTTCAGCTAGAGATGCTTGCCATGATTAGGTCTCTCTTCTCTGTTTATGGTGAGGGACAGCTTTTCTCAGGTGGTGGGCATTTTCTCCCACACCTTGACTTACAGATGTACTGGGAAGCATCAGTGAGGGCAGGAGACGTGGCTGCTATCTTTTAAGAAGATGGTCATGGCCTCTATGATGGGGCCTGTAGCCTGGTCAGACAACCATTAAGTTGGAAGTGATTGGCCTTGATTAATGTCTCTATGGCACCTGTGCATCTTGAAAGACTCATGGGCCAGGGAAGAAAACCAGGGCAGACTGTGCAGCCTAGGGGTAAGTTATAGCTCTAGGCCTGGGACTCCAACCCAAAGGGTTGTGAGCAGATAAGGGAAGAATGAGTACCCCGTTCATCATCCAGGGGCAGCGGCTCAGCCCTCTGTCCCTCCTCCCTGTCCAGATGCAGTGCCTTCATCCCTTGTCTTTCAGTCTTCTGACCATCCTGTGCTACTCAGGTCAGCCAACCAAAGGTCAGGTGGAACAGGCCTGTGGTTTAGTTTTGCCCTGGCTTGCTGCTGGCCTCCTGCACTCATGTCCAGGAGCTTCTTGACCTCTAGGCCTCTTCTAGAGGATCCAGTCCCCTTGCAGGTCTGCACACAAGTGCCTGTCTTAAAGTGCCTCTCTTAAAGGGGAATTTTGTTCTTCTTGGCAGGCCTTGTGGTCAGTGTTCCTAATATCACATGTAGACTACACACACACACACACACACACACACACACACACACACACACACACGTATGTGCACACTTCCTACTTGTACCCAGTGTCAGCTCAGAGACTTCCCTTTCCTCCTCACTGAATTTGCCTACAAACAGCACAGTTTGGTTTTCTCGGTTAGAGAATGGAAGCGTCCATATCATACAACATGTATCTGTCACTTAAATGTCCGAGGCTTCAAGATCCTTGCCTGTAAAATGGGGATTCTAATTGCACGGGCTACTCAAGCTAATGTATCTGCAAAGCTTCTTGTCACCAGGTGGCAATCTTGTCAAGAAAGGAAGTGGTGAAGGATGGCTAAAAGGAACTAGCTCATCAATGGAAAGAGTCTGGATAGAGTAGGGCCTTAGGAATGTAGGCAAGTAGTGGAAGTTGCAGGGACCTGACTGAGGTCTGCGAGGCCATATGGGGCAGATCCAGCTTCTCTGCTCAGTCTCATACTGATTCATTCTCAGTCTCTCTCTCTCTCTCTCTCTCTCTCTCTCTCTCTCTCTCTCTCTCTCTTTCTCTCTCTCTGTGTGTGTGTGTCTGTTTCTCTGACCCATGCACTGTTTGTCTCTGAGGACTTTGGGTAGGCTCAAGCCCATCCTGTTTGCAGAGAGGAATAAGCAAGTGATTTAGCTTCCTATATGCCCCTCCCATGGCTCCAGGAAAGACAGTCACACTGAGAATGGGGATGGAGCAGTGGACTGGACACCTGACCTAGGTTGGTGGCAGAAAGGAACTTAGCTTGAATCTCCAAGTCTGGGGTGCTGGTACAGAAAGAGGGGTAGCTCCTGCTCTGACAATGCTCAGCAAGGGCAGGGCAGTATTGACTCATCTAAGCCCTGAGACATACTTCTTCAACCTCATAAGACAATAGCCCCTGAAAAGGAGCCCCTGGGCCACTTTATCCCTGGGAAGCTATTCCAGGGCTTGATGTGATGGGGGCTGAAACAACATGGTGGCATCAGCTGCTCTCTGGCCATGATGAAGTTTGGGGCCATGTGCCTCATAGAGATATTGCCTTTCCTGTGGAGACCTCGCTTCACTCCTTCAAAAGTATTTCTTTGCAGCCATCGATACGAATGGCAACATGCATCCCACGGTCAAGACAGAGAAAGGAAATTCAAAATGGCTACACACAAACACAGCCTTCAGTTTCTCCTTTGATTCCTGAAGGGACCCCATGCATGTTGAATGTCCTGGACCACAGCCCTGACTCAGTCAGATTCATCTGCCTTGTCTACCTTCCACTAGGGGACTTGAGTGCCCTTTCAGCCCTGAAAGCATGTCATGTCGTGTGTTCTTCTGGCTACCTTCCCCAGCTAACTCCCGACCCTGGACTGTTTGCCTGCTCTCTTCCCTTTTATGACCTCGATACCTTCATTTCTCCCATCTTGGCACCAAACTTGGAAAGCCTCTCCAGGCTGGTCTTGCCCATCCACTGACTGTCAGCTTCACCAGCATTTGATCAACATCTAGCTTACAAATGATAAAGCCTGAGGCCTGAGAGCGAAGGTTTGGCCACAGTGAAATCTCAGAATGAGTGGCAGAGTCAAGTGTAGGACCCAGGTCTCCTGGCTCCCAAGGATGCTCTCTCTCCCGGAAACTACTTGGATAGAGTACCTATCCTTTTTCAACAGGGCTAACTCTTTACTCTTATAGCAAGTCCAGGAGGTCACTGGGGAGTCAGGACCTGTTCATATCTGCTTCTGGGGAGGAAACCTATTCCTGTCCCTAGTTCATACCTGTTTGTGTCCTAGCTTCCTTGTCTGGAAGGGTCTTCCTCCTCATTCTTTGCCTGTCCTACAGAGGTGGGGGCTCCTCTTTCCTGTTGTATGCTGGAGTTTGGCTCTGATTCAACTTCAAAGGTAGTTAAAGACGTTTAGTCCAGGGCTGGACCACTGCTCTACGTTAACCTCCTGCTCTGTAGCCCATCATCTAGATCAAGGGTCCAAGGTCCCAGATTATTTAGCTATGTCCCTGCAGCCAGGTGCTAGCCACCACTCCATAGAATTTCCTAAAGAGAACCCCTGGGCTGAAGAAGCCCCTGGACATGCCTCTTTCCCCAAGACCTATGCCTCTAACCCTTGCCCTCAGACCCAGAGAACCTAAGCATGAGGGCAGGAGACGGAGCTGTCCAGGAAATGGGATGTCACAAAGAGCCTGCCCCTCCTGTGTGGCACAGGGCCAGTAAGGCTGAGTGGGACCTCACACACAGCCAGCGGCCTGGCTCTATGCCAGAGGACACAGGGGATAGGAAAGGAGATGCCAGCCAGTGTGCCATCCTGAAACAAAACACAGTCGCTCTGGGGTTAGTTGGCAAGTCCAAACACAGCATTGGGAAGCAAGCAGAGGTCCTGTCCTCCCACTCTGAGCTCTGTCCAGGCTCAGCGTCCGCCCCGGAGAGGCTGCAAGGCAAAATGAGCAGCGACATTAATCTGCTGATGGGTGAGAGAAGTGTGAGCGTTCGTTACCCTGGGCTGGCCCCTCGGCTGCTCTCCCTCCCTACGGAGCTAGCAGGTGGCCCTGACAGCTTTGCAAGGGTATGAAACAGCCCCAAACAATTACTTGTTTAAATCAACAAAATGGAAAAAACAAAGCTACTCAGGCACCATTAACACTGATTGATCCAGGTAGAAATGGCCAGGTGGAGCCAGAGTGGGCTGAGGTAGGAGGTAAAGGCTGAGAGACCGTGTTTAGGACACACCTGGTCTGCACTCAGTGCCCAGTATTCAAGGATAAGGCTTGGCCTACACACTCGTCTCCCTGACTCAGGCTGGGGGAGAGCAGTCCCTGGGGTGCCTGGTGTCCTTCAGTAGGGATGTTCTGCTCAATATGCTTTCCTGGCATTATGTTCACCATCAACAGTGGTGTGATGGATCTGGGGACCCTGAGGGATGGAGTAGTGTGTGATGGCCCCTTAAAATGGAGTCTATGGTCCTCTTAGTCTCAGGGAGGGCTTGCAATCTGCTAAGAACATGAGGTTTGGGGGTGGGGGAAGGAGCCTACTATGGGCTAGCCCCTGGTGGCCAGTGAGGCAGTGTGTGGGAGCAAGGGCAGTGGCTGCTCTGAGGCTGGGTGTGTATGTGTGTGTATACATATGTGTGTATATGTGAGTGTGTGTGAGTGTGTGTGAGTGTATGTGTGAGTATGTATGTGAGTATGAATGTGTATGTGTGTGTATGTAAGTGTGTGTACGTGTGTGTACGTGTATGTGTGTGTGTATGTGTGTGTGTGTGTGTGTGTGTGTGTGTGTGTGTGTGTGTGTGAGGGCACTGGGGAGGGGGAGGAGAGATGGCTACTGGCTCTGTGACAGGGAGTCACACTTCAGGAACCTGCAAGAGAGGGGGAAGAAAAGCGACACAAAAGCGTCCTACGAAGGAACAGACCCGACCACAGCTGGAAGGAAGGCAAACCTTTGAATCAGGTCCTTGAAATACAAGCTGCAGGAAGCTAGAACATTTTGGTGGACTTCAAACTCTCTGCCTTCAACAACAATTTTCAGGTCTGTAAATGCTTTCGCTCTGCGTTGCTGGTTCAATTCCTTCAACATTTCTGCAGAATAGAGAAGACAGACAGGGCCAGGTTCCCATTAAGAGGTTTTTAATTTTTATTTTTAATTAATCTTTTTTCAAGAAGTAGAGAAATAGAAAATACTTGATATTCTTTCTTGGCAAGGCTGGCTGAACACTGACAGTCAAAAGAGGTCACAAACAAGCATAAACAAGCAGCCACTGGGAGGGGCTACATAACCAAGGGAGTAACAACTTAAAAAAGCAAAATAACAAAACGAAACAAAACCCGAATATGATTAAAAAAATATCAAACCCAGATACTAAAAGATTGGGGAGTAGGCTGGGGAAAGATTCCCATACTGACAATCGGAAACAGAAAATACATTACCACAAACAGCTTTAAAAAAACAATCTATCCTAGAACCATGGAACAAGGTCTCCAAATGCCAATGGTGCCGATGTATCAAGAAAAGCATGGCATTGTGATGCAGGATGGGCGGGACATGGTTCAGAGGAACAAAACCCACAAACCCTGTAGAAACAGCATCCCTTCTGTTAGACGCTCAAGCCATGGCGTGGAACAAGCTTCCTGGGTAGGGCAGCCAGAGAACAGAAGGGCCCAACGAAGGCTTGGCAAGTGCCTCCTTCCATCTCACACTTTCACGGACTTCTGGGGTAAGCAAGTAAGCAAGGGGTGGGGTGGGCTTGGATGGGGTGAGTTTCCTTGCATCAGCCCCATTTTCTAGGCTCGCCTTCCAGGACGCCCAGCCTTGCCTGTGCATTTGAGGAGAAGCTGGTTTGCAGCCTCGGCAGGTCTTAGGAAATGGCTTGGGGACGGTAGGTGATTATATCCTGCCCCTATGTATACCTACCTTTGCCTGGAGTCTTGGCCACTGGGACTGGCATAGACAGAATCCAGGCTTGTGGGCTCCAGACCTAGGGAGGTCAACATCTTCCAGACCCACCCTAAGGGCTAGAAGGGAGGAGGAGAGAGGAGCCTACCAGATAGCCCATTTAATTAAGGTGTCCTGTCCCTTTTGCTGAAGTTAGGGCCTTTGGATGAACACCACTCACTACCCCTGGCACATCTGGCTGCATCCAGGACTCCTTATCACATCAGTCCTAGATCCTTGTGTCAGGTGACATAGACTGTCATTAGGCAGGTAAAGGGACACAATGAGAGGTAAGTCCTCTTACCATCACCCCAAGCTCTCCAGGTCTATGTTCAGTGAGGCTAATTTTCTAGAATTACTCTCTGCTGTTCCCTACTTCAAGCCTGAACGTAGGGTCAGTACCACTTAAGTGCTAAGAGTCCCCTAGCCCTAGTTCTTATTCTGGATTTGTCATGGGGTAGTCAGGTGGCCCTGGACTCACCTCAACCTGTGGCAGGTCCTCTTTACCTCTCTGAGCCTCTATATCTAAATATGTCAACAAGGACCGAGGCTCCCACTTCTGTCTGCAGAGATCAATGGGGTCCCTTGATCTAGTCCAGCTCAGGGATGACGATAGGATTAGTGGGCCTTAGATACACTGGCCTTGAGCTCTGCCAAAGATGGAAGATATGAGACCTGGAAAACATGCTGTTTGTGGGGACTGAGGAGGTGGAACTGTCCCCTGAGCCACAGGCCATGCTAAGCCGTGGACTCCCTCACCATGTATTAGGCTGACTTGGACGATGGAGGAATGTGTTCAGGTGTGCATGTGGAATACTCTGGTCAGGCTCTCCAACTTCAGCAGAGCACAGAGACAAGGCTGGGGGGTGTGGGCTGTGTGGTGGGGTATAGGTGAGCAGAGAGTAACAGGAATGTATAGTTGGCAGGCGGCACTACATCCTAAGAACCGTGCAAAGGGGCTGCAGAGCACTGTGTGCAGGAAGCAGAGAGGTCAGGCTTGTTTTCCAGTGATCTGACAGAGAGGAAGGAGGAAAGGGTTTTAGGAAATTTAATGGGAGGCAGGAAGACCCCCCGATAGTCAGAGACCTTGATTTTGGAGACAGGTCTGAGGGTGAGCCCGGACTCTGCCTTCTGTGAGATATATAGCCTTGAAGAGGTGAACTGGGCTCCCAGCAACTTTGCTTGTTGAGAGTTAATAACATAGTGTATGGTCAGCACCTACTGTGCCCAGTGTCACGGAGGTAGATTCAAGACTACTGTTGATGGAGGAGCCCTTCCATGATCTCACTGAAAGATGAAGAGGTGGCTTCCTGGAGACTGAAGGGCAGAGACAGCACTTAGGCCTCAGCTGCTATACAATAGGAGGTAGCAAGGGACATTTGAGAAAGGAGGAGAGGAAGAGTTTGACTTGGGGTAAGCTGGTAGAAAAAGAGTCAGTAAGGCACAAGGAGTGGTGAGAGGCCTGGGGTGGAGATCAGCCTATGGGGCTCAGGGAGGGTCTACGGGACCAGGCAGGGCCCACGTAAATTGTAATTCTGGGATGCTCACAGAACCTGCAGCTGAGTGAACCTGGTGGATTATGTCATTTATGAGCAAAGAAAGGGGTGGAGGTAAGAGTACGGGGTGCGGGGGGGGATTCCAAACTTTTAGAGCTTTACAATATTTTTAAAATGTAGTAGAGTGTGTGTGTGTGTGTGTGTGTGTGTGTGTGTGTGTGTGTGTGTACATGAGTGCAGTATCTGCAGAGACCAGAAGAAGGCATCAGATCACCAGTATCAAGAGATATGAGCAGTGTGAGCCACCTGACATGATGCTGGGATCTGAACTCAGATCCTCTGGAAGAGCAGTATGTATTTTCAGCCGCCCACCTGTCTCTCTAGCTCCTGGGTCCTAGTTCTTAACCTCAATCTGTCACAGGATAGTTAGGTGGCCTTGGGTGAGTTACCCCAGCCTGTGGGGCCTCCATCTCCTGTAGGACAAGATAGCTCTGTGGCTCCCTGGTCATCGTCCTGTGTTGGAAAGCAAGTCTAGCTCTGTGTGCTTGTGGAGTTAGCTAGCTCTGGGGCCAGGGCAACATCCCATTCCTAGACCTACTGTATTCTGATGTCTCAAAGGTTTTCCTTCCAGGTCAAGGTTCTGGAAAAGACTCTAGCTATAGCCTCAGTCCCAGTAGCAATGCTGGCTGCATCGAGAACCTCAAGCCCAGCCCAAATTTGGCAAGGTGCCTGGGATTGAAGTGTCGCCTCTCTACATAGATGCTTTCTGTTCTCTACACCTCCACCTTTTCAGAAATCTGATGTAATAGCTGGAGACGATTATTCACTTCTAGAAGAATTTTTCAATTTATGAAAGTGCTCACCGGGGGATTCCTTTGCACAGCAGGCCCAGTGCCTTCCAAGTATTGATCAGTTGGTATGTGCTTGCCACTGCCTGCAGCGTGCCGGTGGGGATGGTGGGCATCGCAGTCTATACTTGTCAGGAACACACCCTGAATCCACGGGAGGAAGCTAGGACTTGCTGTCCTGGGTGAAAGATGCTTGGATTCCTCACCCTTGTCTCAGAGCAGAATAACCCTCCTGAATTTTTGAGATGTCTCTTGGAAATAGTCCAAAGAGGAAAGCCTGGTATAGGGAGGGCTGTGGGGTTTGGGGGGGAATTTAGACTAAAGGTGGGTATTCAGGGTTCCTGGCAGCACCCTGCATTTATAGAATTTAGAATGGGTCAGAGGCTCTTGGACCCTCCCCAGGAAAGACTCAGTAACTACATTACTGAGGAGGCTGATAGCCTGAGCCCATGTAGAAGGCCATAGCTTTGGCTTCCAGCCCTGCTGGAGCTCTATCTTGGGACAGTTCCTGGTCTTAGCTTTGAGTGGAATGCCCCATGCTTATTGAATTGGCTGCCCTATGCCTTGCTTCCCCACGTCACATCAGGGATTCCTCTCTCGTAAGACCGCCTGGCAGAAAGCACATGACCAGAGAGTCCTTCCCAGTTTCCAGCCTGCCTTCTCCCAAGCCACCTCAGCTCCCCACAGTATCCAGCCACTAGCCTCTGGTTGAATGAGCCCTTCAAGAGTGAGCAAAGGCAGTAAGGTGTCCTTGGTCCTGAGCTTCCCTTCCACTTTCCCCTCCTAGTGAAGCCTCCCCTGTGCCCTAGACAACATCCTGCTTCTAAACGTGTTCCCCTCTGCCCAAGTCCTTTCTTATTCTTCATTTGGCTGCTCACCATTGGTTTTCCATGGCAATCCTGATGTTGTCTGGTCCCAGGCCTCCTTGCCTCTTTCTTCCTACAGCCCCTGCCCTGTCTCCCCATTCATGTTCTTGCAGCATCCCGAGCTACCTTCTTTATAGCAAACTGCTTTGTAATTATTTATTTACACATCTGCCTGACATGTGTTCAACCCACACAGTAAGTTGCAAAAGTTCTCTCCTATCAAGAGACAGAAGTCACTGAATTGTGGCCTTAATTTGCTTTGGAGCTTAGAATGCAGTAGAAAAGACCTTATGTGGGTATCAGGCACAGCATCAGGGGATCTGCTTGTTTTTGCTGCCTCTGGAGATCCTGCTGGGGATAGCCTGTTGGAGGATGAAAGGCAGCATGGAGCAAAGATGAGCCATCCCAGATTGTCATGTAGACTAGCTAGCCTCTGCCAGTATCAGCCTGACCTAGCCCACACATTGCCTTACCAGAACCACAGCCTAAATAAGCGAGTTACCTTTTAAGCCAGGATATTTGAGATTTGCTGGTTAGCTTGGCAAGACCCACTTGATTCGGAGGGTAGGAATAAATGATGGGCTCATGAACTCGGAGAACTTGCCTCTGTCAGTTTTCCCTTTGTTAGTTAGATGTGAGGTTAATTTTTAAAATGTGCAAACATGGGCTGGAGAGATGGCTCAGCAGTTAAGAGCACTGACTGCTCTTCCAGAGGTCCTGAGTTCAATTCCCAGCAACCACATGGTGGCTCACAACCATCTGTAATGGGATCCAATGCCCTCTTCTAGTGTGTCTGAAGACAGCAACAGTGTACTCACATTCATGAAATAAATAAATCTTTTAAAAAAATGTGCAAACATCCCATTGTACTCATCTCTCAAGTGTACAGTTCAATGCTGGTAAGCGTATGTATACCATTTTACAACCAAGTGCTAGCCTTTCTTTCCAAGCTGGAACTGTGTATCTAGGAAACAACCCTCCCCACCCCCCACTAGCCCCTGCCCACTATTCCACTTCAGTCTCTATGAGTTTGACTCCCTTGGAGACGACGTTGTGTAAGTGAAACCATATACATTTGTCCTCCTGGGATTGGCTTATTTTACTTGAATTCCTTCAAGGTTTGTCTTCATTGTGCCATATGTCAGAATTTCCTCCTGACTTACATCCTATGATAAGTAGATACCATTTTAAAATCCATTCATCTGTGAGTAGATGCTTTTCAGCTATTGTGACTGATGCTCCCAGTCTAATTCTTCCACCCAGTTATGGGTATCTCTAGCCACTCCAGTCTTCAGCTCCATTATAATTGGTTAGAATGAAATAACCCCATAGACCCAGCTTCCAGGGTATGCGAGGGACCAGGGGATGGATGCTAAGAGGGGTCTGCCTGCAGCTGCGTGCCTTGTTTAGAGGGAAATGAGACACAGACAGAATCAAGACTGGAGATGAAGCAGAAGCTAAACTTCTGTATATTTTTCACCAAATGACACAAGTTATTTGTCACAGACTAATGGGCTCATTCCAGCTGGTCTAGAAGGGCTGTCCAATGCAGTAATAAAGAGAAAGGAGTGTCAAATATTAAAAGGTAAAGAATTCCAATGTCTTTGCTGTAGAGAAGCCCATTAAATCACAGCCCTGAGAAAGGTTGCATAGCCAAATATTTTTTTTTCAGAGCTCAAGCAGGAACCCAGATAGGTGATAAATGTTCCTGGTCCCATTGGTATTTATGACACATACATGATAAAGGACCGGAAAACATTATAAACTCGGAGTAGTTGGGAAATACACTGAGAAAGCCCAGTGAAGACTGTGTCATGCATACCCAGAGGGTAATTCATCTGGGAGCAGGGACGCTGGATATGCGCTGACACCCTGGGGACAAATGAGAGCTCTGCACAAACAGCCTCCTTAGTGGATGCTTTGTACAGCCATACCATCCAAGAAGTGCCTGGAGCCAGTGCCCCCTATAGGATTGCTCAGGAATTAGCAGTCTGTGACTGGAGAGGGCATGACTGGAAAAACTTGATGTCATTGCTGAGTCACTGCCATCTGCTACCCTGAGGACCCTTCCCTCCTTTGGGAGAGGAGACTCAGGCCTTACTGTTCAGCTCCATCCCAGAGAACTCACAGAGCCTTCCTGAGTCTGCTCTTATCTTTACAGCTTCATCACCCCTGTACATTCCTACCCTTGGAGTTTATGCCCAGTACTTCCTGCTCTTTTGACCAAGTCATTTCTTATACTTAAGGTCTCACAAGTCCCATAAGCCTCAGCTCTAGCAGCATCCTCTAAGGAGTCTCAAAGAGTCATCTCAGTCACATCATGCTTTGCCCTCTCCTGTGCTCCCATGAGACTTTGTTGGTGTCTTGGTATCAGAGACCATTGGCTGCCTCAAACTAGAGGACTCTACCTGTTGTCTATCTGTCTCCTCTCCAGGCTGTGATCTGAATGGCTTGTCTCTGTGGTTCTGGAATAAATGGTATTATATTTTGCACATGTTTGTGATTGGAATCCAAGTGGATTACAGAACACATGGAGAGGTGTGGGAATCGGTCAGAATGTCCTTAAACATGATTAAATGGAACTAGCAGAGATTTCTAGCTATGTAGAAGCAGATGGACTGGTTGTAGAAGTGAAGCCTCCTCTAAGCCTAGGAGATATCATTGCTAATAACAACTGTGGTAGCCCCACAATTGGGTGATGTATATTGCTAAAGCACTTCTCCATTCATGATTTAGATCTTTGGAAAGAGACCAAATTATTCTGTTCCACTCCAGTTGTTTAGAGGAGCCATAAATGACCTTTGTAGGAAGGACTATCTCAGCTGACACTGAGGTATAGCTGCAGCCTGTGGCCTTGACACACAGTGGCTAGAGAGAAGCCATCCTTTTTTTAACATTTCAGCTTCTAGCTGCCTAGATGACAAGGTTTACCCAAATGTAATCCAACAACCAGTTGCTTGCATCTACAGATCATGCCTGGGTGGATCAGGGTGGGCATTCTTCATTTGGGAAGGAATTAGGGGAGGGCAAGGGCAGAGGTCAGAAATTAGTAACTCTCTGTTGATGTGATAGAATACACTGACCAAAGGCTTTTCAGAGGGGATATAATCCATCATGGTGGACAAGGTATGGCAGTTGGAGCATGAGGCGACGATGGCAGTCAGGGAGCAGACTGATCACATTTTATCTGCATATAGGAAGCAGAGAGGGGGAGGAGAGGGGAGGGGAGGGGAGGGGAGGGAAAGGGAAAAGAGAGGAGAAGAGAAGAGAGAAGTGTGGCCAGGCTATAAAAGATCATCTCCAGTGATGCTCTTCCACCAGCAAATTTCTGAAAGTTTCCATAATGTTCTCAAACTGCACCACCAACCTAAGAGCACATCTTCAAACACATAAACCTATGGGAGACATTTATCACTCAAATTACCACAAATGTCATGACCAAGCTCCAGATCAGGGAACCTGGCCAGACAGTGGCTTCCACCATAGGGTGGTGAGGTAGACCCCAAGGCTGCAATGAGAGGAAGTACCTGGCTAGGTTAATATTAGCAGCAGTTAGACCTTCCAGCCTTCACTAAAGATGCTTGCTGGCTTGCTCCCTCCCTCTCTCTACCCCCCACCCCTTGATTTTTCAAGACAGGGTTTCTTTGTATAGCCTTTGCTGTCCTGGACCTCACTTTATATACCAGGCTGGCCTTGAACTCAGAGATCTGCCTACCTCTGCCTCCCGAGTGCTGAGAGTACCACCCCCACCCCTGGCTAAAAATGCTTTCACTTGGCTCCTTTTTCTGCTTGGAGGGAATCTGAGAAGGCGATATTCTGAAACGAGAGGAGGAAAATGTTATGAAGGTTCTGTGTTGAGAGACATCTGAAGAAGGCTAAAAGTTGGGAGAAGCTGGGTGACATGTGAGGTCAAAGAATAGAGGTGCGCAGGAGTCTCTATTCCACAGAGACCACAGAGGAGAGGTGGGACTCTGAGGTGATCTCCTGGAGTGTGGAGAAGAACTACACTGCAGTGAATTGGCAGATGAGCCAAATCAGGACACTGGGAGGCTATCAGGGGATTGGAAGCATGTGTGTAGAGAGTGGAAGAACCAGGTAGGAGACTGAGGCAGAGGGGCTAGCAGCAGCCAATGGGGACTTACGAAGTAGAGAGTCCCTATAATCCTTATATGCCCTTTCTAAGAATAGAGCTTGGCAGCAAGGGAGGATAGTGTCTCAAAGGACACAGGTCCTAATGGCAAACGGGAGTGTGAGACTTGGATATGGTTGCAGGGATTAAGTTGAGTGGGGCTGGGGACTTTACTTTCATTTTGTCACAAATGCTCTGACCATTATGAAACTGTTTGGCCTTCATTGTCTTAACTCAGAGTTTACATTTCTTTCTCACTGGCAGCTAGACTTTTGGGAGGTGGGGGATAGTTCCTCACTGGAGGGACTGGAGTTAAGAAGTCCTGACTGTTATTTGAGGTCAAGAGAAAGAGCCAAATTCAGAACCTTGGAGAGCCACACATCCCCAGTAGTCCAGACAGAAGGTAGATAGCTAGAGTGGCTAGGGAGTAGTCTGGAATAACCTAAGGCACCCAGCAGTGGATGAAGACTGGGGGACTCACAGCTCCTTCAGGGGCTGACTGAGACTCTGAGTTCCACGAACCTGAGGTTGTACAAGTACCCAGTGGTGTCTTCATGAAACAGATCTCCCGGGTGTGGATACTGAGGATATTGGGCGTGTGCTAGGGAATTGAGTGAATGAATGATCATACATGCATCCCTGGGACAGTGCCAGGTTTATTGGGATATAACTATGCCAACAGGGACAAACATTGAGCAGAGGAGGAGACAGCTGCTTCTGCCGGAGGGGACAAGGGAGGCACCATAGTGGGGTAAAGTAAAGACTTATGGGAAAGCAAAGCAGAAGCACCCCAGGTGGCTGTAGTGTAAATTGAGAAGACTCCAAGGTTCGAAAGGGCCCATGGTATCCCATGAGACAATGAGGTCACTGGTGGCTTTTATGGGCAAGTGACCTAGAGAAGGGTGGCCAGGAATCAAAGAAGTAACTGCTGCCTATGTCATATGGAGAGCTAAGTGTACCTGAGACAGATGAAGATGTAACTCAGGTCTACAGCCTTTGCTTAGAATGCACATAGCCCTGGCACACAGGGTGATGCTTACAACTGACTCACCATGGCCTGAGGCCCACTCATGGGGCCTGCTCTGGGCTGGGTCTTAGAGGAAAAGGAATCTAGGTTCTATCATCAAAATTGCCCATTGTATGTCACTGTGGGGTCTCCAAAGGACTGGCATTATGGTTGTTCTAGATCTGTGGCCTCCACTTTTTCTCCCTAATCTCCAACCCAACTCCTGGGCTCCAGCCAATGCCTTTCTTGTGATTTTGTCAGAGCTGGATTCTGTGGCTGCTGCATCCTAGGCTTTTGACTGTAGACATGGAGTCTTACTACTTGAGGTAGTAGTGGTATACTGACATGCTACTTACAGCAGGGCCTATGGATGTTGGCAGAACAGAGGTATGCAAATGGATGTGTGCAGTTTCAGAGGACAGGAGGCTTCACTTGTCTTCAGAGTGGAACTTATTACAGGTAGAAGAGAGGAGACTTTCTTAGCGACCTGCATGCGCAAAGGCCCAGGGCCATGTATGACTGTATTCCAAGAATGGACAGTTGGTGAAGGGGATGGTAAGAATTGAGGCTAATGATACAAGTTGATGCCTCTAGGAAAGGTTAAACAAGCTGTGTTAGGGAACCTATAAACTTTAAGTGTTTTAGTGTGTGTGTATGTGTGTGTGTGTGTGTGTGTGTGTGTGTGTGTGTGTGTACATACATGAGTGCAGGTGTCCAGGAAGTCCAGAGAGTGTCAGATATTCTGGAGCTGGAGGTGCAGGTGGTTCTGAATGACCCAATTTTTGGGTTCTAGGAACTGAACTTGAGTCTCTTTAAGAGCAGTGAGTACTCTTAGCCACTGAGCCATCTTCAGAACCCCAGGGACCCATAGATCTTAAGCCTAGAGGTGAAATTAAGAAGTTACATAGATGACCCTGGGCACAGACAATGAGGGGACTGGAAGCTACATGTCTGCATAGATGGAACACTTTCCAGTAGCGACTCTCAACACAGAGAGCGGTGAGGAAGACCGGGTCTATACTCTGAAGGCTACAGAAGGGGACTCTTTGGAAAACAGAGTCAGAGGACTTCCAGATTTGGTGCAGAGCTTTTCCCCAGAGTGTTGACAAGACCGTGACTTCTGTCTCCTTCTCTGGCAAGTATCTTTCCCCAAAGTACAGTGGGGAGTTGGTACAACCACCACATCCTCCAGTACACTACAGCCCCTGGAGAAAATGGGCTTCCAACTCAGAGCTGAAACTAGCCAATCTGTTTCTCCGGCCTGGGACACAGTGTCTGGACAGCAACCTTGGGCAGAGGAGGCCTGTAAGGAGTTCTGCTTCCCCCTTCAAGTCTCTGGGTTCCTCAGTCATTGTTAAACATGCTGTCCCTCTTTCTAATCCAAGGCCCCTCATCTGCCTTTCTCCTGGACTCCAACAGAGCTGTATGCATTGAAAGGAGTACATGAAGATCTTCAGGGGTCTACTCACAATGCAAGAATAGGTTAGAAACAGAAGAATGACAAAGACCTGGATGGGGAAACAGTATCCCCACCTAAAGGACAAGTGGCCAACAAGCAGAGACACAGCTTCAGGATTTAAATTCCCATGCTATGGCCCACGGAACTCCATTCTGTTAGATTCTTTTGTGGGGATCTGGTTCTTCAAAGACCTGGCCACTCAGGTTTGGGAAAGCCAGTCGTCTATTCCAGTAACAGGACAGCTGCCAAGACAGCTCAGAGATGAGATGGGGGCAGGCAGAGGAGGCACAGAGGAAAAGGTGACTTCTTCCATGGGTCTCTTCCATCAGCTTTAGCCCAAGTCCTTATTTCCAAAGCATTCTGACAGCCACCATCCCAGCAAATAAATCAATGGTTTTAAAGGATTTCCAAGAATTAGTGAACCAGAACTAAGAGTACAATCAGTTCAGGTACCCAAGTAAACAGGGAAATGAAACAGAAACCCTGGATGCCAGGGGCTAATGGCAACTCCAGATGCTATGGACAGAATTCACAGCAGCCCAACAAACCGCAGGATTGGGAGATAGGAGTGGAGAGTGTGTGCATCTCTATGTGTGGCTGAGGCAGAAGGACCCTTTCCTGTCTACCTGTGTCCTCCACAGTCTCCTAGGAGACTGTCTATCCCTGGTTCTCCACCCCAGTCCACCTCTCTTGCTGTCTGTGGGCAGGCCAGGTCTGGGAACCATACTTACATCCTGACCTTTCAGGAGGTGAAAACCTGGGGTATTTTCTAGTTTTTTTTTTTTTTCACAAAGCTAACAGTCTTTTTATATCATACAAATCATGTCTGCTGTCATCCCAGGAAAATCAGGGGACCTTAATAAGCACAAAGAAGAAAGTAGGGTTGTATCTCCAGTGGCTCAGGCCCTGTAGGACCTACTAGCCAGTGGGAGAACACAATGGTTGAAGAGGAACCAGTGCCTCATCAGTTGGGGATGGACCAACTCAGCTTGTGTGCCAGCTCACCCATGCCACCCATCATACGGGCTACAGTCCCCAGTGTTTTTATCATGTGCTGAGGTAGTTGGGGTCGGAAAGATCAGCAAGGGGCTGTATTGACACTTCCTAACTCTCCCGATGTTGATTTTTTTCCTTTTTTCCCTGTGTCCTATGTCAATCCTGTCCTCCATCCATTTCTGTCTTCTGGGCAAGTGCTGGTGGGTGCAAATGTTGACTTTTTACTATATATATATATATCTGCAACCATTGGTCCCCAAAGCCATTCTGGACACAGCTGCAGATGATTTGCTCCAAGTGGCAACCTACTGTTAAAGACTCTAGGCACAAGGAGGGAGGCCCTGTTTGGGTACACAGTCGGTGCCCTTGGGCCTTCTGGATCGATTTCCTTAGCCTGGTATGGTTTCCTGTTAATACTGGATTTAATCATAGCTCTTTCTGTCCCTGCTCATTTTCCTGCAGGTCTCTAGCTTGGCTATCAGCTTTTCTTAGGAAGCTGAACTTAACCAAACTCTATATACTAAATTCACAAATCTATCTTTTACAAATGCACGGCTCTGGAATCACCAGTGGGGTGCCATGCTCATCTGGACTTTTATGTGAGTTCTGTGGATCTGAACTCTGGTCCTCAGGCTTACACAGCAAGGGCTCCCCTTGCCATTTCCCCAGCCCCACAGGCTTTCTAAGAGCTCCTCAGGGGATTCTAATAAACAATGAAATTAGAACCTCTGCTTTCACAGCCGTGAATGGCTGTTGGTTTTGCCTTTTTATTTTCACTCCCCAAGTGTCCAGAGCTGCTCTCAGAGTGCAAAGACATTTACTGAAAAAATAAAATAAAATAAAATTAAGGAACGACAGCTCGACAGCTCCAAGAGGCAGAAATTCATGCAAATGAATGCAAATAAATACACACTTTCATACATATGTTTATGCAAATATTCTTGTGGTCCTGCAAATCACTCACTTGCCTGCAAGCAGCCACCTACAATTTCTTGGTGAGAACTCCAGGCAGGGGGCCTGGGTTAATGACAAGTGGTATCATGACCTCCCAGGATGACATATCTATTAGCAAGCTCATTTCCTAAGTCCTAGAGAACAACACTGAACTGAGCTCTGTCCACCTCAGTATCTCCCCCAGGCACACAGGCCCCACTGCTCACTCAAGGGTGCAGTTGAGGGGAGGAGCAAGAACAAATCCGCAACGGACCCACCAAGGCTATGGTCAGAGAAACCAGCTAAGGCAGTAATGGGTACCTAAGAGCTTCTGTGAGGACAAGGACTGGCTGGCTTTAGCTCAGAGCCAGTCTGGGTGGGCTGGCATGTAGCTAGACACTTGTCCTGCTTAGACAGTGTGTCCCACTCATGTTGCTGTGTGATGGTATCCTACAGCTCATTTGTCTCAGCGGGGGACACACTTTAGAAGAAAACATGGTCTCCTTGAGATCACAGCCTGGTACCCTGCTGTGCATCTACTTGTCCATCTGAAGTGGCACACCTCTGCACATACTCCCAGTGCTGCCTGAGGTGGGGGGAGCTGAGCAGATGGGAGAGTTACCAGGTGAATCTAAAGCCACTTGAGTCTTGTGTCCTGTCCTTTGGGGATCCTGCTTTGCACAGCTCTAGAATGTCACACACAATTTCTTATTTCTCCAGATGCTGCATTTGGGAGGTAGATGCCACAAATCTTTGGAAGGCTTCAGGACATTGAAAGGTAAGATTTCCAAAGGCAGGAGTCTGCCTGGTTACACAGTAGGTGTTTAATACTTCCCTGCTGACTGACAGGAGGAAGCATTTACATCATCATCATCTCACCATGTCTTAGCACCTTCTTAGCTCTTCTTACACATATAGCCTGGGGAGGGCACCGTGTGGGCTCCCTCTATTCTGGCATTTAGGAGAGGAGAGGACAGATAGGCCACAGGACTTGTGTCAGGGAGAGACGGAGCACTCTTAACCCATTTAGCCTGGATAGGATTTCTATAACTAATGTCTCATTGGAAAGTAGAACTTAGTTCAGAATTCAAGTTTGATTCTGAGTCAGCAAAGACCTGTTTCAGCAACCTTTCTGGGTCCATGTGACACTTATTCATTCACCCCTAACAAAACCTCTGTGGTGGTTTGAATGAGAATGGCCCCATAGGATCACAGGGATTGGTACAATTGGGAGGTGTGGCCTTGTGGGAGTAGGTGTGGCCTTGTGAGAGTAGGTGTAGCCTTGTGGGAGTGGGTGTGGCCTTGTGAGAGTAGGTGTGGCCTTGTGGGAAGATGCATGTCACTGAGGGTGGGCTTTGAGGTCTCTGAAGCTTAAGGCAGGCCTAGGGTGTCTAGTTCACTTCCTGCAGATCCAACACCATGCCTGCCTCTGTGCCACCATGCTTATACCATGATGATAATGGACCAAACCTCTGAAAGGATAAACCAGCCCTGATGAAATGTTGTCCTTTAGAAGAGTTGCCACAGTCTTGGAGTCCCTCCACAGCAATAGAAACCCTAACTAAGACGCTCTGTGCTTCTAGAGCAGACCTAACTAAGACGCTCCGTGCTTCTAGAGCAGAAGGAAGCTCCACCATGTCAGGTTGCAGGACAACTCAGCCTTGCTGACCTCACAGGCAGGTCATTCATTCTCAGCTCTTGATGGCTCAAAGTTTTCCATGAAGAAAGCAAGCAGCCTTTACACACAGGAAATGACTTTCCAGAGGACCAGCTGGATCCAGCTCTACCCCGGGGAAGGCCCATTCCTCTGTGGGTACTGTCTCCCTCCTCTTTATTTTCTCTGGCTGGCTTAAATCCAGTTTTAAAGGGCAATTTTATTCTTTAATTATTTTAGGCTGACCCTTCACCTCTTTAGCTTTTCTGGGCTGTTGAGATCAGCTGCTTCCACCTTCACAGCTGTTAAGTGATGAGGGGCATAGGAGATAAGGTCCCTCCCTCCTCTGGAAGGGGGAAGGGAAAAGAAGGGGAAGGGAGGGAAAGAAATGGGAGGGAAGGGGAGGGGAAG
>NW_022196912.1:27507211-27513344 GCF_008632895.1 Mastomys coucha
GGAAGGGAAAGGGAAGGGGAGGGGAGGGGAGGGAAGGGGAGGAGAGGGGAGGGAAGGGAAGGGAAGTTCTCACCTCCAGAGCCTGCAGGCTGGGTGCCTAGGAACCCTCCCAATGGGCCTGAGGTATGGCTCAACCTTACCCACCTCTTGACCAAAGACAGGCCACCTCTGAGGAATGCTGAGTGCCATGTGTCAACTTATGTAGTTGTTAGTTGTCGCTATGCCTGACAACGAACTAGGAGACCAGACCATCTTTGAGCAACGAGGCTACCTTACTTAGGATCCCAGGACCCCTAGGAAAGTCATTTGGGGGACTATTGTCAAGAGTTCAGACCAGTCCAAACCTTAGAAACCTTAGGAACAAAGTGCAGAATTTATTTCTATGGCCCACAACTTAAAATTCAAAGGTCCATGCCCCAGGAGAGAACAGGGCTTGACCCAGCCTAGCCCTGGAGTTTGGCCTCCTGATTTAAAACCTGGGAGCATAGGGAAGCCGACTGGAGAATTCTCTCAGCCCCTCGGTGCTATGAAATTCTCTTCCTGCTTCCAGTTCTCTGACTGGCACCTGACAGTGTGCCGGGTATTAATTATGGTCAGAGCTTTTCAACGTGCAATAAAAAGCCTTTTAAAACGTTCCGATGGGAGGTGATTAACTCTATTAAGTGGCATTATGGATCTTCCTATCTGTTGCTTTCATAAACATAGTTGTAGGCGGAATGTTTTATTATGGGCATAAAAATGTCCCACATTACAATGCATAAGCACATATTGATGTTGTATTTCTTTACTGCGCTACCGCCCCAATCCCCAACCACTCCGAAAAGAAACTACATGTCTTAATAATTTATGCTCCAAGTTTTAACCAGGATTATCAATGGCAGCTTTTGAGCTTTCTCTTTTGGCAACACAATAGATCATAGTAAAAATGCACCGACAAGCGATGTGTCCGTTTGATTTTTTCCACCTGAATCAGCAGCCCAAATTCCAGACACAGCAGTTTAGGGCAAGGCGCACGCTGAAGAATTTAAGTCTAAGCATTTAATCTGTTCTTTCCATAAATTTCTGCTGCTTGTGCTTTATAATGATTCTACCAGAGGAAGTTTATTTATATCGCAGATTCCCAGCATCAGCACATTGAGAACACAACGCAATCGCTCAGTCAATAGCTTACAGCCATGTATAATATCACTCCGGAAATCAAAAGCCCATTTGAAGAAGAGAAGGCTCAGATTAAAGTCACTTTAAGACATCAATAACTTGGACTGGCTGAGGAGAAGATATAAATATCTGGCGTGCGCATATGCAAATAGGAACTCGCAGACGCGCTACCTCGGATCGCGGGAACCTCCGGGTGGGGACTTGGAGCACGTGACGGCGATGCCGGGGGGCGGGGTGGGCGGTGCCTCACTGTCACTCAGGAGGGGCTACGGCACGCCTGCGCTGCACAATGCGCCTGCGTGATCCGTGGCCGCCGGCTAGGGCTTGTGCCCCAGGCTGGTAGAGGGCATGGCTCAGAGGGCAGGGCTCCGGTGTGAAAAGCCCCAATGAAGGAAGAGGCCATCTAGAATGACACTTGTGTCATGCAACGGGGCGTTCTTCTGTATCCTGGACCTAGAAGAGCCTGCTATAGGAGGCATGCTTTCTTCCTGTATCTCCTCGGGAGACTAGCCATTATCTTACTTCAAAATCTCTCAGGGTTAACCCTAAGGTCTGTAGGAAAAAAATGAAGTTTCCAGAGAAAGGAACTTGTCTAAGCTCTCATAGCCAGTGAGCCACAGAACCAGGATCAAGCTGTGCTTACAAAAAAAATTGAGCGTTTAAACGACTGCCTTTTGCTGTTTCCTGGACACACTCCTTAGAGGCAGAGGAAGTGCAAGCCCAGGAAAGTTTAGGGTTCATTTGGGTATATGAAGCTTGGGAGTCTGCAGAGCACAGCAAAGGAAGGGGCTGTCGCAGGGTGTGTGTGTGGGGAGACCAGGGTCCAGCTGGATCTGGATGGCTTGGAGGCATGAGGTAGGGCTGGCTGGTAGGACCCGCGGGGTAGGGTGGGGTGGTGGCCACAGGAGAAGAAGATCTCTGAGAAGAGGCAAAGTTAAGTCCTAAGGGGTCCTGAGCCAGCCAGGTCTGGTTAGGCTACCCTTGAATTGCAGAGGTTAGCCTTAGAGAGGAAGGGACAACACTATTCCCTGGGAGAGGCTTGTGGACTCCCAGGGACAACTGGTGAACCCAGTGACCAGGGACCAGAAATAACTAAGGCCTTAGTGGCTCAGGGCTTGCTTATCTTCTCTACAGCTTCTACTATTGCACCACACCACCTTAGGAGAAGGAAGAACATTTGAACTTTGTTGGGTTCATGGTGTGGCTCAGCCTAGGGCAGAGATCCATGCAAAGGAGAATGTAAAAGATACCTGGCTGAGAGCAAAGCAGAGGGCAGAACATTTGAATGGAGTTAGAAAAACCTACAGAAATGGATGATTGCAATGATCTGAGGGCGACTTTTGCCCAGATGCTTTTGCCTAGTGGCCACTAGGCTTCTGTGAGTAGCCTTGATCCCATCCCTCCGTCTACACAGTCCTCCATGCATGCACTCCTGCATTCAACAAGTGTTTACTGAGGGTGGCTATGGGCCAATGCTGGCAATACAGCATGGAGCAAAACAGATGGGACGTCGGCTTTGTAGTGGACTTGTCACTGTAGGGTATCTGGTGACCCACAAAATGTGCCTTTTTTTTTCCAGGGCTGGGCAGCTCAGCTAGTTTAGGAGGGCCGGATAGTGATGCCGAGCGGGGAGGGGGTGGTGTCTTCACTTAGGCATTGGCTGCATCTGGACCCTGAGATCTGGGCAGATGGCCTACAAGAGCCTTAGGGCTCAGTGGCATATTGCTGCTCCTCCCTTCTCCCAGCAGCCAGTGCTCCTCATAGAACTAGAATTAGTGGGACACTTGAACTCGCCGCTGGGTAGGATCATGCTTTTCCTAAGGAAATGGAATATGCTTCTGTCCCTTCCTCCAGTGCTCTAAGTCACATCGTAGCTGTGGCTTGGCAAAGTCAGGCTTGGACAGCAAGACAGTGGAGATCAGGCACTGTAGGCAGAGACAGCCTGGCTAACAGTCTCTTGAGGCGCTCTCTTGGCCGTATGGAACCTCCTATCAGAGCTTCTCTCATTGCCTCAGAGTGGTAAGAGATGCCTACATGGTGTCTATAATTGGTTCCTGTCAACAGGGGCTTCAGCTGCCACCTGCCCCAGGATGCTAGTTGGAGTCACAGAGTTCTGGTGGTTCATAGTTGAGTGCTGGGGTGTGATTCTCTGGACATCTGTCCAGTCTCGGTTATGAGAACGAGCTCTTGCTGATTCCACATAGAATCCCCTCTGACTTCCCAGGCTTCTCTGAAAAGCACAGATGCATATTTTTCACAGCTTCCTATAGAGATTTCGAGGTGAAGCTGCAGGGGTTCTGAAATAGTAGTTGGGGAACTCTGAGGATGCCCTTCTAACTCCCCATGGAGGGTAGGTAACCCTCACTAGATTGTGGGAGAACATCTGTGTCAATCACCAGGGATGAGGGACGTGTGGGCCAGGCAGAGTTGGGCAGAGTGATCTCTGGTAGCTTGGGTGTGATCTCATCGAATGTTCCCAACTGGGGTACTCACAGATGACACACCACTTCTCTGGCTCTCTTTCCAGGAGTCCCTCCCAGGAAGGAGAGAATGAGTGCCAGAGGGATCAGGCGTGCCTTAGGCTGGCATCTGGCCCAGGGGTTCGGGGGGGGGGGCTTCTGGAGGAAGGGCTGGCAAGAGGCAGGATGATGGGGTATAGTGGGGATGTCAGCTTGAACAAGAACAGTGACTGTCACACAGAAGTCCCGAGGAGCTGATTGGTGGAGAGGGCAGAGGCCATGAGTGGCTTGCCAAGAGGACCTCTGGAGGGTTTGAGCAGAGGAGAACTTGATAGAATTGATAGAACTTGATAGACTCCTGTGTTGCAGCGTGGAGCGTGGTGAGGAAGCAGCAGAAATGAGGTAGCTACTCGGGGAGACGGAGACCATGAAGAGGCTGGCTTGGCCTGGAGGAGGGTAGTCAGTGAGCTCAGCTGAAGGGCCTCATGTGGAAGAGTTAACAGGCCAGGTGTCCTCCGGGGTGATTGGGGCTCTCATGGCTGGCCACTCCGGGCTTCTATGAGGGTATCTCTACCAATTCAAAGCATATTTATCAGGGATGGAGTCAGGCCCCTTTGTGGTGTCGCATGGGACAAAGCCATGCTGAACACCCCCGTAGCCAATCCCAGAGCCAAACACTGAGGTATAAGGTAAAACAGGTTATACGTTAGGCTATAAAGGATAAAGGATGCTTCGTTTCTATTTCTACTCTGTCCTCGACCAGTTGGATAAATACAGGATAGTCATGCCATGTGTCTGAGCCATAGCTTCATCTGTAGATGGGGGTCATGATAACCCCTATTTCATAGATGTAGAGATTAGGATAGGCCAGTATGCATACTGAGCTTGGAAGAGCATTCTGGAGGGAACCACAGCCCCCCCCCAGGGGGGGCGCTGCAGCTCAGAGGTCAGTCAGGTCACACTGTATAGCTGCAGGGGACCTAATTCACTTCAGAGTCCTCAGGATTTTTTGAATTACTCTTACAGTTTTGTGGTAGGTGGCAGGCAAGGGTCTGGAGAAAAGGGTACCTTCTTACATATCACATAAAGTTGCTAAATTGGCCAGAGGCGGGGGTGTTCTCAAGTCATTCACAGTTGGGTGGGGGAGACAGACATGAAAATAGACTGTCAAGATGCTCGGGTAGGGAGGAAGGGTGGAGCCTGCACGTGTCCCTGAGGGTTAGCTGAGGAGAGGGCCCACTCTCCCGGGCTGAGCCTGCTGCCTCCGCAATCCCACTAGAAAGCAATGTTAGAGAATGAGAGAAACCATGCTCGCAGACCCTTCCATAGTCCCCAGTCGGAGATAGACAGGGCTGCAGCCCTGAGAGGCCCCAAGTGTCTTGGCGCAGGTTATCAGTGTGGAGCCTTTCTCTGTGTGTTCAGTCCCCCATGGAAAAGGCAGGCACTGAATACAAAGTAAATACCCAGACCTCTGTGCGCCATACTTCCTGCCTGAGCTGTGACTCTGGACTAGCTCATAATTTACCTCATGTGCTATGCTGGCTTATCAGGAGGCTCCCAGCTCCTGAGGCAGCCTTCATGCCAACCTCCTCCCCTGGAGGGAGGCCCAGAGGCTGGTGTCCCTAAAGGGGACCCAACAAGCCTGTGCTTAGCATGTGCAGGGGGAAGGAAACGTCTGTGAACTTCACAGGGGACCCCAGAGTTGCTGTTTCCTCCACCTCTGCTGCCTGTTCCCTCATCAGCAGTCACTAGATCTTGTCACTCCAGACTGGGCAGCGTGTTCTGATGAGACAACCTCACCACTGCGGTGTTCTGGGGTTAAAGGTGTTTCTGAAAAGGGAGGGGCCTTCACGATCAGAAGAAGGAGCCCTGGAAGGCAAGATGGCTAGCTTTGTGCTGGTCTAGGTTGGGAACACAGGGTTCTCAGTGGATGTAAGCCTGACAGAGGAGGCTAACAGGGGAGGAGGGCTGAAGGACAGACAGGTAGGAAGGAGAACTGTGGAGTGGGGGAGGGTGAGAGGGTAGGAGATCAGGGAAGGAAGATGTGCTGGGCTCAGACAACTTAGAACCTCCAGGCTTGGGGCTCACCATCAGTGGGCTCTCGGCCCCTCAGGGAGCAAATGCTTCAGAGGCATGAACCATCCCAGAGGCTTCTGTCAGGCAACTGAGAGGTCAGTGAAAAAATAAATCCTCAGCTGCCCCTGAGTCCCTTTCTGGAACCAGGAAACAGGATGCTGGGTGACCAACTAGTCTCTTCAAGCAATAGTGATCCAATGGGAAGGAAGAAGAGGAGGAGGAGGAGGAGGAAGAGGAGGAGGAAGAAGAGGGAGAGGAGGAGGAGGACAAGGAGGAAGAGGAAGAGGAGGAGGAGGAAGAGGAGGAAGAGGGCAAGGAGGAAGAGGAAGAGGAGGAAGAGGAAGAGGAGGAAGAGGAGGAGGAGGAAGAGGAGGAGAAGGATGAGGAAGAGGAGGAAGAGGAGGAGGAGGAGGAGGAGGAAGAAGAGGAGGAGGAGGAGG